>NC_090925.1:77530329-77833359 GCF_040938575.1 Ambystoma mexicanum
CACACCTGCCCCTCCTCCTTCACTGTCCAGAATATAAAAAAATAAAAAAAATAAAGGTGTGTTTACAATGTGAGTTCCCAGTTTGAGGATACATTTTATTTCTTTTTTTATTGGACATTTGTATGATGCCTATACACTGAAAGTGTTTACAGGTGCCACACAACAAAAGGGGTAGGGGAACAGGGGAGGATAAACAAAGTAACAGTCCTACTAGACCTTGTGACATTCGGATTGTGCAAGTGAAGTAAACAAATTGCAGGTGGTAAAAGTAAAAGTGCGAGGAACAGGGGTGGGCCAGACTCAGTAGGCTAGTCAGGGGGAGGTGCCCGAAGGCAAGTGCTGGTAATTAGGTATTGCGGAAGACTGGTAGGAGGAGGGCCTGGCCCCTGTAGGACTCAGAAGGGAACAGGCAGGCATTTGTGGCAGCAGGGGAGAATTAGCAAGCAAGGTGGAGAGGGAAAGAGGAGAACAAGAGTAAAGTGCATGGACACTTGCACAATGCACAGACACCCACAAACACTCTTGCACACTGCCTATATACGCACACTCTGCTCAGATGCATACACACTCATTGTACCTATAATAACACACTCCACATGTCCCCATATATTGCATACACACATAAATATTGTGCACATACACTGACACACTGCACTAGCATTTCAAAGCTGCACATACATCCACACACACATACATACACACACACACACTGTGCATACACGCTCCTGAACACCCCCCCAATCACACTACATACACACAATGTGCACTAAACATACAAACTAATACTGCCCACATTGCCACACTGCTCATGCAGGAGCATACAGTATATACACCCACACAATGCCTATGCCCCCATATAAAGTGTGTGCATGCTCACACACACATACTGACCAACACATGACTGTGGCAATGCAGGTACAGCACTCCAGTTGAGCCCCATTCACTTTCATTATTACCCCAGCATTCTTCTTTCTTTCACACCCTCTTCGGGCTCAGATGCCTAGACCGCATATGCCTTGGCAACCCTTGATCTATCCCTTGTAGGTGGATTTGGAAAGCTTAAGCACATTCAATCTAACCAGGATCCAAACTACATTGGGCCTGTTGCTCAGATCCCAAGCTAATCAAACCCCAACCACCTGCACTTTTTCTTATTATGCCTGACTGGTAGTACTAGATATGTCAGCTAGAATGGACTTCTAAAGTTATCGCCATCTCAGTCATACACTGTTAATGTACTGTTCTTTCCCTCACACACACAACTTTAAAATAAGACACTCAGGCTGTGCTTCCTGCTCCTGCTTTCACTATCACCCTCTCCTCTGCTCTTCCTAACACCATGTGTGGGCACAGTATGCAATATTCCCTCAGGATAGCCTCATCATCAGGAGATCAATATGGTGCCCACATGGGCAGTGTAAAGACCTATTACAGTACACTGCCCATACACCCGTACAGTGTGTACACACCCTGTTCCCTTCACTGAGATAAAACCAGGAGGAAGACATTTACTACCAGAAATAACACCCCAAACCTTTAAGTCAAGACCCAAACAGACAGAAGAGAAGAGGGTCTTTCCCCCTAAGGACTTGAGGATGATGAAATACGTGGAACCAAGACCTCCCCCAATTCTTTGCTTTGCTTGTGGTGAAACGGGGCACTTGGCCAGTCATTGTCCAAAGAACAGAAAGGAAGAACCCATGGAGATTGGCTGGATGTTGGGGAGTCCCTGGGATGATCAACAGGACCAGGCAGAGGATGAAACGGAGAATCTCACCAATTGTTTCTCCATACCACTCCCAGTAAAAACCCACAAAAAGGCCACAGTGAATGGCATACCAGTAATAAATGGTGGACTCTGGTTGTAAACAGACAGCCATCAGAACAGACTTCCTTCATCGTGAGGAGGTACTGGGGTTAGACCCGGTTCAAATCCCTTGTGTTCATGGAGACCAAGAGGTTTATCATCGAACCCCAGTCACGATTAAGATTTGTGACCATGAGGCAATGATGAATACCGCTGTTATGCCGTGACTTCCTGAAGAAACAATCATAGGGACAGATTTCCCAAATTTTTATAACATTTTTCAAGATCTTAATCCCATTCAAACCACCTATTTACCACCTATTTACCATGTAATCATTGGGAGGAGGATGATTTGGGAGAAGATATACCTACCTCGTCACCGAGTTCATTCAGAGAGAGTCAGTCAGAGAGTCAGTGTGTGGGTTTGGATGGGGGAGCCTCGGTCTTGTGGGGAAGGGTGTGTGACGAGTCAAATGTCCCAGAACACCTCATGGTGTAAACCCTGATGTACCATACGGTTATATGTACTATTACAAGGTGAAGCCCATGATCCGAGGTACTGCAATGAGGAAACCACATCCAGAGGAAGGAAGCGCTAAAGAACAAACACATGACATTTGTCCCTCTTTTATGTCTACTCAAAAGATCACCAATAAAAGAAAAGAGGTACTATTAAATCAGGTTGGTTGTTGGAGGAGTAGAGAGAGAAATAGCAGTAGACATGGAAGTAGCCCGGATAGAGAAAAACGAATGCTGAGTGGAGCAAGTGGCCACCGCCCTCCTTCTCAGTTGACCGACTTTGGAGAAGCGACGGCGCAGTTCGGGAGACCGGGGTCCATCAGACAGCGAGTGTAGAATGCCACAAGTCAGTAACTGGGACACCCCGGATGTCCGGTCGCCCAACGAGCCCTAAGGACACATACTTTCAGTCCTGGTGCCGACATCATGAGGCAAGGCGAAAGCTGGCATTTTTCATAGGAAAGAACCGAGTAAAACCTGGCGAGCAACTGTAATAGGAACATGGCTCTGGAGGGCTATGAGAAAAAGGGGGAATGAAAGGTACAAAGTGGTAATAAACTGTTAGCAAGCTAGCCAGGATGCAAACAAGCAGAGGTTAAGCCACACTCTGGGAAATACCAATGGTCTGGACAACGTTGGGGTGTATGAGGGAATGAGAGCATATCAGACACTATCAATTAAACAAGCACCAAGGAGCAGCAAGAAATCCACTCAACGGAAAGGCCAGGGGATGTGGATTGCCTCCCCACACCCCTGTCTTGCTAGATTACTAATAAGAAAAAGGGGACAAAGGTAATTCCATTATTACCAAGTGGACCATGATAGGCCCTTATGTATAAACTGGTTCATACGCATTTTTGTTCCCCTGAAACATAAAGACCAGGGAAGTGTTTGCTCCCCAGGTGAATAAAGACATGGGAAGGATTTCTTCCTCTGGCACATAAAGACCAGGGAAGGGTTTGTTCCCCTGGCACTTTGAGGAAAAGGAAGAAGACACATGGATCACTGGGCTAAATCGACAGTGAGGCCAGAGAGGAGGAGAATCACTGTAGGAAAGCAGCTCAGAGACCAGTTATATTATTTTCTCTAGTAGTAGGTTAGAATATTTCAGTGTGAGGGTCAGAATAGGTTTTGGAGACAGGACTGTGGACCTTTATTGTTGGACAGTCACCTTAGTTAGTTTTGTTGAGGCAGGGAAACCTTTCTAGTGAGGCATCCCCCCTCTTATTATTTATATAGAATCACTATGGTGAAGCAAACTACCTTTGTTAGTGTCACCTTACTCCAGTGCCTCACATAGTTAAAACACGCCATGCTATTTTATTACCACCACCCCTCAAACATGATTGGTCAAAACATTTACAAAAGAGTTCCATCTTCTACAAATTAATTCTTTCTCATTGGTCAGCTATTATATTCAGCTTGTGTTTGAAATCCGCCTTTGCTGGGGATTGTTCCGTGGTAGGTTGTGACATCATGGTACAATGAAACATTTACATATAACATGATTTATTTCTGAGTAACAACTGGCCTAGAACTTTTAACCTTAAGTGTGTTTGCACGTGGTCCGCTTGAATATTTTAGAAATACGAGGAAGGCCTAAATAAACAGGTTTTCTTTGAACTATCGATTGCGATCTCATATGCCCCAGACTCCGTGTTCCTCTTAAGATATACTAATTTATGCAACCACTACTCCAACACGTACAGCCTCTAGTTTCAACCTGTAAAAATGATTGACCGCTTGGACGCTCTGGCCTCGGGCCCCATCTTTATTGCCAGCCTAAGCAAACTAGATGACTCATTCTTTCTTCTGTCAACACCCCAGGCCCAGAAAACCAGAATGTCCTTGCTATCTAACATTAATTGTGCAGCTGTTAACTGCAAAGTCTGAATAAACTCACAAAAAAACACTACATGTAGATTTATATAAACCCTTATTATGCTTCTTTCATGTGTTTCTCTGTATGAAAACAACTCCTTATATGTATATGTCTTTCCGTGTGTATGTTTTATAAATGTTATTCCTACTTTACCGCGGGATTGCAGGATATGCCCCTCCCCTCCACGTGTGCATTGGAAACCTCTCTGTCTCCAAGTTTCCATGTATTTCAGAGCACCACGTGTAGATCGTGTTCATGTTACATTTGTGGTTTTAACATTTATTCTATCTACGCGCTTGCAACTCTATTTCTTTTATATATTGTTTGTTTATACAGCGCGTATACAAAGGTGGAGTGCAGTTAAATGGTTACACTAAAAAGTAATATATCCCATCCATAATTAACTTAGCTCGATACATTTCACATTGCAACATCGCACCCAGTTTATCGCCACCCCTGCATATCAATACGGCGCATGCAACACAGCCACCGGAACTTCATATTTATCATGAACAAAACTGATTGTTTTAAGGTAAAGCGCTGTCACCTGGAGCCAGATAATGAGTGAAAGAATACAAATTACAATTACTACAATCTGTGTTTTAATCACAGTTTTGCATCAGATATAACAAAACTTGGCCAACTTTGCCGACACGTGTTTCGACCCTTCCTGGGTCCTTATCAAGGCAAGGTTGAGTAAATAAGTAAACAATATGGAAAACAGAGGAAAAGAGGACCCATGTTACAGATATCATGTTTACATGTCAAGAGAAATAGTGCCAAAATTGACAATAATCATTGATGAAAGAAAATGTTTATGAATGAAAAAAGAAAATCACCATGGGGTAAACAGATGCAATATGGGAAAGAAGAAAGGGAAAAGGGAAAGAAAAGCAACTGGAAACTGATTAGTAATCCAAATGCCAGTGCTGAGTTCATGTGCATTAATGTATGCAAATCAAAATTCGGGTGCCAGTGGTAAATGAAAAAGTAAAAAATAAAAAAAATGAAGCTGATTTGAAATGCCTCAAATCATACTTTACACATAGGGTATTGAGAAACCAAAAGAGACAGAAACGTTGTATGCCATGTTCTCACAGGCTCAGTTCTAATGGAATTGGTTATAGCCTGACCTCAATTCATTCCTCAGGTATGAATCGTTACATTTTCACTTGCTGCTCCCACACTGGTCTGGTTGATTGTACACACATCACTCAGGTACTTGGTCCAAATGGCTTCATTCTTCTCCAGGTTAAAGGATAAGCATAGGACACTGGTCACACCATCTCATCCAGCACCCAGGCACCAACTCACTTTCATGGATCATTCATTCGGCACAGCCTCTACATTCAATTCCTCACCATGCAGCCTTGACACTCCCTTGTATCTCCAAGCATTCACAAGATGGCGAAGTCCAATTGTCTATGAATACATAGAGTTCAGTGTCCAGGTCAATGTCTCTTTCAGTTGCTCCTAATTAAAGTATGTAAGTATTCCCACCAAACCACTTATCTGGCCACACTTTCCTCCTCCTGTTCTCGCCATAGACCGGCTCCCTTTACCCCCATCAAGCTTATCATGGAATTAGTAAGAGACTTAAACCCTGCAGCATTTTCCATGGCGGCTATCTTGTTTTTTTATTTTATGGAAATTGGCCACATACAGTACGCGCAGAGCACATTTCCATGAAGAAACAAATATATGAATATGAAAGGAAGCCCCAGATTGCACATAGCAATAACCCAAATGTTAAGGGGATGGCGGGGGCTCTAAAATCCTGCAGCCCACACTGAGGCCCAGCTTTGCTCGTGTTTCATTTAGGCTTAGGAATATGGGCCAGTACCTCCGCGAACGCTGGGGTGATCGCTTTGTTAACGTTTCAATATTTGCCACTTTATCATGTCTTTCTTACCCTTTGACTTAAGGCCTACTTATGGTGATGATAATATTTTCTTTTAGGAAGATTAGTTTCTTGCTAAAGGAACCTTCTTGATGAGGTGCTTTCCTCGTCTGCACCAAATGATAGTTTTTTTTAAACGTAACATTTTTGGATGATGATGTCGCCTCGCATCGTTTTTAACACATGTTTTTGGGCCCTTTTTCTCCCCATAAAATGGAAGCAAGCTCAAATTCAATTTGAAAGAGGCCCAAAAGCAATTGCAAACACACAATAATGATCAGAGGTGTTAGTAGTCGGACACCATGATGGAGAGAAAAGACCGAAGAAGCAGCATGCGTAGGTATGTAAAATAAAATTGTTTGTATGAACGTACTCATGTTGTACTTAAAACAAAACAGTCTTTGTTTTTGTATGCCTGGATGTTAGAATGCATTTCAAGCTGGGTGTTTATGTGTGAGTGACTTTCTGTTTATGAGACTAAGTGACTGGCTGTTTTTGTGTGTGTAGGTGTGAGTGAGTTTCTATGTGTGAGATTGACAAGCTGTGTGTGCAGCATCGGCATGTGAAGGTAAGTAAAAAAGTCGATATTAAAAGTGTTAATATGTATGCAAGTTGTAAGTGAAATGAAAACTGTTTGAATGTGCATGCATGCATGTCAGAATTTATTTCAAGCTGTGACTGTGTGAGTGAGTCTGTGTGTGAAACTGACTGGCTGTTATTTTGTGTGTGTGTATGTGTATCAGTATGTGTATGTGTATAGGTTCGAGTCAGACTGGCAGTTATTGTGTGTGTGTGTGTGTGTGTGTGTTTGTGTACAGGTATGAGTGGGACTGGCTGGTTGTGTGTGCAGCTGCAGCATATGAAGGTAAGCAACATAAGGGTTTAAGTTTATATGTTTTGTAAGTAAAATAAAAACGTGTGTGTATGTGTATGCATGCATGTTAGAATGTATTTCAAGCTGTGTGAGTGAGTCTCTGTGTGCAAGAGCTACCGGTTGTGTGAGTGAGTGTGTGTGTCTTGTCTTTCTCCCTCTCTCTCTCTCATTGCTCTGTCACAGCCTTCCACTCTGTATCCTTACACTTGTACCCTCTCCCACACTGTCCCTGCACTGTCACGCTATCTCTCTGTGTGCTGCCACAGTGTGTCCATGTACACTGCTACAGTGTCTCTCCCTGCCCCATCACATGCTCGTTGTGTGCTGCCACAGTGTCTCTGTTCTACCACACCCTCTCTATGCACTGTTACACTCTGTGCACTGTCACTCTCCCCCTCTCTCTCATTCTGCATGCTCTCTCTCACCCCTCTCTCTCTCTCCATGCTCTCTCCCTCTCTTTCCTCTCGCCACTTTGCTCTGTCTCATTCTCTTTCTCCATGCACTTTGACTAATCATTTATCCATTCGCTTTCACACATTTTTCAACCTTGAACTTTCACATTCTCCTTGTGCTTTCACTTCCTCCTTCCGCTTTCACTCTTTCTCCTTACGTCTTCACTCTCTCTCCTTGCATTTTCACTCGCTTTCTGTGAGCGGTCTCTCTTGCTCACCTTATAATGCCACTCTCTCTTTTTCTCTCTCTCTCTTCGCACCCTTCTTCCTTCCAGTCTTACTCTCCCTCTCGCCCTGGCTTCCTTGGAGACATTCCCTTTTCCACCTCATTCCATCTTCTCCATCTCTCTCGCAGTTCTTACTTTATCTCTCATCCTTCCTTTTACAGACCTCGCTTTATTACACCCTCCCACTCACCCTTTCCCGCTCATTTTTCCTCTTGCTCACCACTGATGGCCACCTCTCTCAATGGCTTCCTCACTTGCTCTCATTCTCTTGCACACCTGAATCCCTTCGCACATCCTCCTTTGATACTTTGCGCTCTCCTCCTTGTCCACTGGTGCCTGTAAATGCAAAATGCCACAAAAAGCAGGAAATGCCAAAACTATTGACTTCGCCAATGCTTGTTCGAGAATTTCTCTATCCCATTTTGCTGTGATAGTTCTTTAATGCATGTGATTGGTAAGACAGGCACACTCTGCATGTGCTCGGCCTGTCTAAAGTCACTCATGTTCGATACTTGTACAACGTTACAGTCAAAATTAGGTGGGGTTTGCAAACAAATAACTCAAGATTGTTAGCGTGTCCGGTGGGCCTGGTGTAGCGGTAGCCCCAGGACCCCAAAGAGGACTCAGGAGACACAGTTGCTCGTCCGGGTTCCACTCGTGCACTGGCGTGCCGTAGCAGGAACGCCCTGTTTATTAATGCAACAGAGTTGCGTCACTTCATCGCATGTTTCTTAAAGCAGCCGCACCACACTCCTCCTTTTTCATAACAAAAACAAACAGTGTGGAACACACTAACATTCTGTTACTTAGCACAACTAACACAACAGTAACAATGCTGGTGAAACATCTTGACGTAGGTTTCCTTTATGCGTAAGGCACATAGTCATTAAGACGGGAAGACATACGTTGTGTAGTGCGTTGAGGGTGTTGCTCCCCCGAGCTGGATCACCCATCACCTGCATTCTCTTCGTCCGCTGGTTCCTGGGGAATGCTGATCTCTCCTCCTTCGTATAGTACCTCATCTGTCACATTCCATGATGCTGTGCTTGCCTGACAGTCTTCACCGACTTTCTTGAAGAAACTGGAGTTCCTCATAACAGTAGCATTGCCTTCAGAGGCAGTCACCATGGACCCTTTTATTTCCACCACGTCCATGGGCCGACGTTCATACGTCAGCGAGAGTTTCCCCTGTGGATGTTCCTCACGAGTACCTCATCACCTGGCACCATTAATGTTGCTGTAGACCCTCTGACGATTTTCACTGTCATTTCTGGCATTCCTTTCTTCTGCTACCCTCTCATTATCAATCTCAGTGGGTGCTCTCTCTTCCAAGTCCGCCAGCAGACCTGGGGGTACCTTTTGAACAGCGCTACCGCGGGTGCTACGCCCATTGAGCAGTGTGGAGTTGCTCAGTATTCCATTAGGAAGTGGTACAATGCCCTTCTCAGGCACTGGCCCTGCCCATGGGCAATACGAAACACTTTGTTAAGAATTTGCATAAAGCGTTCCGCTTCCCCATAGGCCGTTGGCCACACCGGTGAGATTTTCCTATGGTGTATGCAGACCTCCAGGATGAACTGCGCAAAACTCTCCCCTTGAAATGCTGGTCCATTGTCCGAGCAGATCTCCTTCGGGGAAACCACATGAGGCAAACACCTTCTCCAGCACTGGCACAATGTGGACAAATGCCACTGACTCCACAAACTCAACTTCTGGATACTTTGTCCTCCACTGGATGATGAACACCATGAAGTGCATGTCCCTCCCAGTCGACCCGAAAATCGACATGTACTGTCTCCCATGGCTGGGATCTTCTTGGCATGGACTCGATCCATTGTTCACATTGCGCCGGGGCAGCTGTCTGGCACCACACACATCCGGCAACAAACTTGTCCAGATGCCTTTCCAGGTTCGGGAATCACACCTTCAGTCACAAGCGTACCTTCGTTTTGGCCGCACCCTGGCTTCCATGGTGCGCCAATGCGATGAGCTGTTGGATTTTGCATGCAGGAATCACCATCTTCTGTCCTCTAAGTAACAAATCAGAGTCAGTGTCCTGAATATGCATAGAGTTTGGTGTGGTTGACTCAATGATGACTCAGACAAACTCTTTGGCCTCCTCCTCACCAGTTTCATGGTCAGCGTGCTCCCCAAGCGGATGCCTTGAAAGCTAATCTGCTGTGTTATTTGCCCCTGTTCCGTATACCAGGCACACCACATACTCTCGTAGAGCCAGAATTCATCTCTCAATTCTGGCGGGTGGCTTAGAAGGCGAACCGACCATAATTGGAATGTTGGGATTGTGGTCTGTGACTACAGTCACCGGTCTTCCCAAAGTGTACAGCTGGAAATGTCGACATCCCTAGAGGACCCCCAAAGCCTCCCTCTCAATTTGAGAGTACCATTGCTCCATCTCCGACAGGGCTCAGCTGTCGGACACCACTGTTCTCACGTCTCCACTCTCGTCGTGTTGGGTTAGCACAGCTGCCAAGCCAAAAGGACTTGCATTGACAATATTTTCTGACGCCAAAAAAGGGTCAAAGAATGCCATGGTGCAATTCGTGTGAGGGCCACCATGACCTCATCAAATGCCACCTGTTCTAGAAGGCTCATTGCCACACAGTGTCTTTCTTCCTCAGATTTCTCAGTGGCTCCAACAGGGTGGCCAAATTCCTGATGAAACGTCCACAGTACATCACCATCCCCAGGAAACTGCGTACCTCTGATACCGTCTTTGGGGGTTCAGCATGCTTAATGTCCTTCACTTTCCTTGGGTCCAGCGACACACACCCTTCTCAGAACACAAACCCGAAAAATTCACTGCTTGTTTTGAGGAACTCACATTTTTCTTTGTGAAGAGTGAGGCCCAATGATCTTATCCGTTCCAGAGTTTTGACCTGCCGCTCCAAGTGCTCCACCTCTGAGCTTGCGAACAGGAGTATGTTGTCACTTATGTTCAAAACGCCTTCCAAATCTGCAAGTGCGCCCCTGATTATGTTCTGCAAAACCTCTTCTACATATGACACCCCAAAACTGAGACGCTTATAGCGATACAGTCCCCTGTGCGTGGTGAAGGAGTGTTAGGTGTTGTTCCCTCTTAATCGCTTTGTTTGGCAACCTCATATCTACGCAAATCTGGACTGAGTTTGGTTGTCTGGGTTTTTTCACCACCATTATTGGAGACACCCATGGTGTCGGCCTTCCACCTTCTCTATGATGTCCAACAGGACCAACTAATCCAGCTCCTTGTCCAACTGCTCCCTAGAATGGAATGGGAGTTTCCTATGTTTCAGGGCCACTGGGTTAATTGAGTTGTCTATATGGAGTCTTATAGGGTCACCCACCAGTTTTTCAATGCCATGGAATACCTTCCACGTAAACCCTATAGGCGAAACTCACGATCTTCAACGCCTCTGCTGCTGAACAGCTCAGCAGGGTGTTATCGCTGACAAGAAATCAGGCATTTATCGAGTTAGTCCTGTGCACGACTTGAGAGACAAATGCCCTTTTGGTGGAATAGGCCTTTCTCCTCCAAACGTAAAGATGCATGGCTTGGGAGGACTTAACATAGAGGGGTTAGGCAGAGCCTGATAGTGCTTTATCGCCATGATGTTGACGGAGGCCTATGTGTCCACCAGAACCAGTACCTCGGAGCCGTTGACACTAATCACACATCTTGGCTGCCGCTCGCTCTCGCCTTCAGCTCACACACATTGGAGATGAAAAAAATGTTCTCTTCATCTTCCTCCTCCACCTCGTGTCCACTCTAATCTTCCTCTTGATTCTTCAAGGCCACATTCTGGGGCATCTCTGACCGAACATACCCTCTTTGCACCCCCACTGGGACGGGTGCCCGGAGGATGCGTACAAAGTGGTTGGGTTTCCACATCGTCCGCATGGTCAGCCCTTGTCAGCGCATTCCGCTGCATGTGGAAGATCATATACACACTGTGGGCATGGCGTGGCCATTGATGATTCCATGTTATTCTCTTTCGGCAGGTCCATGTTTCTTCGCACTCCTCTAGCACCGTGTGAGCGCCCCACGGCACATACTTTGTTGATCTTCATTGTTTGTATTGCTGCATCCATTTTGGATGCACCTGTGTCCGCCAACTCGTGTGAATGGCTCAGCTCCAGGATGCGTGCCAGGGTCAGTCCAGACTCTCTCCACAGTTGGCGTTGCAGTTTCCCGGAGGCACAGCCCTGAATAGGTTGGTGGCGTATCATGCTCTCTTCATTGTGCCATGCACAGGTGGATGCCAAGTGTCTCAACCTGCCTTGAAAATTGCCCAATGCCTCATCATTCTTTTACTTGGCGTTGCACTTGACAAACCTCTCATAATCCAGGTTGGAAACCGGCATGAAATGTTCTCTCAGCACGTTTTTCGATTCTACATTTGAGTCATTGACTGGGAATAGGGTCTTGAAGATTTTGTGGACAGCTGGACCTGCTGCATAGATGAGCGTGAACACTTTTCACCTCATCATTCACCTCCCCTGTGGACTTAAAGTACTTCTCCAAACGTTCTATCCACAAGTTTCATCGTGGGCCCAGGCTAGATGGCACACCTGAGGAATCCAACTCAGGCATCGGCGCAAGGGACCCGTGTTGGTGGGGCATTTGTACCCCCACCGGGGTAATTGCTGCCGCCGCATCAGCATTTCTTTGACCTCCATCCATGACATCGACTAACCCCACCCCAAAGTGCTACAACCAAGTTCTATGTGCCTCCAGGCCAAGGAGAGCAGGTATGCCACCAAAATTGAGCCCCGGCTTGACTGGCTGACTCCAACACGGTCACAGTCTGTAAAAATGATGTCCAGAAATCACCTTCACAAACTGGGCCTACTATTAATGGCAGACAGTCCAATCAAAACTACACCTCTCTCTGTGATGCCACCGCTGGTTTTTCGAGAGGGCGATCAAAATGGGAGGTAGGATAAACAGATACCCTGTTCCAAATATATCTTCATTATGTATCTTCTTTTATTTATTTTTTAAGAAAAAACAAAAATGATTGCCCCTGCGGATGCTCCAAACATTGCTGCTAGAGGCACACAGGCATTCTCTAGGGGAGCCGCAACCTCCATAGCTCAGGCTGACCCAAGCCTGACTCACCAATGTGCTTGCATCGGCTCCACGACCGGCGAGTACCTTGTGATGTTGCTCTGCCCTCTGCAAGCTTATCAGGGATCACTGCTGCATAGCTCGACGTTGAGGTTCCTTACAGCGACCTCCTTGTCACCATTGTTACAATGCCCGATGGGCCTGGTGTAGCGGTAGCCACCAGACCTCACAGAGGACTCGGGTGACACAGTTGTTGGGCCTGGTGTAGCGGTAGCCCCGTGACCTCACAGAGGACTCGGGTGACACAGTTGTTGGGCCTGGTGTAGCGGAAGCCCCGGGACCTCACAGAGGACTCGGGTGACACAGTTGTTGGGCCTGGTGTACCGGTAGCCCCGGGACCTCATAGAGGAATCGGGTGACACAGTTGTAGGGCCTGGTGTAGCAATAGCCCCGGGACCTCACAGAGGAATCGGGATACACAGTTGCTCATCTGGGCTCCGCTCGTGTACTGGCGTCCTGTAGCGGGAACGCCCGTTTTATTCACATGGCGGATTTGCGTCACTCCATCGTGTGCTTCTTAAAGCAGCCTCACCACAAAGATTATGGGCAAGGCAGCAAATCCCATATTCCCAAAGCACAATTCCTTTCGCGGTGCCAGTGCACACATTATTCTCCAGAAGAGGGGGCTAGAAAACCTTATGCAGAGCATGAAGGCCCCCAAAGGACAAGGATAAAAGAATGCAGTCTACAGGGCTCTCGTTGAGGAGCATCAGTGCCCTGAACATCTGGGGCTATTTCCAGTACTGTGCATGTGTAATCAAGATAGGAATGCTGGGAATTTTAGTAGCGCAGTGCAAGGATACTTGATATGATAT
Source organism: Ambystoma mexicanum (assembly GCF_040938575.1). Taxonomy (NCBI): domain Eukaryota; kingdom Metazoa; phylum Chordata; class Amphibia; order Caudata; family Ambystomatidae; genus Ambystoma; species Ambystoma mexicanum. Next base: position 77,543,934 of record NC_090925.1, read on the forward strand.
GATATGGCATTTATAATGCGCCTATACACAAGTGTTTCAAGGCTCGATGAGGCAAGGGAGAGGGAACAGAGGGAAGCCAAAGACAGCGATCATAATAGGCCAGGTGACATTGAGATCGCGCAAATGCAGGGGCGGGGGAAGGGGGAGAGGGTAAGTGTGGGTATGAAGGGGGAGGGGGCAGTGCAATACATAGGATCAACAGTAAGAATAAATAAAATAAATAGAACAATAGGTAAAAGTGAGGCCAGCTAGTGGCAAGTGCAGGAGTAAGTGCAGACATCAAGTGTCAAGAGCTGGTGGGGACTGTAGGGATACAGAAACAGCCCCCAAGTGCAGGGGTTCCCCGGGAGGCAGCGCAGGTATGCAGCTGGCAGGGGAGGGGTCTTGGTCCCGAGATCAGATGGTAGCCAGATGAGCAGGGGAGAGGAGGAGAGAATGCAGAAGCTAAGAGGAAGGTATTGAGGTGCTTCCAGAACCAGAGATGGTTCTCCTCAAGTTTCATGGAGGCTGTTCCAGAGGGAGGCCCCAGCCGAAGAAAGAGATCTACGACCAACTCGTTGCTTGGAGAAGTTGATGCGCGAATGCACGTTTATCCTCTTGTTTGCTGGGATTTTAAGTGATGCTGCATCCACCAAGCAGGTGATGCAGCCCAAGACGTGATCCCTGGCCGCCCATGCCCCTCCAACCTTGAAACACCTTCCTCGAGGAGGCGGAAATGATCTCGGGCCTAAGCACCTGGAGCCATAAGGAGTGCAGTGATGCATTTCCAGAGGTGTTCGGGGTTTACTCTTCTGCCTAGCCGGGGCCTGCAACCTTTGTCTTCAAAGGTTGCAGACCTCTTATAGGGCAGGCCAGAAAGCTTTGGCACTTCATGAATTGCATTCAGTCCAGACTCTCTCCACAGTTGGCGTTGCAGTTTCCCGGAGGCACAGCCCTGAATAAGTTGGTGGCATATCATGCTCTCTTCATTGTGCCATGCACAGGTGGATGCCAAGTGTCTCAACCTGCCATGAAAATTGTCCAATGCCTCATCATTCTTTTACTTGGCGTTGCACTTGACAAACCTATAATTGCTTAACTAGTCACTAGTTAAGCAATTATACCACATCGTGGTAACAGGGAGTGCAGCCCGCACCGCTGGCTTCACGGCCTTGGTCCTCATTTTTGCTTATTGTAGTCACTAGTGTCAAGACCAGCTGTGCCTGACTATCCATGTCAATGTATGACTGTCCTAGGTGTGACACCCTGATGGCTCGGTCTCACTCCAACATCAGGTCCCTACTCGTGCAGCAGGATCTGTCCATATTGGCCGCTGAGAGTCCCATACACACTCTTCACTCCCCCTGCCTTATGTTCAGCCTACACATGGTGGAACTCTTGCATTGGTCATGGCTAGTAAGTGGTGACACCTGAGTCAGCAGGTTACACCCACCCTTCGGCTGTCAGATCTAGGCACACAGGAAGCCTCCCAAAGCTGCACTGTATAGTATTGTTCCACTGAGGTGGATATGCCATGCATCAGCAGCAAAGTCATGCCAACTGTTACCAAAAAGGCCTCTATGCGCACAGGTCTGAAGATATTGACGACCAAGTGGCATATCCTAGAATTAAAGTCAGCGATGGCAGTCCATTCAAGTCAAGTATATGTACTATTATGAAATTGAGGTCACAGTGCCTAGAAGTGGAAGGAATGTGCCTGTTATGCCCTTCCCAAATACCTGATGGTATCATAGGTGGCTACCAACTTGGTATTAAGTTTCTTATTTGTCTTTCACATCATTGGGGTGTTGTGTTTAACTGAGGTCCTCATTATAAGTTGGGCAGTGTGGAAAAATGCTGCGGAAACACTGTTTACTGCCACATTACCGTACCATCCAACTACGATTCGGCAGTATAACCGCCGGCTGTAATAATGTCCTATGGAATCCTCCATCGAGTCCTATGGACTCCAATTAATGGGGCCTAACACCGCCTGATACCCGTTGTAATCTGGCGGAAGCACTGCCGGACGAAGTGGCGGTAACGGTAATACAGTTTGGTGGTATCTCATGGGATTTACCACTGAGAAACATCAGAACTTACAATGAGGCCATGTGTATCTTAATATGGCACATTAGTGATTGGCCAGCTGATATTATCCTGCTCAGCTGCTAATACCCCCTAATCACACACACAGTAAGTAGTTCCCTAAAGTGTTCAAGATGTTTTCAGCAATAGTTCTTTGAGGGATCACAGCAAGGCCATCCTGATCCTTGAAGCACACTTCTCAACCTCCCAGAGAGTGTGTCATTGTGTCAGGAGGGACAATACGCATAACTTTTAATGAATGCAACTTTTAATGGCTTCCTTCTGCAGCTGGGGTGCCTGCCCAGAGGCGCCATGTCCAGCTTCAGGGAGCTCGTCTTTAGGGAGGCCACAGGTGGCAGTGAACTTCTGCTGCTTATATAAGCTTGTCGCAAGGCAGGGCGAAGGGCACAACCTCGGACTGCTACACGAGAGTCACCCCGACTCTTGCTCCTGTACCTGGGAAGCATTGTGGACGTTGTGCCTGCCTGTACTGGATCTATCTGCTGGCCCCTTCCCTGCAGTCAGTCGCCTCCCATTGAGCAGGGCCTGTATGTATGTATGTGGACTGTTGCATGGACCGGCGTTTTCTCAGAGGTAAGTCACCCCTTAGCCAGGAGGAGCAGAGCAAGCAGCTGGGGAGCTTTGTTTCCATGAGGGCCACCCAGGACTGGGCCCATCACTAAGTCGTGTCTTGGGCAGTGGTGGACTGGCCCACAGGGAACTCTGGAGATTTCCCACTGGGCCTCTGCACTATGGGCTTTTTTTGAGTGCGATGAAGTAAAGAATGTCTTACAATGTTTCCAGTAAATGTTAATATGGTGCCACTTGGAAAAACATTTGCACTGCCACTTTTGGGCGCCAGTCCAGTCCTGGTCTTGGGGATCAGGGGACTTCAGGACAACCAGTCCATTCGTTAGTAATTTTGGGGTCCATGTAGCGTGGGCCACTTACCATTCACTCACTCAGGTTGCGTGGATTTCACAGTTGTTCAAATCTTGAAGGCATTTGGTGAAGGAAACTAATCAGAACTTGGAAGTGTTGCAGCGGGGGTGGGGGGGTGGGGGGTGGGCCGGGGGAGCGTACGTCTGCGTGCTATATGATGTAACAAAGCAAGAGGAATGATTGGCAAGCAGTGCAGCCTTGACAGGACACACTGAAAACACTGTTCACTGATATTGACATGATGTAGCAAATCACACAGCCCCGTCCCAAAAATAACTCAATACAAAGGCTGCTCCGGCAGCCCGCCACATGTTACACATCTGCCCAGTGTCGGACTGGGATATAACATCGGGCAGCACAACAGTGAAAAAGTAAGCCACGATCGCAAATGGCAATTCCTAACTGTTCGTGACAAAAGGTTTGTGTTGGTAAAACAAGTTTCATATGGTGCTTTCTAAAATATATTTAGTCATCACCAACGGCACAGTGCAGTAACTCCTGAAACTGACACAATTTGGGCGAAAGAAACTGCCCCAATTTTACCAACTGCACAGTGGAGTAACTCCTGAAACGGACCCACTTTGGACAAAAGAAACTGCAACAATTTCCCCAAAAATAAAAAAATAAACTGTCACACGCGAGCTTTTTGGTCCAGTGTTTCGGCGTTGCCCTACTGCCCTCTCGACTAGTCAGAGTCTGTCTCCCCGCCCTACACACACTTCCTGATGCCACATCTCCATTGCGGCATTGCTTTAAAAAATGTCCCTTTCATATGTGGTCCAGCAAGACTCATTTCCTGGGGCTGGCGAAGCGGGCGACTGCCCGGGGAGCACACCTAAATAGCTCAGGAAGGCAAGGGGGCGCAAGGATGGGCCCACCCAGACTTCTGCCTCAGAGTCTTCAGAGACACCCTGTGACCCTCGCCCTTTTTGTTGACGGAGCCTTTAAAGTGGGAGTAACTTATAAGTGATGGCTTATTTAATGAGCCATTGTTTTTACACAGTCTGTGCTTAACATTTCAGGGGTAAGAAATGAACATGGGGCATTTTTATTTTAGCTGGCCAAACCTAGGCATTCTTCCAAGAGAATTAACGTGCCACACAGAAAACGTTTTAAACTATGTTCTCTATTTACATGTCTTTTTATTTGACCCACCAAAACGTTTCGAAGTATATTACTTTTTAGTTATCCTAGTGGCTGCTTTGGGACAGGGACTAAATGCATCAACGCTCTTCTCGTTCTCTTAACAAGCCAACCATTGCCTAGCACACACCAGATGGCAGCTCAGTGTGAATTGGCACCTGGATTAGGAAAGCAGGGTTCATTGTGTGTCACCATGCAGACAGTAGTACATGACAAATCAATGCTCTCATATGATATGATATGATAGTTTATATAGCGCCTATACACAATGTGTTTCAAAGCGCTTCAAGGCAAGGGAGGGAACGAGGGAAAATACAATGACATTCTTACAGGCCATGAACAGTAAGGATGTGAAATTAACTATCGTACTCAGATAGTGCAAGAGCTAAGACATAGATAAGGAAGGGAGGAGGAGAGTGGGGAGGAAATGAAAAGAGACAGGGCCTCATTCACAGAAGCGTTTTATAATGGCAAAACCCCATTGGAAAACGCTCTGTGAATGAGGCCCACAGGCGGCTACCGTACTAGGCCTGATGACATTTCAGATAGTGCAAGAGCTAAGACATAGATAAGGAGGTGGGGGGGAGAGTGGGAAGGAAATGGAAACAGACAGGCGGCTACCATACTAGGCCTGACGACATTTCAGATAGTGTAAGAGCTTAGACATAAATAAGGAAGGGAGAGGGCGAGTGGGAAGGAAATGGAAACAGACAGGCGACTACTGTACTAGGCCTGACGACATTTCAGATAGTGTAAGAGCTTAGACATAAATAAGGAAGGGAGAGGGAGAGTGGGAAGCAAATGGAAACAGACAGGCGACTACTGTACTAGGCCTGACGACATTTCAGATAGTGCAAGAGCTAAGACATAGATAAGGAGGTGGGGGGGAGAGTGGGAAGGAAATGGAAACAGACAGGCGGCTACTGTACTAGGCCTGACGACATTTCAGATAGTGTTAGAGCTTAGACATAAATAAGGAAGGGAGAGGGAGAGTGGGAAGGAAATGGAAACAGACAGGCGGCTACCATACTAGGCCTGACGACATTTCAGATAGTGTAAGAGCTTAGACATAAATAAGGAAGGGAGAGGGAGAGTGGGAAGGAAATGGAAACAGACAGGCGGCTACCATACTAGGCCTAACAACATTTCTGGTAGAGTCAGAGAAATACAAAAGGTGAGGGAAAGGGGTGCAGAAAGGGAGGGGAGGAACAAAACAAGAAACTATCGTACCAGGCCTGACGACATTTCAGATTGCGCTGGAGGGGTGGGGAGAGGAAAAAAACAAGTAAGGGGTGGAGGGAGGAGACAGACGAGGTTGCTATCTTACTAGTTCCAGGGACAATTCTGATAGAGTAAGTGCATATGTGTGCAGCGATGATTTGTGTGCTGCACAAGTTACCACCCTGTTGGTTAATGGTGTCTGTGTGGTGCACACATGGGGCTGTTTCTGAATGATGTGTCCCATGGCTATAACGTAGCACACTGGAACGTGTTGTGTATACTATGCCCAGACTTAAACATATAAAGCACTCAAAGAAGTGGCCTCAAGTTGTACATCCACCAGGCCAAACACCCTTTCTACATTGCCACACCATGATAGTAACAAGCTTCAGGCCAGCACTAATACGAGATGCTAATGCCAGCTCTGTTAGATACATTTATTTATTTGCAGTTATAAAGCACAAAACAGCCCTTGGCCGTCGTGGCACTGTTACAGAAGGCTTACCTAGTTACGTAAGTGCTTACAAAAAGAATGGGCCTGCTCGTTTTGCCGATATAACCCGAGGCCTGCGTAATGGTGAGGAGGTAGTGGCTGCGGAACCGTGGACCCTTTCCCATGCATTAGAAGCTGGTTTTATTTAAAACGCTTTATCATCTTATTACTGGTCAGGGTGAAGTATGTAAGAGGTACAACCCTTCCTGAGTATCCTTCCTGTGATTGTGTATTCGGTGTCTCTTGTAGGGTATCCTTTGCTGTCTATAGATATTATTCCCAAAAGATATTTCTGTATAAGGGACTGGGCATGCTCAGACTGAGACCCAGCCCCTCCTCATCTAAAATTCGCCAGAAAGAAAAACAAAAAAGCTATTGTACCCCATTTGAGTGACCAATGTTGCAGCCATTTTATACTAAACGTAACGTGTCCGAATGAATATGTATGGTTCATGGTCACACACATTTTAATATGTGGGTGTGTTGTGAACAGTGATTTGAGCACCGAGCCATGTGTCTATTATGTATTTAGAGATTCACACATACAACCCTTTTATCACATACTTGTTTATTAGGTGTAGAGAGCTATGATCACTGTTATCTTCCTGAAATGCTTTTGTGATGTAATGCAAAGCAGACACGAATCCTCATTAGTGCTATTTGTCCCCTTTACCATTCTAATAGAGGTATTTTAAAAGCATACAAAGGGAGTGTACCAGACGGTCCATCTTGGATTAATAGCCTTCGATTAGAAAATAATTCATATGATTAGTCTAGTATTGCCCCCTGCGAAATATAAGTGAGGGGGTAGGAACAAAATGCCTGCAACACAGGGCCAGTGGGACCTCAGACCTCGGCAGTCTTATTACACCGCAGTGTGTCAGTACGGACAGTTTGAAACTGCATTCTGGCAAGGCCTTCCCTATGAGCAGGTGACAAAAGAACCATTTACTTGGGCAGCAACAGCTGTGTTTTCACAAGAGATTTCTTCTGTAAAGTACTTGAATTACAATGCAATGAAACCAGCTTCATTTGTATAGCAATGTGATTTTTGATATATAGGAGAGGTTTGGTCATGCGACACAGAGTTGTAGTTTGGGAGTGATGTGTGCCAGTCGGAGGGCGTGTGGCTAGAAACAGCCCTAGGCCCAGCATTAATGATCAGGACCATGTCCCCAGTAATCATATTAATGAGTTTGCTTTCCTGCTGCAGGGATCGGATCCTACATCCTTCTAATATCTTCTACCTAGCGCTCCACTCCTCCCCACCTGCCCCCACCCTCGACTTACAGATGTGAACCGCTCTACTGAGTTATCCAACCCATACATTCATGTTTTCTATTGGTGACTGTTAAACACGCAATAATGTCATAGTAACAGTGTCTTGCGTTAGTGCCGTGGTCACCTCCTCGGGTGGGGCCCTAACCCGGAGCACATGTCAACATGACCAGCCTATCTCTGCACCAGGTACTTTCAAGATGACATGAGGGAGAAGTAGATATGCATTTTGTGTTTTCCCAAAAGTGGAACCATGTACCTGACATCTGCAGCATATGGCACCAGCAGTACACCTTTAATATTCACTACCACGTCAGAATGTTTACATTTCATCACTGTGTTCCATTGCTACAAGCACAGGAGGTCGGTACACTGTTACGTTATCGTGTGATAATGCACGCCGCTCGCCATCCAGTCATGTGGCTCCGCGGCACAGCTCATTCACTGACGCCTAGCAAGCTGTAGGAATGTATGAAGGATATAATCACATTTTGAAGGTTCCATGTGTTAATATCCCCACAAAAATATCGTCATACAAACATATCACCATACATACAGCGATATTATTGGTGGGGATAATATTACATGATACCATTTTGAAAGCCCTTCCAAAGACCAAGTACATGTCTTATTCCTAATATACTGAGGGAGGGAGTTCTGCAATGAGGGAACCCGATTTCTTTAAAACGAGGGATCCCTGCCAGTCGTTGATCTTAAGATCCCAAGATTTTGCTACACCTGTACAAATGGGAATTTCGAATGTAATCCATTTATAGCACACGCAAGTGCTTAGAGACCGGGGAAACGTGCCAAAGCACTGAGTACTTGTGATCAGGCGGGCAACCGCATTTCCAACTCCTTGGAGTCTGTTAATGAAGAATTGGGGTGCCCCTGTGTATTTTTTTATTTAATGGGTTATTTATAATGCGCTTAATACCCAGAGGTTTCTAGCGCGGACCCGGCGATAGAACCCGTGCTTCCAGGGCGATTGCGTTGCCCCTGAGCTATCCTCCCAGCCCCAATTAATCCTTAAATAAATAGCATTATTCCCACGACAGGGAAAGGAGTGATGATACCATCGGATTCATCACAGTACGATTACAGTGAATGTGTTCTCATGTTTTTCATAAAGAACATTGGATTATGTCGGTATGCATGTTATGAAATGTGTTTTAGTGAATACTTTACATACATACTTTTCATTAAACATTTCAATAAATACATTATACTTAGCACCAATAAATGTTTAATATTACAAAAGGCATATACTTACTAAATTATAATACTTTTAAATCTATGTCCACATTGTGCACAACCAACTGTTCTTATAGTTAACAGAATAACCACAAAAATACATTTACTAATTTGTCAAATGTAACATATTATATTTTGTACTGAAATAAATGTACCAATGCTGCAATTTTTACATGCACATAAACATACACATTTTTACTATTATAACAACATGTTTCTTTTTTAATATTAATTCGGGAAGAAAATCCAATACACCTGCATAAATCAACTGAGCTGTTGGGCGGCAGCCCCCGGGTGGTCTGTGGAGAGGCTTTGGCCGGTGAGGCGAGATGGGCGGGAAACCTACCACACACCCCGCACGACACAGCAGGACCAGGGTCAGTGGAGAGGAGCCCATGAATTGGCTGGGGAGACGAAGCGAGCTGGTTGCCCACCACACACCGCGGTGAAGGAGGAGAAACGGCCCCGCCGAGTGGAGCACAGAGAACTGCCCCGTTGCCGAGCCTGGTGAAAGGATTCCGTGACATTAAAAGTATTGCCGACACCCCGCTACAGCAGCCCGGACTGCGATACACATTGGCATTCGACATGGGCAAAGACAAATCCAGAAGATTGATATCCCAGAGCAGGATAGATCAATTTACTACGCCGACAGCTAATGGCCAGCCAGAACAAGAACAAGATCAAGCAGACGCCATGGCGGGAACAGAGGGCAGGATATCCGTAAAGGACATAATGGCGGCCATAGCCGACTCGCGCGCCTCCATGGAGCAGAAAATGGATGGCATCAGCATGGACTTTTCCCTCCTGTGACATGAACTCCAGAAGCTGACATCGCGCACTGGCGAAGCAGAACAACTCATCTCCGGTGCGGAAGATGGAATAAGGAACATAGAACAGCAGCTGGCCAGAGTCACAACACGTTTGAAAACCATGGAGGAGCGAGTGGATGAGAGCAAGGGCAGATCCAGGCGTAATAACTTAAGGATCCTGGGGCTGCCGGAGAAAGCGGAAGGCCCACGTATGGAGCTTTTTCTGGAACAGTGGCTTACAGACATGTTTGAAGAAAACACGTTCTCCAATTTCTTTTCCATTGAACGAGCCCACCGAGTGCCGACGGGTCGTCCAATTCCGGGCGCCCCGCCTCGCACAGTGATCGCCAAGCCTTTGAACTATCGTGATTGTGATGCGCTGATCCAATCCGCAAGGGCGAAAGGCACCCTCACCTATAATGGATCCAAAATAGCATTCTTCCCAGATTACACCAGGGAAGTGCAAAAGGCTAGACAATCGTTTGACCCACTGAAAAAACAACTACAATCCCTCAAAGTGAAATACGGCCTGATGTTCCCTGCCCAACTTAAAATTTACCATCGAGGCACAACAGTCCACTTCACCGACCCCGGAGAGGCGAGGAGATGGGCGGAACAACACATCGAAGGAGACTGGACGGCAACGAGGGGCAACAGAAACAGAAACCGAACACCCCATGCCCGGCCGGGTCGTGAACCGCCAGATCAACAACCGCCTGCACCAGGAATCGCACCACAGCTGCAGGAATAAGAGCACCGACTCCTGAAAAAGATGCAAACAGAAACACTCGAGACCCGACCGTGCGGGGCTTAAGGTACTTTACAACAACCTTATACTGAACATGTATACAGACTAGCCGCGAAGAGACACACAGCCAAGCGGCCAGCCCAGACGGAAGCCCCCCCTTCCCCTGGTGTGACACCGCACCGGGACACGACCGGAGCCTACACATAGAGACACAACCCCAAATAGTTTATTTGTTCATTTGTTAGCGGGCGCACTCAGCCACGGTTAGCTGAGGTTTGTTGTTGAATGTTCGGGCGACAGATGCTTCGAGTTAGAAGGAGTTTAGGGTGGGAGATGGGACGTTTGTTTAACAACGGTTTTGTTCAGAAAAGGGTCCAAAGTTCAAATCAAGAACGCTATGCCACAACACTATCAGCAAACGACATGTGCACATGGTGCTATATGCCAGTGATCAACCCGCACTCTTTACCAAATGGCCACCACTAACACTGATACCAGGACCCTACGACTCCTAACCTGGAATGTTAATGGGATGGGAGGTGGAATCAAGAGACGACTTATCACACAACTCCTAAATCGCCACACACCAGACATAGCCCTCCTAACCGAAACCCACTTAGCAGGCACTACATGTACCCTATTCAAACGCACCAACTACAGAATTGCAATACATGCTGGGTTCACCACAGGCTCCCGTGGGGTGCTTATATTAATACACAAACGATTACCCCTGACCTTGACACGGGTGACCCAAGACACTGGCGGCAGGTACACACTTATTACTGGAATACTATGGAACCAGACGATAGCCCTACTCGGGGTCTACTCGCCACCGACATGCTCACCACCCTGATACAGGACATTACACCTCTGATCTCGGGAGATAACTCAGACCTACTGATAATTGGGGGTGACTTCAATGAAGTCATGGAGGTGGGGATGGACCGCTCACACTTGAGAGGAAGAAACCCCACTGTTCAAACCAAATTAGCAGCGTTCACCACAGCTATGGGACTGCGGGACGTGTGGCGTGACCTACACCCAGACACGAGGGAATACTCCTTCCACTAGGGGGTACACGCCTCCTTATCGCGATTGGACTATTTCTTTCTGCCTAGGCCGGAGACTCACAGGGCCACAAAAGCAACTCTACTGCCGCGCGGCATATCAGATCACTCCCCCCTGCTAATCGAGCTTAATATGGCTAGACGAAGTCCGCCCCCCTCCTGGTGCTTAAATAACTATTACTTAGGCCTCCCAGATTTTCTGGAGCAAATACAACAAACGACAAAAACTTACTTTGAGTTAAACACAGGATCGGTAGATGATCCGGAGATCCTGATGGAGGCAATTAAACCGGTGCTGAGGGGTGAGATTTTGGCATGGTCTGCTGCACACCGAAGGAAACACCAACAGAAATTGGTAGAAGCCGAAGAACAAGTTACCCAGGCTGAACTAAACCACCTGGCACTAGACCAACCAGAAACAAATCGAGCATTAACACTTGCCCAAAAACGTTTACAGAATGTTGCGCTAGACAATGCTAGGCAGGCACATATGACGACGAGAGCTAGAATATATGAGACCGGTGATAAAGCCGGCAAAATGCTGGCATGGCTAGAGAAACGTGAAATAGGCAGCGGCCAGGTCAGGGCGATAAGATCAGAAGGAGCTGAACCCTTACTGACCGACCGCGACATAGCCGAGGGCTTCGCAGCCTACTATACGGAGCTACACAGGCCACCCACATCGCCTATCAATAGATCGGTACTAGACGACATAGCCCTCCCCACTCTAAGCGCTGAACAGCAGGCTCTACTTGAGAAAGACATCACAGAGGAGGAACTGATAGCAGCCATGTCGGAACTCCAGACGGGAAAGACACCTGGGCCAAACGGCTTCCCGATTGAGATGTGGCGTAAACTCGGTACAAATGAAATTGCCCCCCACCTGCTGCAAATGTTCCTACAGTCCAAGGAGAGAGGACGCCTACCGGCAGACCTCCGGAAAGCCACGTTAATAGTGATTCCCAAACCAGACAAACCGCCAGACCTTGTAACGCTCACCTGGTTCCCACGGAGGCGCAGTGTCGAAGGCGCAGAACTCTGATGATGGACAGGAAGGGCCCCTCTCTTCTGGCTTCCCTGGCTCGTTGGATACCCTCCTGTGCGTGAAAAGGGAGTATTACCAACTGTGGAACAATGCTCAAGCCTCCCACTCCCTTCCAACCCTCCACGATACCTCCTCCACGATTCCCCGTGAAGCCTCACCTTAGGGTTTGGAAGGATGAGCTCTCCATCCTGCTTCTGATGCAGGGGCGCGTTGAAACCCAGTTACTTCACTGGATTGAGGATTGATGGGAGTTCAGGTAAGCTTGACTGTTCAGGTAAGCCGCTGTAAAAGTTCTGTTCAAAGGTTCAAGCTTAATAATAATGTTCGTTGTCTAATTGCAGCAAGCGCTAATGCTTATGTCTTTTTCCCCTTAGGGGCCGGGGTTCGGAGTGCCGGAGATATGGCGCCGACCCGAAGTGAAACAGTTCTGGATGAGCGCTCAGGTAATGTCTTTGCATTCGCTCATTCAATGTCTTTGTCTTTTTTCCCCATAGGGGCCGGGGTCCGGAGATGCCAGGAAGCGGCAGGACCCGAAATGCAGTGGGAATAATCCAACAGGTAAGACTTAAAAGGAAACTGAGCTTTCCTTATTCCTTTTCTCCCTCTCACCTTTGTTCTTGTCTATTTTCCTCTAGGCGCCGGGGCGTAGCTGAATTCGGAAGATCGCTGCTGAAGATGGAAGCGCCTTGCAAAGGTGAGTAAAATGCAGCGCTGCAGCGATCGAAACGAAATGCCTTTAAAATGATGTCTTCCTTTTCAGGGCCGTTGGAGAAATGACTCCGGGATGCAGATTTAGCAGGTAAGTGTAACGCTCACCTGATTCTCGCAGAGGCGCCGGTCTTGACTGGGCGACTACCGTATCTTCAAAGGTGATGTGCAGCACCCGGTTGGCTCTTTGGGCTGGACCTCTGTGCCCTGTATGCCTGACGTGCAGAGTAAGATGTCTGCAGATAGAAAATATGGGGTTAATGAACTGGGGTTATTGGGGTGTCCCTATCTCTTTCCTCTTCTCCTCTCCTGTAGACCCCCACAGGTTAACGCTCTCACCTTAGGTAAGTGAATGCCGAGCTCTCCATCTGCCTCGGGGCAGGGTGCTGTAACCAGTTCCTTCACTGGATAGGTAGCGCAGGCCTCTTGACTTCAGAGGACTGCTGTCCGTCGTTTACTGCACGAACGGTAAGTTTTGAGTAACTCAAATGTCTTTAAAGTCTTGAATAATGATGTCTCTTGTTTTGCAGGGTTCCGGCGATGGCGGATGACGGGCTGAAGTGAGTTGAAGATGGAGCCCGTGTGATGAATAGAAGCGCCTGGGTGCACGTAAGTAAGCGCTTGTTGCCAGCTTCACGATGCGCTCTAACTGTCTTTTTATTTTGCAGGTACAAGTTCGGAGCGGCTGCAGGGTGCCGGGATACCCACTGGGTTAGATGTGGAAAGGAGTAATGGCACGTGAGTATTAAAGTTCCCCAATGTCTTTAAACGCACCTTGTTTTGTCTTTCAGATGCGGGATGCAGCGCCAACGGCCTCCGGAGCGTGCGAAGAGTTGGTAAGCTTTTGTCTTTCAGATGCCGGAATGCAGTGTGAAGACCTCCGGAGCGCACGAAGCGTAGGTAAGCCTTTGCCTTTCAGATGCCGGAATGCTAACCTGTTCTTTCTTGTCTTCATAGGTGTTGCTGAAGACTGGATTCAGGATGGTAAGCCTTTTTCCTTTCAGATGCCGGAATGCTAACCTGTTCTTTCTTGTCTTTATAGGTGTTGCTGAAGACTGGATTCAGGATGGTAAGCCTTTTTCCTTAGGCCCAGGACCGGATGCAGAAGACACGATGAGCGTACTGCTGCAGAGGGTGCAGAATAACGCAAAGCAAGATTCATCCACCGGGTGTGGTTTAAATAGCCTCCTGTAGTGCTTAGGTGTCTCCTTCCACAGCCACGCCTAAGTAAGAAAAGAGTTCCTGGTAAGAAAAGAGTTCCTGCCTTCCAGAAGAGTTCCAGTGTTCTGAATCTAGGGAGTGGCTCCAGCCCCACCCAACAGGAAAAGTAGTTCCAAACAGAAGAGGATCAGAGGCTCAACTGGCAGGCAAGTAAGCAGCATGGTCTGCTGCAGGTAAGTCCACCCAAGCATTATGAGCCCGGCGCTTCCAGCGCTGGGACTGGGCATATTTATGAGCCTGGTGCCACTGGCGCCAGGACTGGGTCCAAAAGGTCCCAATTGGGACTGGTTGGCACTCGGAACCTGGGTTATGGATCTGCTTCCAAGGGAGTTGGGAAAACCCTGACCTTTTGGAAGCAGAGATCATGACAGTACCCCCCCTCAAGGCCCCTCCCAAACCGGGCTTCTCCGGGGGTTTTGGCTTGTCAGGAAATGTTCGGTGAAATCTTTTGATTAGGCGAGGAGCGTGGACATATTTAGCAGGTTCCCAGGATCTCTCTTGGTGGCCGTAGCCTTTCCAGTCAATTAGGTAGAATAGTTTAGATTTGGAGATCTTGGAGTCCAGAATGCTTTTGACTTCAAACTCGAGTTCTCCATCAGATTTGGTTAGTCGGGTTTGAGGTTGCACGGGTTTTAATAGGGAGACGTGGAAGACCGGATGTATCTTCATGTGCGGGGGCAAGTCCAACTTGACCGCTACTGGGTTTACTATGGTAGTGATGGAATAGGGACCAAGGTATCTTGGGTTGAATGTGCGTGGCCCTTTTCGAGATAGATATTTGGTGGATAACCAGACTTGATCCCCTACTTGATAGTGAGGGGCTTCCTTCCGATGTTGATCTGCTCCTTTCTTGTATTGTTCTTTAGCCCTTTGAAGGTGAGAAACAGCTACCTTAAAGGCTTGGGTGATTGTAGAATGCAGGTAGTCTACTGCTGGTGTTTCAAGATCTTGGAGGGGATCCAACTCCGAGGTTCGAGGGTGACTGCCGTACAAAAGAAAAAACAGGGTTTTCCCAGTTCCCGAATGGACAGAGTTATTGTAGGCATACTCGGCTATCCAAAGGATATCTTTCCAAGTTTTTTCAGTTTGTTGCAGCATGCAGCGTAAATACTGTTCCAGAGTTTGATTGGTCCTCTCGGTTTGTCCGTCGGTCTGAGGGTGGTGACTGGTCGATAGTCTCACATCAATTTGAGCCGACCGACAGCAACTTCGCCAAAAATGAGAAATAAATTGACTACCTCGATCCGAAATTAGAACCGAAGGAAAACCGTGCAGTCGGACGATGTTTTCGAGAAATTCTCGGGCCAGAGTTGCTGCTGTTGGCAAGCCTTTGAGCGGAATGAAATGCGCCATCTTGGAGAATAAGTCCACGATTACTAGAATCGTATTGTATCCGGAGCATGGAGGTAGATCGGTGATGAAGTCCATAGAAAGCGTATGCCAAGGGCGAGGTGGGATGTCAATAGGGAGTAAGAGGCCTGCTGGTCTTTCCTTTTGACTCTTGTTTTGGGCGCATACTCCACAGGACATTATAAAGTCTCTGATATCTTTTTTCCAAGACGGCCACCAGAAGTAGCGCTTGATCTTTTCTGAGGTCTTGGCTATACCGGGATGACCTTCTATTAAAGAGTCGTGATAACAAGAGATTACTTTTTTCTGTAAATCTGTGCTGGGTAGGTATAATCATTCTTGGAAATACAATAAGTTGTCCTTCACTGCAAAGTCCTTTCCCTGCAGATGCCAATTCTGTATGTCTGCTGGAGTTACAAGTTGCCTGGCTTTATCCTTAACTTCCTCTATGGATTCTGTGGCGATTACACCCAGAATTCTTTGTTCGGGAATGATTGGTACAGGTTTAGGGTTGATCAAGTGTTCTTCCACTCCCATCCGAGAAAGGGCATCGGCTTTACCGTTCTTTGTACCAGGTCGATAGGTAATTATGAAGTCAAACTCGGCAAAGAATAATGCCCAACGGAGTTGTCTAGAGGATTGGGCTTTTGCGGTTTTCAAATATTGCAGGTTTCGGTGATCCGTAATCACAGTAACGGTGTGTCGGGCCCCCAGCAGATAATGCCGCCAAGCCTTAAAGGCAGACTTGATAGCCAGAAGTTCCTTGTCAGTAATCGTGTAATTGACTTCAGGAGGCGAGAACTTGCGGGACCAAAATGCCACGGGATGCAAATGGTTGGTTACCGGGTCCTTTTGTGATAGAACTGCCCCCATGGCAAGGCTTGAAGCATCAGTTTCCACGATGTAGGGGAGTTCGGGGCGAGGGTGTTTTAAGATTGGTGCAGAGATAAATTTACTCTTCAAATCCTGGAAAGCTTGTTCCGCCTCGGTAGACCATTCAAAACGTTTGTTTTTCTTTAACAAGGCAGTGATGGGCTGGACTATTCGAGAGAACTCGGGGATAAACCTGCGGTAAAAGTTAGCGAAGCCTAACATGCTTTGCACACGTTTTACGGAGGATGGTGATGGCCATTTGAGAACTGCATCGACCTTCTTTGAATCCATACGCACTCCGCCAGGTGATAATATGAATCCCAAGAATTCAACTTCAGTCACGTTGAAAACACATTTTTCCAACTTAGCGAAAAGTTTGTGTTGACGCAATCTTTCGAGGACCATTTTCACGTGTTTCCGATGTTCAGATTCCGATGAAGAATAAACGAGAATGTCGTCGATGTAAACAACAACACACACATCTATGAGCTCTCTGAGGACATCGTTCATAAAATATTGAAAGGCGGCCGGGGCATTGCAAAGTCCGAAGGGCATGACCTGATATTCAAATAGCCCATACTTGGTGCGGAAGGCCGTCTTCCATTCATCGCCCTCTTTTACTCGTACCAAGTGGTAAGCTCCTCTAAGATCCAGCTTTGTATATATGCATGCTTTTCTGACTTGGTCCAGGAGTTCAGGGATCAAAGGTAACGGATATCTATTCTTAACGGTGATCTGGTTCAGGGAGCGATAATCGATACAAGTTCTAAAGTCTCCTTCCTTTTTTGGAACGAAGAACAAAGCTGAAGAGGAAGGGGACTTGGAAGGACGAATAAACCCATTTGCCAGGTATTGATCCAGGTATTGTCGAAGGTGAAGGTTCTCAGGCTCGGTGAGGGCATAAATTCTACTGCAAGGAGGAGTAGATCCAGGTATCAGGTCTATCTGGCAGTCATAAGACCTATGAGGAGGTAGAGAGTTAGCCTGCTCCTTCCGGAAAACATCTTGGTATTCTAGGTATTCGGGAGGTAACTGGGGAGTCTCTGAAGAAATTGCTGCCAGTGCAACACCAGGTGGAGGGTGACAAGTAGAGACACATTCTGGAAACTGGACCGTTCTTGCTCGCCAATCGATCAGAGGATTGTGTTTCTCTAACCAAGGTATCCCTAGAATAATCTGGAACTGAGGGGCCTTGATCACATCGAACACGATCTTCTCATGGTGTCCATCTTGATTTACTAGCGTCACCTCTTGAGTGGTATGCGTTACTGGCCCGGAGGCTATCTCCGTACCATCCACCGTAGTAATGACGTCCTTTATAGCCTTGGGACAAAGAGTTAGATTCATCCTCAAAACCATTTCATGATCCACATAATTGCCGATGGCACCGCTGTCGACGTAAGCTTCAATTGCATGTAATCGATCCGGATTATCAGGCCTAATGAGGACCATAGGTATCACGAAATGCGAGGTCACGGAACTGGTTTTCACGCTCGGCAAGAGGACCTCTATTCTTGTCGGGCGAGGTCGTTTCCCTGCTCAGCGTTTGTAACTGTGGTAACTGCAGCTCCTACTGCCTTCTTGGCAGGTTTCACCGGACAGTCTTGAAGAAAGTGCCCTGAGTTTCCGCAATATAGGCATAATTGCAACTGTTTTCTCCTTTCCCGCTCCCTTTGTGTTAGAGGACCTTTCAGACCCCCTATTTGCATGGGTTCCCCGGAGTCCACTCCCTTGGAAGGAGTTGGCGGCTTGGAAAACACTCGAGCATCAAACTTGGAACGATCGGCCTTCCTGTTCTGCAGTCTGTGATCTATTTGAACGACCAAGTCTAAATAATCCGAACAGTCTTGTGGGGGATTCACTACTTGGGCTAAAACGTCTTTGAGCTCTCCACGTAGACCTCTATAAAACAGCGTAATCCTTTTGTCCTCAGGCCATTGAGTTTCCACTATTAGTCTATTGAAAGATGCAATATAAGCCAAAAGGTCTTGATTACCCTGTCGCAACGAAAGAAGCTCATTGTCCAAGGCCTGCCCCTGTGCATGTCTTGCGAACAGTTTTTCCATACTAAGCTGAAAGGCTTGAAAATCATGGAGAACCGGATCATCTTGATTAACTAGAGGGATCGACCAGTCTGCCGCATTGCCACTAAGGTACGAAAGTACAAAAGCTACTTTAGCTTGATCAGTTGGAAAGGCTGCTGGCCGGCATACGAAGTGCAACCGGCACTGATTGATAAATACCGCAAACCTCTTTGGGTCACCAGAAAATCGTTCGGGCGGAGCCAGAGGTACATTCCCAGGTAGGTTGATCTGCACTGGATTCATAGAGGATGTTGAAGGAAGATTTGCCCCTGATGCGGGTAGCGGGGTCTGTCCGGCTTGTGACTGTAGCAATTGTCTAGCAAGATCATCTGTTCTCTCCTTGGAAATAATTAGTTCCCTTCTTAGAGCGTTCGTTTCCTGACGAGCTGCATGCACTTCTGCCCTTAGTTCCCCAAGTAACCAGGCTAGGTGGTCAGTATCCGAGGTTTCCATAGCGCCTGGGCGAGAGTTTTGCGGTAGGCTTTGCGTTCTGTAACGCTCACCTGATTCTCGCAGAGGCGCCGGTCTTGACTGGGCGACTACCGTATCTTCAAAGGTGATGTGCAGCACCCGGTTGGCTCTTTGGGCTGGACCTCTGTGCCCTGTATGCCTGACGTGCAGAGTAAGATGTCTGCAGATAGAAAATACGGGGTTAATGAACTGGGGTTATTGGGGTGTCCCTATCTCTTTCCTCTTCTCCTCTCCTGTAGACCCCCACAGGTTAACGCTCTCACCGTAGGTAAGTGAATGCCGAGCTCTCCATCTGCCTCGGGGCAGGGTGCTGTAACCAGTTCCTTCACTGGATAGGTAGCGCGGGCCTCTTGACTTCAGAGGACTGCTGTCCGTCGTTTACTGCACGAACGGTAAGTTTCGAGTAACTCAAATGTCTTTAAAGTCTTGAATAATGATGTCTCTTGTTTTGCAGGGTTCCGGCGATGGCGGATGACGGGCTGAAGTGAGTTGAAGATGGAGCCCGTGTGATGAATAGAAGCGCCTGGAAGCACGTAAGTAAGCGCTTGTTGCCAGCTTCACGATGCGCTCTAACTGTCTTTTTATTTTGCAGGTACAAGTTCGGAGCGGCTGCAGGGTGCCGGGATACCCACTGGGTTAGATGTGGAAAGGAGTAATGGCATGTGAGTATTAAAGTTCCCCAATGTCTTTAAACGCACCTTGTTTTGTCTTTCAGATGCGGGATGCAGCGCCGACGGCCTCCGGAGCGTGCGAAGAGTTGGTAAGCTTTTGTCTTTCAGATGCCGGAATGCAGTGTGAAGACCTCCGGAGCGCACGAAGCGTAGGTAAGCCTTTGCCTTTCAGATGCCGGAATGCTAACCTGTTCTTTCTTGTCTTTATAGGTGTTGCTGAAGACTGGATTCAGGATGGTAAGCCTTTTTCCTTTCAGATGCCGGAATGCTAACCTGTTCTTTCTTGTCTTTATAGGTGTTGCTGAAGACTGGATTCAGGATGGTAAGCCTTTTTCCTTAGGCCCAGGACCGGATGCAGAAGACACGATGAGCGTACTGCTGCAGAGGGTGCAGAATAACGCAAAGCAAGATTCATCCACCGGGTGTGGTTTAAATAGCCTCCTGTAGTGCTTAGGTGTCTCCTTCCACAGCCACGCCTAAGTAAGAAAAGAGTTCCTGGTAAGAAAAGAGTTCCTGCCTTCCAGAAGAGTTCCAGTGTTCTGAATCTAGGGAGTGGCTCCAGCCCCACCCAACAGGAAAAGTAGTTCCAAACAGAAGAGGATCAGAGGCTCAACTGGCAGGCAAGTAAGCAGCATGGTCTGCTGCAGGTAAGTCCACCCAAGCATTATGAGCCCGGCGCTTCCAGCGCTGGGACTGGGCATATTTATGAGCCTGGTGCCACTGGCGCCAGGACTGGGTCCAAAAGGTCCCAATTGGGACTGGTTGGCACTCGGAACCTGGGTTATGGATCTGCTTCCAAGGGAGTTGGGAAAACCCTGACCTTTTGGAAGCAGAGATCATGACAGTACCCCCCCTCAAGGCCCCTCCCAAACCGGGCTTCTCCGGGGGTTTTGGCTTGTCAGGAAATGTTCGGTGAAATCTTTTGATTAGGCGAGGAGCGTGGACATATTTAGCAGGTTCCCAGGATCTCTCTTGGTGGCCGTAGCCTTTCCAGTCAATTAGGTAGAATAGTTTAGATTTGGAGATCTTGGAGTCCAGAATGCTTTTGACTTCAAACTCGAGTTCTCCATCAGATTTGGTTAGTCGGGTTTGAGGTTGCACGGGTTTTAATAGGGAGACGTGGAAGACCGGATGTATCTTCATGTGCGGGGGCAAGTCCAACTTGACCGCTACTGGGTTTACTATGGTAGTGATGGAATAGGGACCAAGGTATCTTGGGTTGAATGTGCGTGGCCCTTTTAGAGATAGATATTTGGTGGATAACCAGACTTGATCCCCTACTTGATAGTGAGGGGCTTCCTTCCGATGTTGATCTGCTCCTTTCTTGTATTGTTCTTTAGCCCTTTGAAGGTGAGAAACAGCTACCTTAAAGGCTTGGGTGATTGTAGAATGCAGGTAGTCTACTGCTGGTGTTTCAAGATCTTGGAGGGGATCCAACTCCGAGGTTCGAGGGTGACTGCCGTACAAAAGAAAAAACAGGGTTTTCCCAGTTCCCGAATGGACAGAGTTATTGTAGGCATACTCGGCTATCCAAAGGATATCTTTCCAAGTTTTTTCAGTTTGTTGCAGCATGCAGCGTAAATACTGTTCCAGAGTTTGATTGGTCCTCTCGGTTTGTCCGTCGGTCTGAGGGTGGTGACTGGTCGATAGTCTCACATCAATTTGAGCCGACCGACAGCAACTTCGCCAAAAATGAGAAATAAATTGACTACCTCGATCCGAAATTAGAACCGAAGGAAAACCGTGCAGTCGGACGATGTTTTCGAGAAATTCTCGGGCCAGAGTTGCTGCTGTTGGCAAGCCTTTGAGCGGAATGAAATGCGCCATCTTGGAGAATAAGTCCACGATTACTAGAATCGTATTGTATCCGGAGCATGGAGGTAGATCGGTGATGAAGTCCATAGAAAGCGTATGCCAAGGGCGAGGTGGGATGTCAATAGGGAGTAAGAGGCCTGCTGGTCTTTCCTTTTGACTCTTGTTTTGGGCGCATACTCCACAGGACATTATAAAGTCTCTGATATCTTTTTTCCAAGACGGCCACCAGAAGTAGCGCTTGATCTTTTCTGAGGTCTTGGCTATACCGGGATGACCTTCTATTAAAGAGTCGTGATAACAAGAGATTACTTTTTTCTGTAAATCTGTGCTGGGTAGGTATAATCATTCTTGGAAATACAATAAGTTGTCCTTCACTGCAAAGTCCTTTCCCTGCAGATGCCAATTCTGTATGTCTGCTGGAGTTACAAGTTGCCTGGCTTTATCCTTAACTTCCTCTATGGATTCTGTGGCGATTACACCCAGAATTCTTTGTTCGGGAATGATTGGTACAGGTTTAGGGTTGATCAAGTGTTCTTCCACTCCCATCCGAGAAAGGGCATCGGCTTTACCGTTCTTTGTACCAGGTCGATAGGTAATTATGAAGTCAAACTCGGCAAAGAATAATGCCCAACGGAGTTGTCTAGAGGATTGGGCTTTTGCGGTTTTCAAATATTGCAGGTTTCGGTGATCCGTAATCACAGTAACGGTGTGTCGGGCCCCCAGCAGATAATGCCGACAAGCCTTAAAGGCAGACTTGATAGCCAGAAGTTCCTTGTCAGTAATCGTGTAATTGACTTCAGGAGGCGAGAACTTGCGGGACCAAAATGCCACGGGATGCAAATGGTTGGTTACCGGGTCCTTTTGTGATAGAACTGCCCCCATGGCAAGGCTTGAAGCATCAGTTTCCACGATGTAGGGGAGTTCGGGGCGAGGGTGTTTTAAGATTGGTGCAGAGATAAATTTACTCTTCAAATCCTGGAAAGCTTGTTCCGCCTCGGTAGACCATTCAAAACGTTTGTTTTTCTTTAACAAGGCAGTGATGGGCTGGACTATTCGAGAGAACTCGGGGATAAACCTGCGGTAAAAGTTAGCGAAGCCTAACATGCTTTGCACACGTTTTACGGAGGATGGTGATGGCCATTTGAGAACTGCATCGACCTTCTTTGAATCCATACGCACTCCGCCAGGTGATAATATGAATCCCAAGAATTCAACTTCAGTCACGTTGAAAACACATTTTTCCAACTTAGCGAAAAGTTTGTGTTGACGCAATCTTTCGAGGACCATTTTCACGTGTTTCCGATGTTCAGATTCCGATGAAGAATAAACGAGAATGTCGTCGATGTAAACAACAACACACACATCTATGAGCTCTCTGAGGACATCGTTCATAAAATATTGAAAGGCGGCCGGGGCATTGCAAAGTCCGAAGGGCATGACCTGATATTCAAATAGCCCATACTTGGTGCGGAAGGCCGTCTTCCATTCATCGCCCTCTTTTACTCGTACCAAGTGGTAAGCTCCTCTAAGATCCAGCTTTGTATATATGCATGCTTTTCTGACTTGGTCCAGGAGTTCAGGGATCAAAGGTAACGGATATCTATTCTTAACGGTGATCTGGTTCAGGGAGCGATAATCGATACAAGTTCTAAAGTCTCCTTCCTTTTTTGGAACGAAGAACAAAGCTGAAGAGGAAGGGGACTTGGAAGGACGAATAAACCCATTTGCCAGGTATTGATCCAGGTATTGTCGAAGGTGAAGGTTCTCAGGCTCGGTGAGGGCATAAATTCTACTGCAAGGAGGAGTAGATCCAGGTATCAGGTCTATCTGGCAGTCATAAGACCTATGAGGAGGTAGAGAGTTAGCCTGCTCCTTCCGGAAAACATCTTGGTATTCTAGGTATTCGGGAGGTAACTGGGGAGTCTCTGAAGAAATTGCTGCCAGTGCAACACCAGGTGGAGGGTGACAAGTAGAGACACATTCTGGAAACTGGACCGTTCTTGCTCGCCAATCGATCAGAGGATTGTGTTTCTCTAACCAAGGTATCCCTAGAATAATCTGGAACTGAGGGGCCTTGATCACATCGAACACGATCTTCTCATGGTGTCCATCTTGATTTACTAGCGTCACCTCTTGAGTGGTATGCGTTACTGGCCCGGAGGCTATCTCCGTACCATCCACCGTAGTAATGACGTCCTTTATAGCCTTGGGACAAAGAGTTAGATTCATCCTCAAAACCATTTCATGATCCACATAATTGCCGATGGCACCGCTGTCGACGTAAGCTTCAATTGCATGTAATCGATCCGGATTATCAGGCCTAATGAGGACCATAGGTATCACGAAATGCGAGGTCACGGAACTGGTTTTCACGCTCGGCAAGAGGACCTCTATTCTTGTCGGGCGAGGTCGTTTCCCTGCTCAGCGTTTGTAACTGTGGTAACTGCAGCTCCTACTGCCTTCTTGGCAGGTTTCACCGGACAGTCTTGAAGAAAGTGCCCTGAGTTTCCGCAATATAGGCATAATTGCAACTGTTTTCTCCTTTCCCGCTCCCTTTGTGTTAGAGGACCTTTCAGACCCCCTATTTGCATGGGTTCCCCGGAGTCCACTCCCTTGGAAGGAGTTGGCGGCTTGGAAAACACTCGAGCATCAAACTTGGAACGATCGGCCTTCCTGTTCTGCAGTCTGTGATCTATTTGAACGACCAAGTCTAAATAATCCGAACAGTCTTGTGGGGGATTCACTACTTGGGCTAAAACGTCTTTGAGCTCTCCACGTAGACCTCTATAAAACAGCGTAATCCTTTTGTCCTCAGGCCATTGAGTTTCCACTATTAGTCTATTGAAAGATGCAATATAAGCCAAAAGGTCTTGATTACCCTGTCGCAACGAAAGAAGCTCATTGTCCAAGGCCTGCCCCTGTGCATGTCTTGCGAACAGTTTTTCCATACTAAGCTGAAAGGCTTGAAAATCATGGAGAACCGGATCATCTTGATTAACTAGAGGGATCGACCAGTCTGCCGCATTGCCACTAAGGTACGAAAGTACAAAAGCTACTTTAGCTTGATCAGTTGGAAAGGCTGCTGGCCGGCATACGAAGTGCAACCGGCACTGATTGATAAATACCGCAAACCTCTTTGGGTCACCAGAAAATCGTTCGGGCGGAGCCAGAGGTACATTCCCAGGTAGGTTGATCTGCACTGGATTCATAGAGGATGTTGAAGGAAGATTTGCCCCTGATGCGGGTAGCGGGGTCTGTCCGGCTTGTGACTGTAGCAATTGTCTAGCAAGATCATCTGTTCTCTCCTTGGAAATAATTAGTTCCCTTCTTAGAGCGTTCGTTTCCTGACGAGCTGCATGCACTTCTGCCCTTAGTTCCCCAAGTAACCAGGCTAGGTGGTCAGTATCCGAGGTTTCCATAGCGCCTGGGCGAGAGTTTTGCGGTAGGCTTTGCGTTCTGTAACGCTCACCTGATTCTCGCAGAGGCGCCGGTCTTGACTGGGCGACTACCGTATCTTCAAAGGTGATGTGCAGCACCCGGTTGGCTCTTTGGGCTGGACCTCTGTGCCCTGTATGCCTGACGTGCAGAGTAAGATGTCTGCAGATAGAAAATACGGGGTTAATGAACTGGGGTTATTGGGGTGTCCCTATCTCTTTCCTCTTCTCCTCTCCTGTAGACCCCCACAGGTTAACGCTCTCACCGTAGGTAAGTGAATGCCGAGCTCTCCATCTGCCTCGGGGCAGGGTGCTGTAACCAGTTCCTTCACTGGATAGGTAGCGCGGGCCTCTTGACTTCAGAGGACTGCTGTCCGTCGTTTACTGCACGAACGGTAAGTTTCGAGTAACTCAAATGTCTTTAAAGTCTTGAATAATGATGTCTCTTGTTTTGCAGGGTTCCGGCGATGGCGGATGACGGGCTGAAGTGAGTTGAAGATGGAGCCCGTGTGATGAATAGAAGCGCCTGGAAGCACGTAAGTAAGCGCTTGTTGCCAGCTTCACGATGCGCTCTAACTGTCTTTTTATTTTGCAGGTACAAGTTCGGAGCGGCTGCAGGGTGCCGGGATACCCACTGGGTTAGATGTGGAAAGGAGTAATGGCATGTGAGTATTAAAGTTCCCCAATGTCTTTAAACGCACCTTGTTTTGTCTTTCAGATGCGGGATGCAGCGCCGACGGCCTCCGGAGCGTGCGAAGAGTTGGTAAGCTTTTGTCTTTCAGATGCCGGAATGCAGTGTGAAGACCTCCGGAGCGCACGAAGCGTAGGTAAGCCTTTGCCTTTCAGATGCCGGAATGCTAACCTGTTCTTTCTTGTCTTTATAGGTGTTGCTGAAGACTGGATTCAGGATGGTAAGCCTTTTTCCTTTCAGATGCCGGAATGCTAACCTGTTCTTTCTTGTCTTTATAGGTGTTGCTGAAGACTGGATTCAGGATGGTAAGCCTTTTTCCTTAGGCCCAGGACCGGATGCAGAAGACACGATGAGCGTACTGCTGCAGAGGGTGCAGAATAACGCAAAGCAAGATTCATCCACCGGGTGTGGTTTAAATAGCCTCCTGTAGTGCTTAGGTGTCTCCTTCCACAGCCACGCCTAAGTAAGAAAAGAGTTCCTGGTAAGAAAAGAGTTCCTGCCTTCCAGAAGAGTTCCAGTGTTCTGAATCTAGGGAGTGGCTCCAGCCCCACCCAACAGGAAAAGTAGTTCCAAACAGAAGAGGATCAGAGGCTCAACTGGCAGGCAAGTAATCAGCATGGTCTGCTGCAGGTAAGTCCACCCAAGCATTATGAGCCCGGCACTTCCAGCGCTGGGACTGGGCATATTTATGAGCCTGGTGCCACTGGCGCCAGGACTGGGTCCAAAAGGTCCCAATTGGGACTGGTTGGCACTCGGAACCTGGGTTATGGATCTGCTTCCAAGGGAGTTGGGAAAACCCTGACCTTTTGGAAGCAGAGATCATGACAGTAAGGGCTTTTCTTCTCCTATTCTCTTCCTTTCTCCCCTTGCAGGTGTTCCAGGGTGCTGGCAGGCGTGGCTGAAGTCAGGATGCAGGAGCTGACATGTTGAGCGTCCAGCTGCTAGGTGCAGAACAACTCGAAGCATGTGTGGCTGTTCGGGTGGGGTTTAAATAGCCTTGGAAGAAGTTCCTGGTATGTATCCTTCCACCAATCAGGTATGTATCCTTCCCCGACCACACCCGGGTGGTGAAGTAGTCCTACAGGTTAAGTAGTCCCATTCAGGCCTCAAGAGGGCCTGGATGAAGCAGCAAGGTCTGCATCAGGTAAGTGTGCACCCAAGCACTTACACACATATCCTCTTCTATGAGCCTGGCGCCTAAGGCGCCAGGACTGGGGTCCGCTATGAGCCTGGCGCCTAAGGCGCCAGGACTGAGTCCAAAGGGCCCCGACTTGGGCCCGCTGAGACTTCCCTGGGGAAAATGATGTCTGCCTCTGGGGTTGCTGGGCCCGGCCTGGCTCCTTAGAGGTAGGCATCATGACAGACCTCTGTAGTTCATATCGACCAATCTCACTTATCAATAGTGAGACCAAAATACTAGCAAAAGTACTGGCCAACCGCTTACAAAAGGTCATCACAACACTAATTCACCCCGACCAGTGCGGATTTATGCCGAAACGGTCAACCCGCATGAATATCCATAGGCTACACACTGTAATAGAGAATGCACCCACCACCCGAGGCCCCCTGGCTGTACTAGCGATTGATTTTGAAAAGGCTTTCGACTCAGTGCACTGGGAGGCAATTTGGGAAATAATGGGCCAGATGGGGTTTGATCCCCAGTTTCTGAGCGGGGTGCAACTCCTATATGAATCCCCTGAGGCACAAATGAGAGTGAATGGGTGGCCATTGCACACCTTTAAGCTAAGGGAAGGGAACCAGACAGGGATGCCCATTATCCGCCATGATATTTGCCCTGTCTGTGGAACCGTTAGCAGAGGCACTGAGAATGTCACCGGCCTGGTGTGGTATTCAGTGGGAAGACGGGCGTGAGGATAGGGTTTCCCTGTACGCGGATGACTTGCTTCTTTACTTAAAAGACCCACACCAAGCCTGCTCCACGATTGTAGGCATACTGGACAGCTACGGTACTTTCAGCGGGCTAAGAGTAAACTGGCCCAAATCAATACTGTTCCCAACAGGCACCACAACTTTTATACTGCCAGCCAACTGTCCCTTCCGCTTAGAAACCTTGGCATACAAATCACTAACGACCTGAGCAGTTACGTGGCCAACAACCTCCACCCGATAACAACCAGATTCACAGAAGATGCCAGGCACTGGGTCTCTCTCTCATTGACCCTACTGGGGAGGGCAGCATTGTTCAAAATGATGGCTCTTCCGTACTTCTTATACATTCTGCAAAATGTCCCACTACACATCCCAGCGAAAGAATTTAAAAAGATGGACAAAACGCTAAGGAAGCTCCTCTGGAACAACGGACATCCACATATTGCGCTGGGAACTCTGCAGCGCTCCATTTGGGAAGGAGGGATAGGTCTCCCCCGCCTACAGTCCTACAACTGGGCTAGTCAAATGGCAGTGGTCAACAACTTGCTGCATGGGGACACCATGCTGCCACACAATAGACTGGGGAGTGCCAGAGAATGCGCTAGACCTCAGACTGAACTCCTTTACAAAGCGATTTGTAACTCAGCCCCACAATCTATGCTATCACACATTGCCCGAGTATGGAAAGACGCGCACAAGTTCCTGGGATGGGAAGGGAAGATCACCCCACTACAACCTCTGTGGAACAACAGGAATCTACCCGAGGTAAACAAGCTGCAGAGATGGTGTACATGGTCACAACGTGATATCAGTACGGTGGGCGATATCGTAGAAGGGGGCAGATTGGTGTCCTTTGAAACCCTGGAGTCCAGATTTCACCTCCCAGGCACTGAACGGTTCCAATATGCGCAGATGCAACATGCCCTACAAGCCCACCTCCCGGCACTTGAAGACATGGCCAAAAGCACTCCCCTCGAAATAAACATAGTTGAGGCAAGCATAGAGACTAAAGTAACGTCAACCATGTATAATGTAATCACTTCCTTTGCCACCACTGAACAAACCAGCCTAAAGGGCGAATGGGAAAGAGACATAGGACTCATACAACCAGAAGACTGGGTAGGGCCCTCATGTACCCTCGGGAGGTGGCCATTTCGGCCAGACTTAGACTTGTCCAGCTTAAAATACTGCATAGGATTTACTACCCAAGGGTGGCATTATATCGCTGGGGGAAAACATCCGACCCACACTGTCTCCGATGCAAAAGGGAGGAGGGAACCTTCTTCCACATACTGTGGGACTGCACCCATATACAACAATACTGGCAAAAATGTTGCGATGAACTCTCACGGGTACTGGGGAGAATGATACACAGAGACCCAAAGCTACTCCTGCTCGGGATAGAGGAGGAGGGAGAGGCATCTAAATACGAGAAGTTGCTTCTATCGACGGTCTCGGCAATAATTAAAAGGAACATTGCACAACTATGGGGTTCGGAAACAACGCCGCAGTATGAACAATGGGTGACGGACGTCAACATATGTATTGCAATGGAAAGGAAAGTATATACAGCCAGGGGATGTCCGAGGAAAGCAGATAAGATATGGAACAAATTGGAGTAAGCCCAATGACTGCACCAACCTGAACGATGGATGATGGGGCACAATGTGTAATGTGCAAAAGTACTCCAATCTGGCATATAGCGTGAGAAATAACGGACACTGCAAGACCCTTTTTCTTTTTATTTCCTTTTCTTCTCTCTCTTCTTTTCTTTCTTGTTTTCTTTTCACCTTACCAGGGACTGTTCCACTGGTCATACAGGTTAAATGTTTACATGCAGAATGTATGTTTTATGATGTTAAATCGGAAAATACAATAAAATGTGTTATTAAAAAAAAATAAAACACAGACACTGATGTCACCTATCTTCTGTAAATTGAGGATAAGTATTTGAGGTTAGTAACATGAGTGAGAGGCTTATTCACTGTAAAAGCACATGCATTGGCCCTCTCTATATTGGCCTTACTGTGAATAAGCCTCTCGCGTGTGCTACTAACCTTACATACGTATTTCTCACTTTACAGAAGATAGATAACATCAGTGTCTGTGTTTTTGAAACAGCAATTGGATATATTAGTTGGATACAACAATTTCCTCACGTATTATTTATATTGCTTTATGTGATTTTATGTGTATATTGATTAAAGTATGTGTACATCTTCACTGACCTTTTGCTACTTCTTAATAATACTATGCCGACTTGTTTAGCTTGACCTTTGGGCACCCACGACCTATGTGTGTAAAAGCAGGGCAGCCATCTATGGAACCTGTTTGCCGATTGAACTGTCTCTGTCCTCATCCACATAGCCCCCTATAAAAAAGAGACCCCCATGCTCATCTAATTTGAACTCAGAATAGTATACCAGGCAGACTCAAAACAGAACAGAATAAATATAAGAGGCTATCACATGTGTAAATGTGCATGGGCTTAGGACATGGGGGACAGGGGGGACAAATCCCCCCCACAATTTTAAGTGGGGGGGATGTAATGTAATTTATCCCCCTCAGAATATGTGTTTGGTGTATCGTGCAGGGATCTGTTTTTGAAGTGGGAGGAGGGGCTGCTTACTATGTAAGCTCTCCTCTCCCCCTGGCCCCAAAAGCATGGGGGCAATACCCTGGGGGCAGATGGGTGTTCATCTGCCCCCAGGGAAGGGGGGCAAACAAAAAAAAAATATTTTTTTTAATGTAGTTTTGGGTGGGGTGGGTGTGGGTGGGACCACTAGCCACCAGGGAGTTTTGCAAGGGGGTGACCCTCTCCCCCCCACCCTAAGTGGATAGGGGCCCTTTATGTATTCCTCCCTGGGGGCAGATTTGTGCCCCTAGGAAGGGGTACATGAGATGCCCTCCATCCATTTGGGGTGGGGGGGAGAGGCCGCTGCAAATATTGGCAGTGCCACCCCACCCCCCCAAGCCTGGGGCAGTACATATTGCCACCCCCCTGGGGGCAGATGGTCACAGACATGTGCCATCTGCCCCTAGGGAAGGCCAAAACAAATATAGATATATATTATAACTTGTGTTGGTTGGGGGTTGGGGGCCCACTAGACCACCAGGATTTTTGTGTTTGAAAGGGGGGTTGGCCCACTCCCCCCACCCTAAGTGGATGGGGGCACCTTATGTAGCCTTCCCTGGGGCAGATTTCTGCCCCTAGGAAGGGGTACATGAAATGCCCCCATCCATTTGGGGTGGGGGAAGGCCACTGTAAATATGGCAGAGCCACCCCCCCAAGCCTGGGGTAGGACGTTTTGTCCCCCTCTGGGGGGCAGTTGGCCACACAAGTGCCCATCTGCCCCTTGGAAAGCGGCAAAACAAAAATAACAGAAAAAATGGGGGCCACTGAACCTCCATGGATGTTTTTAGTGGAAAGGGGGGTGGCCCTCTCCCCCCACCCCAAATGGATGGGGACATCTCATGTAGCCCTCCCTGTGGGCAGATTGCTAGCATAATCTGCCCCTAGGAAAGAGGCAAAACAAAAACAAACATAAAAAAATGATACCTTGTTTGGATGTTTTTAGTGAAAAGGGCAGAGCAGATTTTGCTCATGTGGACAACATACAGATTTGGGCCTAGGGTGTCGAAGCCACCAAGGAAAACAGGGAACCCCATGCATTTCCAAAAAGAGGACAGCCGTGGGAATCCACAGAGGTCTGACTTGTGCGAATCGCCCCCGAATGTATTACCCACAAACCCCGGCAAATCTGAAATTTTGTGAAAAAACTACAATTTTCCGATCTTTCCCTCTTGCCACCCACCGAAACACACCGCCAACACCACATGTCCTATCTTCCTGCATTCCCACAGGTGTCCCGACGTAAACAGTACCTCACATGCAAAGGGAATAGGCTAAACCACTGGTAGCCCCCAAAGGATTTGGGGAGACATCCTACAGATTTGGGGCTAGGGTGTCGAAGCCACGAAGGAAAACAGGGTACCCCATGCATTTCCGAAAAGAAGACACCTGTGGGAATCCACACAGATCTGACTTGCGTGAATTTATTACCCACAATCCCAGACAAAGTAAAATTGTGTTTTTTCCACTAAATCTCAGACTTTGTCAGGGATTGTGGGTCATAAATTATGGGGCGATTCACGCTGGTCAAATCTCTGTGGATTCCCACGGGTGTCTTCTTTTCGGAAATGCATGGGGTTCCCTGTTTTCCTTTGCGGCTTCGACACCCTAGGCCCAAATCTGTAGGTTGTCCACATGAGAAAAATTCCGGAAAATGCTGTGCGAAAAGACTTGGGGTTACCAGTATTTTAGGCTTTTCCCTTTGCAGCCAGGTAGGTGCACCCACACATGTGAGGTACCGTTTTCATCGGGAAACCTGTGGGAACGTGGGAAGGTAGGCCATGTGTTGTTGGCTGCTGTTTTGGTGGGTGAAATGTGTGGAAATTGTGGGGGGTTTTTCTGTCATTTTCCCGATTTCCCCCCAAACTATGGAATCTTTCCCTACATAGTTGTTGCCTGACCTGCGCAAATCACCCCTTCCTAAACTTGGAATATTGTCTACTTTTCAGAAATGTATTCCTTTCTGGCTTCGCATTCAGCTTTCCTAACCTTTTCTTCCATTCCGTCCATGCATGTCATATTGGACAAAAAAATGCCAAAATCGCCTACCTCTCACAAAACGGCTGATTAGCATATCAAAATATGTTATTTTGGTTTCCACTCAATCTGTTCTTGAAAGCCTGGAAAATGGCAAATCCAGCACAGCAAACCATTTGTTCCTAGCTCTTACAAGGAAAACACCACAGGCTTCTTTGTACAACATTTTATTGGCATTTTCTGAAAAAACCCCAAATGTTCTCCTTTTTGGTTATTTTCTCTCACCCACTACAGCAAACTAGGATTCCTGGGTGGCGATACGACTGCCTACATGTGGGAAAAAAGAGGCCAACTTTGGCCGAGATAACTCATGTAACAAAGAAGTTACAAGGGATTGAATGGCGACATATCGAAATCACCAAAAAAAGGCCTTGGCACTGGGGGAAAATACCCATGGCAGTTAAGGGGATAAGACAGTAAAGTCCCAGAGGAGATATCATTTGTAACGTTGCTCAGTTAGTTAATTCTCCAAATGCAGATTGTGCACAGGAATATGTAACACCTGTGTTCAGCACCTGGCTTAATCCTCCGGTGGGATAATAGTCAGAGTGAATGCATTCAGCTTCCGATGCAGCACAGCATTTTCCAGGTCAATTGGTTCAGAAAAAGTGGTGGAAAACACTATTACTGTTGCTTTTTCTATTTGGCCAGATTTTTGTCCATTT
Organism: Ambystoma mexicanum; assembly: GCF_040938575.1. NCBI lineage: Eukaryota > Metazoa > Chordata > Amphibia > Caudata > Ambystomatidae > Ambystoma > Ambystoma mexicanum. The sequence goes on from NC_090925.1 coordinate 77,576,546, forward strand.
TCTGGGTGGAGTTCGGGAGCTGAGTGGACACACCAGGACCTCCTGTATTTCCCGCTCCACCAGACAAATGCGGCCTGACTGCCAGCATAGATTTTCATGCTGGAAATAAGGAAAGGGATTCCTCTGGGATCTGTTTGGAAATGAAACCTGGTAAAAGCGAGCGGAGTCCAGAGGAAGCCATTGTCAATTCCGCCAGCAATCGCTAATTGCGAGAGGTATTTACACACTTCCAAAGTGGAAAAGCAATGTGATTGCACCTGCCTTTTACGGTAAAATCTTCCATTTTGTGGGGTAAAAGTAAAAACATGCGCCAATGGAAGTGGTCCATTTCATGCTGTTTACTTTGCGCCTTGATGCTTGGGGGTTTTGCATGATGCTACACATGTAATAAATAAATAAATATATTAAACATGACCCCAGATAAATGCCAATTCGTGGTCAGAATGAGTGAGCATGGCATGTCGCTGGTAAGAGGGTGTCCTGTGCTTCTTGAGTGCGTTGGCAAATGCCCTAAATTTCCATCTCGCATTAAGCAGGTGCTTAAACCCATCAGTGTGGCTTGCGCAATAATAAGTCGACAGAGGTATTTCAAATGGCCAATTTCCCTCTTTGGGAGACATGTCAAAGTGGGAAAATGTTGGCCAGAATGTGCCACTTACTCTGCGGAGTGAATTGTGCCCACCCCGAGGAAGAAGTGTTAAAAAATCACAAGGGCACTGTGCCCTGCCCTTTCTGTGTGCGTCTTCCCCACATGGCGACAGATGCTGACTCAGACATGGGTAAGTCTCAGGTGGCAAGCCTGTACACTAGTTGATGTGGCAAAGGATTCCAGACTTCTGAGGCTGATAACATTGGTAGCATTGAGTTACATGCCACCTGACAGGTATATGTGATAAAGTTGCAAAACAGAGCTGTTAGTGGGCTAAAGCAGGAGGTAATGTCTGCCCACCCTGAAAGGGTACGTACAACCAAAAGTAATAGGCCCCTCCACCCATCATGGCTGTAGAGGCCATGTTCCAAACCAGGGCATGAATGCCCTCCAATCATCCATGCCCACGAGTAGGGTACCCCTCGTGCTCCAGGAACCCTGTTGAGCAACCTCTGTGCTTTCCAGGTGATACTAACATTATTTAAATCCAGAAGTCTAAAAGGTAATCGCTTAATTGCAGCTGAAAATTAGCTCCTCGCGTGATCAAAATGTCTTAACCAAGTGTGACATCACATCATCCCCTTCATTTATAAGCAATATGTGTGTTCTTGCGTTTCTTCATCCACTGAATTACTGTTAGAAACAAAGCAAGAGTTGTGTCTCTTGTGTAGGAATTAGGAAGGCAGTTGCCAGCCTCTGTCAAAATATGCCATGTTCTTCCAATATTGGCTAGCTGTTGCCCTCTTATGGCCAGGTAGAAGCATCATGGCAGTGACTGGCAAATGCCTTTCCCCTGCAGACAGAAAAGCAGAAATAAGAGGCCAATTCAAGACAAGGAACAAATAGAAGTTAAGACAGACTGCAGCTGCCATTGCTGTGTTAGGGAGAATATGTTGAGTGTTCAAGCTCGGAGGTATGTATTAAGCAAGCAAGCAGTGAGACATGGGAGAGGCAAAGAAAGGGCAGACGGGCTCTTTGAATCATGTAACAGGGCAGGGGACCTATGCTCTGCCGTCCTAGTAACATATGAGAGAATCAAATAGATCAGGCTTTGCAGCAAATGTTAAAATGTTAGTCCAGCTCTGCATTAGGAATAACAAAGGCAAAGAAAGGCTAGGCTCTAAAGCCAGCATGTCGTGGAATAAGAGGGACCAGACTCATCGTGAGAGGCTGGCCCGGCCCTCTCAGGGGTTCTAGAGGGGCAGCCCACATAGCGGGCTGCCCCTCTGGCCACCCCCCCTGGGTCGAAAAAGGGGTATGGGGTGGGAGGCACTACTACAAGTTCATATAATCACAAATATACATAAACGTAGATGCTTGTTCTTACAGATTTCGAGCAATCAATTAGTTAAATAAATAGATTTCAGGTGCAGCAGGGCAGATCCCGAGGCCACTCGAGATCAAAACACAGAAAGGACATCAAACAAACATCGGGTGTTGCCAGCCGATAGGCCTGTGTTGCACTCCTAATGAGGTAGAAACCCCTATGCGATTTAATGATCTATCGTGAGAGGGGATCTCCCATTTACCGGAAGGCACCCCCCCAAAGGTGTACATAAAGCTCTCCAATAGACTTGGGTAATCTAGTACTCATATATGTACATAACAGTCATGAACTGTGTATTTTAAGTAGATGAATGTCCACCTGGTAGAGTCTGTTCAGGAGCCACCAAGAACCTTCACACTACAAGTGCACAACACATGTATTTTATATGTCACAAGGTAATTAGACACATTACAAAAAACATCAAGTAAAATGAAATTAGATTCCAATTCAAGTCTCAAATATACAATTGGATAAGATATCAAACTCAGTGTTTAACAAGCAGCATCAGAAGACCTTTTCATTTGGTGCAATTGTACAATACAATACATATAGTCGTTCAACTTCAAAATAAACTGGCAAAGTGTAGAGTATCCAGAAACATAGGATTTATGTAACTAAACATACAATAGTTCATATTTGCAGATAACAAAAGTATTTGCAGATAACAAAAGTATTTTTCAGTCCTAAACACTCCTAGATGTAATTAAGTGCCAACGCGTTTCGGATTCGGATGAATCCATCTTCAGGGCAGGAAATATGAAGTTCCTTCAAATTTAAATGGGTATTCCTTAGTATTGAAGTTTAGAAATCAAGATTCTTACAATCACGTTCAAAGGCGAATATAGATCTCCCTGGATGTGAGTGGGTTGTTAGGAGGTCAATCACACGGTGCGTATACTATAATCACAGCAAGGTCGCAGAGTACGAGATGTCCACTAGTCAGGACTAGTCATTGAAAACCACATGAACAGAAAATGTAGAATTGTGAGTCTTATTGAACAAATCTGTTTCGAGTATTTGCCCACTAGTACACCGAAATGTTTTGAATGCTGATGAACTGGCTTACATCGTAAAATAATTTGAAGGAACATTGCTTATGCTGAAGTCAAAGAGATTCTATAAGTCCAGACTATTTGTACTTCAGTTTACCACCCCCAAACTGGTGGATTAGTAGAATGATTTATTAAGACCTTGAAAACAATCCTCAGAAAATGTGTCAAGGTGATGGGAGAAATTTGCACACTATGGTACCATGGGTACTGTTTGGTGTCCCGAAGACCCCCTAGGCAGCCCTGGGTTTCTCACGTTTCAAGCTTCTTTATGGAAGAGAGCCTAGAGTTGTTCTTGACATGCCCAAGGAAATGTCAGAAGGATGAGAGGAGGCTGCTTACCCCTTTCCCAAACAGCACAGGGCCTGAAAGAACATATGACCATAGTTAGATCAATAGTACATGCACAGCTTAGCAAATCTCAGGAACATCAAAAGACCCACTGTGATCAGAGTACTGTTACTCGCTCCTTTTCCATTGGTCAGCAAGTATTGGTGCTTGTCCCCACTTCAGATCACAAAATGACCTCCCAGTGGCACAGTCCTTACAGAATTCTAGAGCAAACAGGTCCCTGTATTTATCAAGTGTCACAACCAGATTGAAGGACCAAAACCCAAATATCCCCTGTTAATTTACTGAATGAGTGGATGGAAGATCTCATCAAAAACATGCCTGTACTGATGGGCAGTCTATTAACAGAAGAAACAGATAATGTCATCTTAGCTCCCATAGATTTTCCTCCTGAAAGCACTGGTGGAAGTGTATGAAAATAAGAAGTGGAACTATGTTCCCTTCTGGCCTCCCATGCTCGTGAACAAACCGCATAGCCAAGCCCCTTCCCACACACAATACAAACCCACAAACACATGCGCCTGCTGTTTAAGGGAACTTTCAGTGCACTGCACTGAAATACAAGTTTCAACTGCTTCCTGCACTTTTATTTTAAAATGAAACCATTCCGGAATGGTTTCTTTTTAAAATAAATGTACAGGGATAGTAAAACTTAATGAAAAAAAGTGAAGGAGCACTGCTGCCAACCGCTCCCACCCACTTCGACCAGTGCCCTAAAGAAAGCAGGACCTGCAAAACCTGTTGGAGCAATTCCCTGATGTGTTTGACAGTAAACCGGGGAGAGTGAAGTTTGTTCTCACTGTATATGCACCCCTCCCAATACAGTTGTCAACCTAAAACCATATCGAATCCCAGAAGCCAGAAGGGAGATAGTCTAACAGGAAGTCGAGAAAACGTTGGCCTCCAATATATAGAACAGTTTCAGAGTACTTGGTGCTCGCCATAGTATTAGTACCAAAACCAGATAAATCGTGGAGGTTCTGTATTGACTTTAGAAAGTTAAATGCTCTATCCCAATTTGATAACTACCCTATGCACAGGATAGACGAAATTACTAACCACTTACATTTAGCAAAATTTCTCTCCTTGACTGATCTAACTAAGGGCTATTGGCAAGTACCTGTGAATCCATGAGACAGGGACAACACCACGTTCTTCACTCCTATGGGACTGTTTAAATTCAAAGTATTGCTCTTCAGGTTACATGGAGCACCGGCAACTTTTCAAAGGTTAATGGACCAAAACCTGAGGCCGTTTTGAGTTTTGCAGGGCCTACTGTGATGATATTGTTATTTACAGTAGGACCAGGGACACCTAAGACACCTTTATGAAGTCACCGGGACGTTCGGGAAGTTGGACCTACTGTGAAAACAAAAGAATGACATTTAGCTCAACCGACTGTCACATTTTTAGGGTTCTTTGTCGGAAATACAACCACAAGTTAGACAGGTTAGAGTAGTACAGGAAGCACCTATACCTAAAACAAAATGGTATTATTATTATTATTATTATTATTATTATATTTATAGACCACTTAGGTTCAAGAAGCAACAGAACGCTTTACAGAAGTATAGGACAATACAGATACATAGCAGAGCGCTTTACAGACATGTACAACAGTACAAATGCATAATGGAGACCTTTTCAGGGGTAACAACAGAACAGACATACAACGTGGGTTAGAATATAGGGGGGCACAGAGGAGGGCTACAGATGTAATGAGTGGTGGGGAGGAGAGGGGCTGGAGGCATCTAGTGAGTCAGGTAGCACAAGGGGCAACATGATGACCTAGGTGTTGAGGTGGAGAGATTCCTTGAAGAGGTTGGTCTTGAGTTCGTTTCAGAAATGTAGGTGATTGAGGGCGAGTCTGATGCTGACATGGAGGAGGTTACATAGTCTTTGGGCGTAGACAGAGAAGGCTTGTTTTCTAGTCCTTTCCTTTTTACAGCGGCATATTTCAAGTCTGCACGTGTCCTGGCTTCTGGTGGTGCGCTTTCTGCCAGAGACGCTGAGTTTCTCCGCAAGGAAGCTTCAGGCAACTGCTTTGTAGTTGATGCAGAAAGACTTGAAGCTAATTTGTGCGTGCAGTGGGAGCCAGTGAAGGTCAATGAAGACCGGTGTGATGTGGTCGTATCTGCGCAGACCAGTGATACTCAACGTGTAGCTCGAGAGCAACATGTAGCTTACAGCACCCTAAAATGTTGCTTGCCAGTTGTGCTGTTTTACTGTATGGAAGCCAAGAAGGAGGAAGTGCTACAGTGATGCAAGAAGAATGGCAGTGTAGGATGAACCAGCAACACGAGAAAAAGCTAGCAGTTAGATGACATAGTACTGGTTGTGGAGACATCATCAGGGGAGGCTGATGGCAGGGGTTGGGTGGTCACATGAGTCTGCATAGCACAGAGAGCCTGCCGCATGACAATCTATTGAAATCAGAAGCCATAATCACCTCCTGCCGCACCCACACTGCCTGGGCCATTTGGGTGTGAAATGTGCATTGACACATTCAGGTGGGCATACAGGAGATCCTGTCGGACAGAACCAAGGCAAACCTGGCAAGCACAGGCATCAACCATGCTACGGCTGCTGTAATCATCAGTAACACCATCCATCGAACCCTCATTTACAAGGCCTGCCTATCTTGGCAACTCTCCACAATCGCTTCATCACTTGGTGCAGGGGCACGGGCTGGAGAAGGTACTTCATGTGTCCAGGGAACACTGTAACCAACTGGGCCTCTCTTTTTCTGCACCACGTTAGGGTAAAAAGGGATGCTAACAGAGGCTGGTCAGGTGCATAATGGGCAAATGAGTGAAAATGACACAAGTTCCAATTGGCAGTTTTGTACATGCAAGATTGGTGGCGTGACATTTCCACCCTTAAATCGTTTGCATATGCCTAATGCATACAGTCAAGATTTGCATTTAATGCAATCACGCATATTTATCAACAATGTTCCGTACTCATTGCCAGTGGCAGCTCCTCACTATGGGTTGGAGGGTGATGACTGGTTTGACTTGTAGGTAGCACAGTCCATAAGTGTGCTTAATTTGCACCGGGAACTGTGCAGCGTGCCGCTGAGCAGATGTGTCTCTCTGCTACATATTTGTTTGGTATGTAATGCAGAGTCCAATAGGCTCTGCAACAAACTTAGTTCAGGCTAGTGGGGCATTGGAAGTCTGACCCCACCACCTCTCATTACTGCACTAATAGCAAGCATACACTGACTGACAGAGTCCTCTACTGTCAGTGAGCGTGTTCACACTATGGAGAAGAGGGGTGTGCCATCTAGTTCTACATTCCGCCATGTGCTGAGAAGTGGCATTTGTGTATGAAATGTGCTTTTATGTATTTATGTGTGCATGTATGTTTGAGGTTTTGTTTATATATATATGCGTGCATATAAGGAGTTGTTTGAATGATGCTTTAATGAGAAAGTGCATGTTGTATGAATGTGTGTGGAAGGGAGCATGTGTATCTTCATGCATGAGGGGGGAGCAGGTCATTACATTTAGGTTTGGGGGTTGCTGGAGGCACAGCATTGCTTTTCGCTTTACCCTTGATGCACAGTAACAATTCTTTAGTGTGCATCAAGGTTAAAGCAAACATGATAAGTGATAGTACATGGCTAGACTGGCATACATTAGTGATGCCAGTCTACATTTACTTTCTTACTGTGGCATGGAATTTTTTACAGGGCATCAAGGGTAAAAGCAAACATAGTAAGTGTTATTGGGTGGCTAGATGGGCCTACATGCGTGGTGCCTATCTGGCCATATATTTTTAGTGTGGCATGGCATTGTTGTACTGGGCATCAATGATAAAAAGCAAACATAAATCAATACATGGCTAGACTGGCCTACGTTGTTACAGCCATTCTGGATATACTTTTTTTCTGTTGCATGTCAATTGTTTCCCAGCTCAATCTTCTATGGTAACACTGGCATATATTTATGCAGCCTGCATGGACATGTATGGGCATGGCAAGCATGAACTGTTTTTCATACTGTCATTATGTTGTCAGCAAAGGCATCATGAAAACGTGTTGAAAAATGTTCCTATGCACCATTGGGACTTGCATCTATTGGGCATTTTCATGTACTTCCAAGTGCAAACTGTGTTGCTTTTTACCCAATTTCTCACAGAAAGTGTGCTGAAAAATGCATAATTTCAACCCATTATTTAAAAAATGTTGTTGGCAGTGAAATAAACCACCCTAATTCAGCTTTGGTTGATTCAAGCTCCCTCGCTATGCTTGATGGCTCCCACATATTCTGAGCCAATATTTACTTCCCTCCAATTAAAAAATTCACCATCCGCCCTTACTCATTGCAGCATTCCTGTGAAAATAATTGTCATCTAGTACTTTACCCATCTGGCTTTTGGATAACGCGCAAATAGGCAGAGGCCTAGAAAACTGTCCATGATTGAATACATTGCATGTGCAAATGAACTTCTTGCTAATAATTTCTATTTAAAATGCCAATGCATTTCTACATATAGCAAAGATAGAACTACCAAACCACTCTGTACAGCAGTATTTGAATGCTTTACTACGTGCCCAAGATTACTGGCCTAACGCGATTACATATGTATCCTTTGCCACTATGTTTACCAACCATTTCTTGGACAATAACCCTAAAGCCACAGTAAAGTACACTTTATATCCTATATGTCTTTGACCAGTGTTAATGGTCTTTTGTGATTACAAATGCCGTATTTCATCTCAAATTCAGTTAAAAACAATTGCAATATCCCCATGACTAGATTTGGACCTCGACTTACTATTAAATTGCTACATATGAATACATTACATTTGAAAAATTCCATGTACTACATTGAAATTTGGGTTGCAATTATTTTGCCACCACCTGAAAGACAATATTTTTTGTCGAGGTACAGATCACCATTTCATTTGATAAGCAAATGTTGCTCATTGCCCACAAAGGTTGGGGACCCCTGGCATAGACCCTTGATGAGGCATGCGGCCGTGTGTAGGACACTTCTCAGGGGCACGAGTAAGGACGACGGGAGGTTATTATTGGATTGGTGGGGTACTATAGATGTTTTATCCCAAATTTCTCTTCCATAACCTCATTTCTCACCGACAAAATCAAGAGCGCAGGGAAAAACAGATCATGCCTGCTTCAACACATTAAAATCTATGCTTTGTAGTGCCCCAGCACCTAAAGTATCCTTCAGTTGGGTCTTTGAGCAGCTGTGTCCCAGGAATATGAAGGAATAGAACATAGGGTATTGTTAATCAGGCGCAAGCTCTTCCCTAGAGAGAAGAATTACTCAACAGTTGAAATAGAGGCACTTGCCATAAAATGGGCAGCAGGGCAGTTAAGAAACTATCTGGTAGGACATTTTGGTTAATTACCAAACATTTACTGCTTAAATGGATTAGCCTATATAAGGATACAAACCGCAGAACTATGCACTAGTTTATTGATCTCCAAACGTTTTGCTTTCGTGTGGAACACCAGAGCTGGAAAGGACAAGACAATGTTGAATTTCTTGTCCCAATTTTCAGTTGGAAATGGAGAAACCAGAAGCATAAGGGAAAGGTATGTGATGAATATGGGCATATCGTCCCTTCTCCTCTATGGGGAGACCTTTCCCAGGGGACCAGGGTGGTGCGTCCACAGTACAATAAGGTTATATGTGATTTTACCAACCTCATTACATTAATTTGGGGGTCCCCCTGTCAAAACCAGACAATCTTTGTCACAACCCCCTCTTTGCCTGAAGCCAATTTACAACCAAACTTTCCTCACAAGAGCACAGTCTGTAGGAGTATGAGAAAGCACCTAACAGACTAGTGGCTTGAGTGAAAAGGCAGGAGCAGCAGCAACAGAGCTAGAGGAAACAACAATAACAGCTGTTTACTACTTTGATCAAAAGTACCAACCGTATCCGACACCACCCCCTATTTCCCACTCTTACCTGCTCCGTGAAGAACAAGACCCGAAACCTACTTGGCCACAACAGAGGAAATGGAATGAAGAACCAAATAAAGAAGGTCCAGGAGAAGTCCCGTAATCCCAACAGGAAAGGATTGACAACAGTTTGTGTCGTACTGCAGAGCGTCCAAAGAAGAAAACAGGAGAGCGTCCACAACAGTCACTCTTGTGTCCAAACAAAATCCTCGTGGTTCAGCAAAGCGTCCCAGGGTGCAAGTAAATGAGTCCGTGTATGGAGGTATGGAGGAGGGGGCAAAATAAACAAGGATAGAAGAAGTAAAGGAATGGAAATAAAAGAGAGGAAAATACAGGTAAGGAGTGGGTCCAAGTGGGAGCAGGAGGTACTTGACCAGGTTTCAGAAGCGATAACGCTGAGTTGCAGAGGTCCGGGGTAGTGGCGTAACAGAACAGTAGGCAGTGGGAGTCCAGGTAACGTATGCCGGGTCAGGGATAACAGGAATCAATCCGAAGGAACCGAATACCAGAAATCAGGGGCAGTTCAAAATGGGCAGTCCGTAATAACAGGCCAAAGAGTCAAAACAGGTTCAAGAAACAAGATTGCAGGAAACAGACGCTACAAAACTGGCCGTAGAACTCAGTTAAGGAGCACCATTCCGTGTGCGCAGCAAGAATAAACAGTACTCGCATACAGACGTGAATGATGGTCCGTGCGTATCACGTGACCGTAACGCCTGACTCGAGTACTAACACGGAATGCTGGATGCTGCAGTCCACACAGAAATGCCGTGTTTTCGGCGTTGAGCCAGGTGCCAAGGAATCTTCCAAGTGATTGGAGGGGCCATTGCAAGTCTTCGTGACTTTAGATAAGGTCGATTCACGACAGTACCCCACTCGTAAAGGGCAGCGCTCCCTGGAATCTCACAGGCGTGTTTGCCAAAAGGAGCGCAAAAGTCGAGGGGCATGCAGGTTGGAAGCCAGTTCCCAAGTCCTGTCTTCCGAACCATAGCCTTTCCAATCGATCAAATATGAGCGCACCCCGTTCTTCACTCGGGTGTCCAAAATTGCGTTAACCTCGTATTCTTCTTCACCCTGTGCTTTCAGTGGAGCTGGGGATACAGGGAGACGAGTGCCAGAAACATATGGACGGAGTAATGAAACATGAAATACAGGGTGTACACGCCAAGTGGAAGGGATTCGTAGACGCACGGCAGCTGGATTGATGCAATGCGAAACCTCATAGGTGCCTAGATATCATGGCAGAAGCTTCTTCTTGCTCCGAAAGGTAAGGTGTTTGGTTGATAACCATACCCGGTCACCTGGAGTGTAAACAGGGGCTGGAGAGCAATGTTTATCCGCTTGTTCCTTAGTGCGATGCTGGGCGGCTTGGAGGTGGCAAAGAACAGAGGTACGTATAGAGAGCAGTGAATCCCTCATTTTCTTAGCAGCAGGAACACGGTCTAAAGAGGGAAGGACGGCAGGAAGAGTCCTTGGGTACAGGCCATCCTAGGCGTAAAACGGAGAACACCCCACCGATGAATGTCGGGAATTGTTGTAGGCAAATTCAGCGATCCCCAACACAGACATCCAATCTGACTGATGTTGTAGACATAGACAGCGAAGGTACTGTTGCATGGTAGCATTAGTACGCTCCATCTGACCGTCTGTCTGTGGATGATATGCTGAAGACAGACAAGCATCGATGCCCAGAGCAGGGGTTAATGCACGCCAGAATTGTGACGTAAATTGCGATCCCCTATCGGATATCACCACTGTGGGAAGTCCAAAAAAGCGGACTATATTGTCGAAGAACAAAGAGGCCAATAGGGATGCAGATGGGATGCCAGGACACGGAATAAATTGAGTCATCTTGGTAAACTTGTCCACCACCACTAGGATTGCCGTCCTACCCTGAACCATGGGAAGATCCACTACAAAATCAAGCGTAACCATGTACCATGGGTGCGGAGGCAATGGCATATTCATCAGAAGACCGACTGGTTTACCTGGTTGGCGCTTGCATTGGGTACAGACGGCACACGTGGCAACATATAGATTGACTTCTTTTTTCATCCTGGGCCACCAACACCATCGACTTAACAATTCATGAGTTTTGGTCCAGCCTGGATGTGCTACCAGTTTGGAATCATGGGACCATTCAAGAGCCATTCTCCTTGTCTTATTGTCTGGCAAATACAAGAGGCCACGAACATAGGGAAGACCCGACACTAGTGTAGCCCCCAGTTCTTCAAGAGAGGAGACATGATCCTTGGCCCATCGCCAGACCAGGTCCAATAGCGATGGAGAGGCTGCACAAACACAGACTACCGATCCAGTTGGCAAAATTTGTGTTACCGGTTTGTTGGGAGTACAATCGGTGCCAATCCGGGACAAAGCGTCTGCCTTCCCATGCAGGGGGCCAGGACGATAGGTCACAGTGAAATCGAACATTGTGAAGAAAAGGTGCCAGTGTATTTGTCGAGCATTGGTACACTTGGCCTGTGACAGAGCTTTCAAGTTCCTATGGTCGGTGTAAACGGTAACCGGATGTTGGGCACCCAAGAGATGATGTCTCCATTCCTTAAACGCAGCCCGTATGGCCAAAAACTCTCTGTCCATTATTGTATAATTGCGTTCAGCAGGGGACAACTTCCGGGAGAAAAATGCAACAGGGTGCAACTGTTGCGTAGAAGGGCAGATTTGCAAAAGGATAGCTCCTACAGCAACAGCAGAGGCATCAGCTTCTACAATAAACGGGAGAGATGGGTTTGGATGTTGTAGAACAGGTGCTGTTGTAAAGGCCTCTTTCAAAGCTTGAAAGGCAGACTGTGCATCTGAGTTCCGTACAAAAGGAACGGTAGGGCTGGTAAGACGTGTAAGGGGAGCTACGATTTCTGAAAAGGAAACAATGAATCTGCAATAAAAGTTTGTAAATCCCAAGAAGGATTGTAAGGCTTTTACAGAAGTAGGAACAGGCCACTCAAGCACTGCCTGGACTTTGGAAGCACACATATGGACTCCTTCTGCTGATATTTGGAACCCTAAGAATTCAACTGAGGATGCATGAAAAACGCACTTTTCCAGTTTTGCGTATAAGGAGTTTTCTCGTAAACGTTGCAAAACAGAGCAAACATGCTGAACGTGTTGAGACAAATTATCAGAGAAAATCAAGATATTGTCCAGGTATACCACTACATAACAATCCAGCATGTCCCTGAAAATATCGTTGACAAAATGCTGGAAGATAGCTGGGGCGTTACAAAGGCTGAAGGGCCTCACACAGTATTCATATAGACAGAACTTGGTTTTAAACGCGGTCTTCTACTCGTTCCCCTTTCGCATCCTGACCAAATTGTAAGCCCCTCTTAAATCCAACTTGGTAAAAATGGTGCAGGAGGTCATTTTGTCGAGCAGTTCGGATATCAAAGGCAGTGGATACTGATTCTTTACAGTGATTTTGTTTAGAGCTCTATAGTCCACACAAGGACGTAAATCCCCCTCTTTTTTTGGGCACAAAAAAGATGGGGGACGCTGCAGGAGAGCGAGATGGCCGGATATGCCTCAGCCGTAGGGCATTTTCTACGTATTCTCGTAGATGGTCCTCCTCTTTTTGTGTCAGGGAGTAAACCCTGCCATGTGGAATCACTGCCCCAGGGACTAAATCAATTGGGCAATCATAACTTCGATGCGGAGAAAGCTTTTCAGATAACTTCTTGTCAAAGACATCGACATACTGCCTGTATATCTCAGGTAAGTCCGGGGTAGGTGAATGCGACGTGGCATTAACCGAGGACACATTTGCGACCATAGCCAAGCAAAGCAAGAGCTCTAGAATAACCGGAGAGTCTAGACATTGCTTGCGGCAATGTTCGGAAGAGAATTGCACTGTTTGCTAGAACCAATTAATAACAGGATTAATATGTTCGCAACCAAGAAAGGCTGAGAATAATCCCGAATTGTGGAGCTGAAATAAGGTCAAACATAATGTACTCCGAGTGACCTTCAGCAGTCGACACCCGAAGAGGCCCCGTCTGTTCCGTTATCTGACCTGATATCAGACGGAAACCATCAACGGCATGTACTTCTTCTGGGATCTCTTTGATTATAATGGATAATCCATGGCGATTAGCCAGCTGGACGTCCATGTAATTCCCACTTGCGCCGGAATCGATCATGACAAGGCTGGAAAATGCCTCCAAACCAGGAGCAGAAAAGGACATATGAAGGTATACGTGAGAGGGAGAACAACTGACCCCTGAGCCTTGTATCTGCTGACTTGTCCTGCAGGCTCAGGTTAAGGACGAGTCTTGGCATTTCCCGCCAATTTAGCTGGTCTTTTGGGACAGACACAAATGTAGTGACCTGCCTGGCCACAATAAAAACAAAGGTTGTGAAGCACACGCCTTTCCCGTTACGTCTTGGACAAAGGCCCTCTGATAGCCCCTATTTGCATGGGCTCTGCTTCACTTGTAGCGTTGGCAGTACCCGTGTCTGATTTGCCGGAGGTGCGGAGTTCCGGGTGTCTGCGTTCTCCCCGTTTCTGCCGCTGTCTGGCATCAACTTGTAAGACTAGGTCTACCAGTTCTGAAAAAACAGACGGTACTGCTGGTACTACTGCTAGGGCATCTTTAAGTTCGACGGAAAGGCCCTTATAAAAGACAGCAGCTTTTTTTTGTTCTGGCCACGAGGTTTCAACCGCTAGCTGGTTAAAGCGAGCAGGATAGGTCACAAGGTCCGTTTTTCCCTGAGTGATAGCCAGAAATTCAAGATCAGAGGCTTGCGCCTTGTGTCTCATGTCAAACACTGCATCCATAGCTTGGATGAGAGTGTCAAAGTTATACAACACCGGGTCGTCCCCCTCTAAAAGAGGGTTAGCCCAGACAGCTGCCGTCCCACCCAAATGGGACAGAACAAAGGCAGCTTTTGTTGTGGCATCTGGAAACGGCAGGGGTCGGCAAAGAAATTGCAAACGCCACTGGTTTACGAAAGTGCGATACGTTTTAGGGTCTCCCATAAAACGTTCTGGTGGAGCAGGAGGAAAAGGCCCGGGCAATACCACTGGGGATGGAGCAGGAGGGACAACTGGGGTTGTCGGGGGCCTGCAACTGCTGCAGCCTCACCAAATTCCTCATCAGGAGGTAACTGTTGTACAAAGCTCTGTAATACGTCTATACGTTGGTTTAAAGTCGTATGGGCCGATGCCATATCTGCACGCAAGGCTGACAAGGTTTGCAAGAGCGCCTGTACTGGATCTGGCCCCAGATCCATTTCACAGGATGATAATAGGCTCCTTAATCTGTCAAAACCAGACAATCTTTGTCACAACCCCCTCTTTGCCTGAAGCCAATTTGCAACCAAACTTTCCTCACAAGAGCACAGTCTGTAGGAGTATGAGAAAGCACCTTACAGACTAGGGGCTTGAGTGAAAAGGCAGGAGCAGCAGCAACAGAGCTAGAGGAAACAACAATAACAGCTGTTTGCTACTTTGATCAAAAGTACCAACCGTATCTGACACCACCCCCTATTTCCCACTCTTACCTGCTCCGTGAAGAACAAGACCCGAAACCTACTTGGCCACAATGGAGGAAATGGAATGAAGAACCAAATAAAGAAGGTCCAGGAGAAGTCCCGTAATCCCAACAGGAAAGGAATGACAACAGTTTGTGTCGTACTGCAGAGCGTCCAAAGAAGAAAACAGGAGAGCGTCCACAACAGTCACTCTTGTGTCCAAACGAAATCCTTGTGGTTCAGCAAAGCGTCCCAAGGTGCAGGTAAATGAGTCCGTGTATGGAGGTATGGAGGAGGGGGCAAAACAAACAAGGATAGAAGAAGTAAAGGAATGGAAATAAAAGAGAGGAAAATACAAGTAAGGAGTGGGTCCAAGTGGGAGCAGGAGGTACTTGACCAGGTTTCAGAAGCGATAACGCTGAGTTGCAGAGTTCCGGGGTAGCGGCCTAACAGAACAGTAGGCAGTGGGAGTCCAGGTAATGTATGCCGGGTCAGGGATAACAGGAATCAATCCGAAGGAACCGAATACCAGAAATCAGGGGCAGTTCAAAATGGGCAGTCCGTAATAACAGGCCAAAGAGTCAAAACAGGTTCAAGAAACAAGATTGCAGGAAACAGACACTACAAAACTGGCCGTAGAACTCAGTTAAGGAGCACCATTCCGTGTGCGCAGCAAGAATAAATAGTACTCGCATACAGACGTGAATGATGGTTCCGTGCGTATCACGTGACCGTAACACCTAACTCGAGTACTAACATGGAATGCCTGATGCTGCAGTCCACACAGAACCGCCGTGTTTTCGGCATTGAGCCAGGCGCAGAGGAATCTTCCAAGTGATTGGAGGGGCCATTGCAAGTCTTCGTGACTTTAGATAAGGTCGATTCACGACACCCCCCCAAGCCACCCGTTTTTACACCCTTATAGTGCCATCATTTTAACCCCTTACCCCGCTACCCCATACATATTTAATTAATATGAAATGTACCACTCCGTTATATTTTCGGTAAAATGACTGGGTACCTACAATAATCCCCCTGGGGGCGATGCACAGTGGGTGAATCACCTGGGAATGGAAGCCCCTTTTGGGACTCGAGACCATCATCTTCAGGAGATGCAGTATAACCATGCTGGCAGTCCTTTAACCCTTTGAAAAAACAGAGGACTTTTCACTGCCTAGACACCGGGGATCGCTCACTCAGGTGGCCAGGGCACGCCATCGCCTTTGGATCCAGACTCTGGGGGTGGATAATTGCAGGAAGTGGCGGAGGAATGCCTGATGCCGAGACATGGCATCCCCACTTTCCAAATACCCCTATCCCATCCTATTATATAGGATATAGCAACTTCGCAGATCCCCCCCTTTCCTCCACAACCACTGAGCCAAGGAGGAGGAGGCACAAGGCTCAAAATAGTACCAACCAGGCAATACATTGGACATGTCCCACTAATATGATCAGGCAGTGTCAGGCCCTTGACCTTAATTACATACAACTGGTACCTATTAGCTCTCCCCACATGGATAAAGGGTGTAACACTGTGACACACTCTGAGAAAGGTGATGCACGAGAAGGAGCAGTTCTTCCAGGGCGTTGGCGAACCAGGCAGAGCAGAGTGTCAGGCCGATGGACAGAACCGAGGTACGGAGAAACCTGGGAAACCCTGACAAGAGATTGTTACTTCCAAAGGGCCCTGAAGCTTGTGCAAGGAAGCCCAGCCAGAGAGAAGAGACAAACCTCTTTTGTGTTTCAAGGATACCAGCCACCCTCCCGGTGGACGGCAGAGTTGGGGAGGTGTAGCAGTAGTTGAGGTATTAGCCTTGACTTCAGGATCAAAGTCGCGAAAGACGAAAACGAATTAACAATGAAAGTCCGGTCTTTGATGGAAACAGCATCCAATGAATGAAGGTTTATGTGTGTCTATACGATGAGAGAGAAAGCAAAGGATTGCAAAGAACTGTAAACTAAAGATACAAAGTAACAGAGTGGTCTGGCAAAAGAAGATTGCCCAATCGAAAGTCTCAGTGAAATGTCTGATGCAGTAGAAACGGCGGGAAGAGAAAGAAACTGATATGCAAGATTTGAATTGTTGCTAGGTTTGATCCCGGCAGAGGGAAACCTGGATGTGAGAGATATCTTTGAACTTTGAAATAAGTACTGTCCTCGAAACTATATTTACCAAGAGGACTTGTTGTAGAAGAGAAAAAGTGACGTTTGAGGGAAGAAGGTCCAAGTCGTCATGCTGAGGTAGGAGCACAAGCCTTGCAATTTCGAAAGTCTTCGACAGCGAAAGGAAAGTGAAAGGAGTCTTGAGCCAGACAGAGGGAAGCCTATGCAGGTGTGATTGAAGCTTAAGGAAGGGAACCTCCACAAATTACGAGTGAAATGTTTGAGCCCAGCAGAGGGAAACCTATACTGAATTGTGGTAACCAGACAGTAACAAAACTTTGTTGCACTGTATGACAACTTAAAAGTTGACCTGGGCTGGAGTGATAGAATGCCAGGAGGTCCAGTAGATAAACTAGTGATGTTTTGTGGAAGCCCAAGTTGGCCCTGACCCATGAAACAAACTGCAATCTTTTGTTCGAAGCCAGAGTGTGTCACAAGGTCCAAGTGCGCCACTTTACCCGTGCTACAAAATGTGGGGAAGGGAGTTTCCTCAGCCATAGTGATATTTATTTTTAACACTGATTTTCCGTTTTGCATTACACATTCCCTTTACACATTTATTGTATTAGAAAGAGGGCAGGCATTAGGTTCTTTTTAGTATATGCCATTTTATTCTGACTAAGGACTAGGTGGGGCTGAATTTTATTTTTGTTTGATGGTCGAAAATACTCCCATCTTATTTATAGGGTTTCTAACCCATTTTAAACCATCAATAAAGGTTTTGAAACTTGCAGCTCTTGTGTCAGTGTCTACTTGTGATACCTGCCTCCCTCGCAACCCCTTTTCAGTAATTTAATTCCCATGTGCCCTGGTGCGACTGCTATGTATTATTTTGAAACCAATCCAACTAATTTGTTCATGCAGAGTAAAGAGAAAACCAGTATTGACTTATTATATCTGATCCCATGTTCTGAACTATGGTAGAGGACTGCAAGGATGAAGACCACTCTGGTAAACCAAAGTGCACAGTCTAGTTCTTTTTGCAATCTGATTGGTTCAGAAGAACTCCCTTTCCCAACGCAGGAGTTTAAATTCAGTATAGCTGAGAGGCAGAGAGAGATCCCTCTGGGTAGCTGTGACCAGCTGAGTGCAGAGTATAGCAGTATAGCTGAGAGCAGAGCACGGAGACGCAAGACCGACACTGAGACCAGGTGTAATCTGCCAGGGAAGGAGAGAGAAGCCGACTACTCTGAAGCTCACTTACTGAATAGATGCAAAAGCATCTTACAGTGTCCACAGCAACATCAGGGTGAGGAACAACCGCAACAAAACAAAAGGACTAATTGCCTAACCATACCACGCTTCAACCTTCAGAGATCTGGCGGGACCAGTTTCTCATTATTGGCCGCCAAACTCTGGAACTCGCTTCCTTACCCACTAAGAGCTAAACCATCCTTCCAGAGATTCAAAAACATGGCCAAAACGTGGCTTTCTGCCCAAGACTGTCCCCCGACCACTCGCCAGCCTCCATTCATGCGATAGCCACCTGCCCCACCTTTTTGTGTAAATAGGTAACTGCTTATCCTGTACTTTCTGTGTATGTAAATAGCTGTAACTTACTGTAATGATCTGTCTGTTTTTTACCATGTTGTAACCTAAGTGATGCGCCTGGATGCCCTGGGGCCTGGTGCGGTTTATAAATAAAATAAATACAAATAGTAATGTCCCTCCAGCCTGTTTAGCCAGGATAGATCCTGGATGGCTAATGCCTCAAGGCCATACAGGATGGAAGGGGGGAAACATTGCTTATACAGCATGATGATCCCCATCATACTGTATCCTGCTTGTCCCCTGGCAAACGTACAAGCCTGCAGAGTAAGGTACTTTTCTCTTCTTATTTTGTAGTTTATTAGCAAACCATTGTCAGCCCGGGCATCAAATTCTAGGCTTAGATAGGAGTAGGACAGCGTGTAGCTATTGTGCCAATTAAAGTGTACATCGTGGTCCTGTTGACCTTGTTTCTAGAGACCAGTATTATACTTGTTTTCTCCAGGGTAATGGTCAGGCCTGGCAGGCAGGCATATTTGGACAGCTCGTTAAGCATATTCTTCATACCTGTGATTGTCCAATCAAACAGTACCAGATCGTCCGCACACAACATGCCCAATACTGGCAGATCACCTATCCTCAGGGGGCAATTAGATTTTGTAGATAAACGGGGGAGAAGGTCGGCGATATACAGATTATACAATATAGGGGTGGCAATGCACCCTTTATTAACACCAATATGTATGGGATCAGAGATCCCCCCCGTTGTCCAGTGTTACACTAGCATAGTTGTTACTGTGCAAAAGAAAAAGGATATGTATTAGTCGGGTTGGGCACTTCAGGTCTCTTGGCTCTGCCCACAGTGTTTCCCTATTGACCTGGTCAAAGGCACTCAACGAAGGCGATGTACAATGTAGCATCCCGTCCACTGCGCGTAGTCTGCATAAGCTGATCCAACTCTCTGATGTTATGGGAAGTGCCTGAGCCAGGTTGGAAGCCAGTTTCCGCATTGTAAAGAATCTTATTGTTGGTTGCCCAGGTTTGTAGTTCCCCCAGTACTAGTGAGGCAAAGAGTTAGTATTGGGCCGCCCCTCTTTATGCACCGGAATAAGCATGTGTATGATTCTTGTCTTAGCAAAAATATTCATTTTGAAATACGGGCTTTAACTAAATTCTATAACATTCCATATATCAACCCCAGTTCACAGTCGGTCCATACCATATTCAAACTGAATTAGGAGTTCTTCGGGAGGGAGAGTTTTGTATTACATCATTTTCTACCCCTATCGAGGATTAATGGAAAGTTTACGTTTCCTTTCAATACTGGTCCTGAAATAGAGTCTTGAAATGATGACGTGGATTGACAGTTATTTTATTTTTCTATATCATCGGTCTAAAAGGATATGCTGAATCTGTAGAACCAAAGGAAACTGGGAGGTTAAAGGTCATATCATTAAACATTGTTGGTTTGAGAGCTGAATTTGAAGGCACTGGGCCTCATTACGAGATTGGAGGTAGCCATGGCGCTATCCAAACTCGTTCCAACTCCGCCCTGGTGAATGGAGCAATTACCGGTCCATTCCAAGGTTGACGGGACCGGTAATTCCCCATTCACCATGGCCATTCCCCATTCCCATTTGAGCCCCCATAGGGCTCAATGGGAATGGGGAAGGCGCTAATAACGGTACCGCAAGTTGCGGGACCGTTATTAGCTCTAGAGTCCTTTTGCGGGTCCGTCCTTAACGCCTGAAAAAAACAGGCATTAAGGAAGGACCCGCAAAGGGAACTCGTAGTAGGGTGGTAAGGGATTACCGGCACCGGTGCCCTTACCGGTGCCGTTAATCCCTTACCGCCCACCTCGTAATGAGGCCCACTGTTTTTTTGTGGCCATATGATATTATTATGTTACAGGAACCATGGTGTATAAATACTCACATTTTAAATAGTTAAATTGATTTGAACCAAAAAGAAGGGATAGGAATTTATGTATTTTGCTGAAGGTTAAAAGAAATGTGTTTACTTGCAAAACTTAGTGCAAGTAAATATTTTAAAAAATGTGTATTACAAATCTAAATTAAAAGGGTTAACTCAAATTGTGAGGATTTATGTAAGCAGCCCGTGTCGGAGATACACACACTTTCTGGAGTTGTATAGCCTCTCCAACTAAAAAAACTATTATTTCCAGATCTGATGTTCTTATGTTACCCGTAAGCTCGAGTTATCATTTTACAAAAACATCTTCAAAGAAGAGAAGGGTCCCTCATTTACCAGATCCTAATCCTCTATATACTAGTATCTCTTGGGGCTGTGAAAGAGAATTTATGTTGGATAAGGTCATTAGAGACCTTCTTAAGCAGACGCCCAACCCGAATTCGGGCCCTGATCAAGTTCCAATAAATGCCTTTGTCCCAGTTTTTGAGCCCCCACCTCCTAGCAACTGCTGTTAACACTTTCTGGCATATGATATTGATTCTGCAGTTGTTGCATGTCACAAAGATCATTCCTATATTTAAGAAAGGAGAACAAATCCACAGCGCTTTATCGACCAATCTCCCTATTAGATACATCATCAAACCTGTTTGGTAAACTACTTCATGCCAAACTTTCCAACTGGGTTATATCGGATAATATTTTAGCTCAGCCACAAGGCAGTCTTGTGGAGGTTTGAGTACCCTCAATCAGTTCTCAATTTATATGTAACCATTGCTAAGTATTTTTATGCCAAGGCACCTATACATCTGATGTTCATGGATGTGAGCCTGGTTTTTCGATAAATTGAACATAGAAAAAGCGTTGTCTGTTCTGGAATCCTTCACATTCCTGCTTGTTTGTTTGTTACTGATGATCCAAGCATTTTATGAAAATACTAACATGTTCATTTTGGAGAAAAAGATTAATGTATGGTCCCATTCACGGTATCCATAGGTGCCATCAGGGTTGTGGTCTCCTTAGTATCCAGTTATTTTAATGAAAACAATTACAAAGAGGTATTTCTTTCAGATAAACAATTAGAAAAAAGACCACATTTCTAAAATAAATATTTATGGGGTGGGGTAAAGGGTTAACACGTGTGGGGAAGGGGTTAGAGTGGGATTATAAGCGTAGGGAAACAGGGGAACTGGGGTGGATGCCACAAAAAAAAATAAAAAAAGAATTCAGTATTTTTTTATGTAAATGTTTGTCTGAAAAAATCCTCTTTGTAATGTGTTTGACAAAAATATACAAAGAACCGGTAACTAAGCAACGTGGCTTTTCACATTCCTCAGCTCACATCTTCATTGCAGAATCAGCTTTGTGTCTTGCATTTTCTTAGCAACACTGCACAGCCTGTGCTTGCAATCTCATGCATTGTGGCAATTTGTACCAATGATCTGCACCAATATTTTGCACAAATGAGCTATGGACTGAGCTGCCTTCAATATTAGTAAGGAATTAAAGATTAGTAGGTTAGGATATCAATTGTCAGTAATTGTCTTATGCTTCATTGCAACTGCGTCCATGCTATGCCATGGTATGGCACTATGCTATTGTACGGCTACCATGCAAAGCTAGGTTCACATTTTTTCTTTGTCTTGTATGAATTCACAGTAGTGACTCGCACCAGATGCACATCCGAGTCTCACACCAGAGTCTCACACCTCTTGCTGCCAGAGCCTGGGTTTTTGATAATATTGTGCCCCAGCAGAAATTTGGAGCCCCATTTTCCCCACAGCTCCCTGTCAGCCATTTCCCAGGAGACTTTATCACTGGATACTGGATAAGCATTTTGAGCAAGGTAAATACAGTTAAAATACTAGCATCATAAGACAGAGGAAAGAAGGGTGAGAGAGAAAAAGCACAAATAAATGTAAACATGCTGAACTTGAGACCGATCGTGTAAAGAATAGTGGGATATTAATGCAGTCATATTTTCCTTTATATCATTCCAGTTTGAAGGCTAATATTGCGGATATTGTAGTATTCCTAGCTAACTAAAAACGCTGCTCCTTACATCTTCAACGCAGGCGTTCCTTGCGGCTCCTAGCTACCTTCCGGGAAAGAGACTGCAGCTTCTTCTCTGTTGGCAGGTAAGGCTTCTGGGCAATATTATTTCAAGTTGAGTTTCATAAATGGTTCAGTAATTATTTGATAGGCTTGCTCCATAGAATTATACCTGAGTATGGGAAAGGGGGGCATTCCTGCCTCGCAGCAACATGCCAATACTGCCAATTTTCCAAAGGGTATGAATCCCCAGTTGGTCTCTCCATATAGTCCACTTTCATTACCGACTTGTGAGAACACGATTTTCACTATAGTTATAGAGAGCATTCTAGCGAGAATTCTTCCCCCAGTTGTGGGTCAGGTCAGCACAGATTTATTCCTGGTTGGTATACAACAGAGCATACACAATTTATTGAAAAAGTGTATGTTCAAGGTATTAAGACGAGCCCTTCTGCGACATGGAATCAACATTCTCAAATATCTAGTCTTTATGTTTGGTTATCTCATCGCATTGCTAAATGGTGACGGAGTATTCCCCTTACTCCTAATATATTTAACAGACAAAGAACCACTTCATACATTGCGCCAAGGCAAATTTAATTCAATTTACCCTCTACTGTTTTGGACATTACTGCCCGAAAGGTATTCTCTATTCCTACACATTCATAGATGCTGAAAAAGCTTTTGATGTACTGGAGTAGGAGTTTCACCGAGAAGCAATTTGTTGGATGTTGGATGTGGTTTCAGTTTAGTGGTTTCAGTTTAGCTGGATTATCTTTTTACAAGCTGTATACTGGGGTTAGAAAGCCACTGTGGTGGGCATTGGTGAGCAAAGTGCTGCTTTTGATATGATGTGCGGTCAGCGGCAGGTATCCCCATGTATTCTCTGTACTTCATGATGAAGCTCTTGCTCAACTAATTTGACAGCCTAAGTTTGTAACTCATTGTCAACTCCCTGCTAGGAAAGAGCAAGTCCTAGCTATTTATACTGATGAAAGGGTTGTGTATACCACCAACCTCTCTCTATCTATCTATCTATCTATCTATCTATCTATCTATCTATCTATCTATCTATCTATCTATCTATCTATCTATCTATCTATCTAGGATGAATTCCTGTTAATTCACTTCCCAGGATCCCCAGCAGGGTACACTGTGCTTAATGAATTTGGCTCCTTCACTGAGTATAAACTTAACAAAACTCAGAGTTTGACCCTGAGTTATATTTTTACACACTTTAAATATTTGAGCACCGAATTTAGCTCTGATGTTGCAGGGATTGGGGCACAACATTTGTTAAGTAGCCTACTTGGCAGTGACCAAATAAATTGATAGGCTGGGATATTGCATTGGACAAATGAACATTGGAAGTTGTGGGTCTTTATATTAAGAAAAAGGTTAAAAAACACAGGATCTTGCAGAGATGACACTTTTCCAGCCACATTTCTATTTTTGACTCCTGGCTTTCAGGACCTTGTGTGTGTCTCTTCCTCGGGAAGTAATAGTACACGTGAAATAGAACTATCGTGTATAGGGGAGAAGGAGGGGAAGGCACACATTGGCATGTTGTGGCGTGAATGTCATGATGAATTTGTAGTCGGGAACAATGGTGATAGCTGGCAAAAAATGTAATTGACTAGAATTAAATCACTGAGGTCGATTCTCAAATCCTTTTCGGGGCAAGTGATGTGATGCGTTACACAAAAAAGTGGTTCCCAATGGCAAAGGGAATGCAAATGTGGGCATTCCAGAGTCACGCATCCGTGTGTCCTTTCTCGCCCCATTTGCGCATTTGGCCACAACAGGGGGAGTTCCTGCACATTCTACAGTGCACCACGAATCCTTCAATGGGATTTACTTTACAATGAGCAGAAAATAAAAAAAATAAAAAACCTTCCCCTGTGCTTGTTTGGAACAGGCCCTTGGGGTTGTTCAGTGCATGTTTTAAGTGCAACAGCAGCAGCAACATAAACCTCTACTATCCCACGACCACACATTATTGCTCTTCAAAATCACGTGGCCCTTTAGGGGCTATCATTGTGCCATCTGGGAACCTGCCCTAAATTAGTGATGGGAGACTACGAGCAAAGGGGCTGGACAGCGCATTATTTGCATTGCAGCTCAGTCACCTAGAAATGGCCAGGTCTCCTTCAGGGAGTAGGGTGACCTATGCATTGCCAAAAAAGGGGTACCGAAGGGCACTTGTGAATCGCAGCGTGGGGTGGCGGCAAAGGGGACTTCATTATGGTCAGTGCTGACATTTAGAGAAAACTATAGGATTATATTGTAGGAAGCAACATTCTGTCTAGTAATCTGGGTGGAGGAGCAAATGATCAGATAACATGGTCTGCACAGGGTTAGGCAGGGTAGGTGGTATTTGGGATGTATTGAAATGTATTGAGAGCTTTTGCCAAATCGCTGAACAGGAAATTATACAGACTCCAAAACAATGAGCGCCTTGAAGCCTTTGGGCGAGTGCGCCAAATAAAAAATACATAAATAGATAGAGATAGAGAGAGAGAGAGAGAGAGAGAGAGAGAGAGCGAGAGAGAGAGAGAGAGAGAGAGAGATAGATAGATAGATAGAGAGATAGAGAGAGAGAGAGAGAGAGAGAGAGAGAGATAGATAGAGAGAGAGATAGAGAGATAGATAGATAGAGAGAACGAGAGATGGATAGATAGATAGATAGATAGATAGATAGATAGATAGATAGATAGATAGATAGATAGATAGATAGATAGATAGATAGATAGAGAAAGAGAGAGAAAGAGAGAGAGATAGAGAGCTAGATAGATAGAGAGATAGATAGATAGAGAGATAGATAGAGCGATAGATAGAGAGATAGCTAGAGAGAGAGAGATAGAGAGATAGAGAGAGAGAGAGATAGAAAGATAGAGAGATAGAAAGATAGATAGAGAGATAGATAGGGAGATTGATAGAGAGATAGATAGAGAGATAGAGAGAGAAAGAGAGATAGAGAGAGAGAGAATGAGAGATAGAGAAAGAGAGATAAAGAGAGAGAGATAGATAGATAGAGATAGAGAGATAGATAGATAGAGAGATATAGATAGATAGTGATATAGATAGATAGATAGATAGATAGATAGATAGATAGATAGATAGAGAGAAAGAGAGAAAGAGAGAAAGAGAGATAGATAGATAAATATACAGATAGAGATAGATAGAGAGATAGATAGATAGAGAGATAGAGAGATAGATAGATAGATAGATAGATAGATAGATAGATAGATAGATAGATAGATAGATAGATAGATAGATAGAATGAATAATTAAACGAATAGATGGCAATAAACAATCAGCCTGGGAAAGAGGTATTTGATTTGATTTTAATTTGACTTATTTATTTTGCGCATACCTAACAAACTTAATCGTATCTGGGCGCAGGTGACATGTCAGCTAGTGTTGAAGAAAACAAAGGCACCAGAATTCCACTAAAGGGCAACCCGTAGGAACCAGTGCAGTCTTTACCGCTTTTCGAAATAGACTCTGTGATTTTATTGCCCGAAATCTTATGGGCAGAAGAACAAAGAAGTAGAGGGAGGGCATCCCACATTTTTTAAGCTAGTAGACAGAATGATCGAAAGGTGAGGCAGTGTGAGGTTTAGGAGATAAAGAGATTGAGAGAGCAAAGAGGATGAGAAGGGGAGTCGGAGATGAGAGAAGAGAGTTAGGACAGAGCAGTGCCATGACTACATTTATCGATGATAGATACATAGGAAGTGGAAAAGAAGGCAAGAATCCAAAGAGACAAGGATCAAAGAGAGGAAGTAATGGAAGAAGGACTAGATAAAGAGAATAGAAGACAAATACCTTGAGTTATAAACAGAATGAAAAGGGGAGAGTTGTGAAGCAGGAAGACGGACCAAGAAGGTGAACCGTAGTCAAGATGAGAAAGAAACTGAAGAGTGTGGTGGATATTACAAAGATGAAACCGACAAATACAGGCAGCATTGGAAATGTGATTAGTGTTGAAGTTGATTCCGAGATTGCGAGCCACTGGGAACATTTTGATAAATTCAGCAGGAAAAGATCCATCAGGAGGGAGAGACGGGAGATAAAGAAAGGAGGCAGGGAACAAGAGGATCTCCAATTTAGTGGGATTAAGATGAAGAAAGTGAGAATGCATTCAGTTGTGTATGGCAGAGAAACAGACAGACACAGTGGAGTAAAGGGTTTTGGTGGAAAAGGAGATAGCCATCTCTGAATCATCAGCATACAAGTGCCAGGAGGCAATGCAGGGTTCAGAGGGGAAAGGTATAGAGAGAAAAGAGAAGTTGTTCAAGTATGGAGCCCTAAGGGACCCCATATTGGAAGAAGTAAGGGGAAGACGTTCGGGCAGCACAAGAGACAGAATAAGTGTGATCTGAAGCATAAAAAACAAAACCAATGAAGTGCAGAGCCAGAAAGACCAAGAGCAGAGAAGGATGAAAGAAGAGTAAGGTGATCAACTGTGTCGAAAGCTGAAGATAAGTCAAGGAGAATAAGAATGGAGAGGTATTTGTCATGAGTAGCTTAGAAAAAAGGTAAAGACGTGAAGAAGAGCAGGTTTAGTGGGGTGGGAAAGCTGAAGATAAGTTAAGGAGAATAAGAATGGAGGAGTATTTGTCATGAGTAGCTTAGAAAAAAGTTAAAGACGTGAAGAAGAGCAGGTTTAGTGGGGTGGGACAGGTGAAGGCCAGATTGAAGGCCAGGTGAACACCAACCCCTATCTTAACAACCGAGCCCTCTGGATCCAGCACTTCGCCACCAGACCTTTACCTAACCTACCCTGCTCTATCTCCTTGAGAAATGCTAGACTTGGCTCGCGTCTTACCCACGCTTCCCATCATTTAGCTCACCGCATCAAACTGCCTCTCCCTTTGTCACCACCCACACTTTCACCTAATCTACCACCATCTTCCAACTCCCCTAACTCAAACAATATCAAAGGCGCGCTAATCAACGCCAGATCACTCCCGGCTCACGCCCTAGAAGTAGCTGACTTGATCATCAACCTTGACCTCGACTTTATAGCAATCACTGAAACCTGGCTCCACCCAGCTTCAGGTCCTCTTCTCTCCCTCGCTATCCCTCCAGGCTACAACATTATCAGACATGACCGTAATTCCATCCAATCTAAAGGAGGTGGCATCGCCATCATCCACAAAAACGCTCTGAACTTCCACCTCTCAGCCACACATCACTCCTCCACTCTGGAAGCACTGACAGCTAAACTAGCTGTCACACCTAACCATTCTATCACCTTCCATCTACTCTACCGGCCACCTGGCCCACTATCCACCTTCGCGGAGGACCTCTCTAACATCTTCACACACAACACCAAAGCTATCTCCCAGGTCATGATACTGGAGGATTTTAACTTAGGCCTCCACGACCCCAAGGACACTGCTGCTTCGTCTATTGACAACATCCTCACTAATGCTGGATTCACTCAGTTCCTAAACCAACCCACCCACAACAAGGGCAGAACCCTTGACTGGCTAGCCGCCCTCAACTGTCCCATCAACATCACCTCTAACCAACAGTGCGCCTGGACAGACCACAACCTAATTACATTCAATATTGAGTCCAAACCTATCAGCCTCCCTCACAACATTGCCCCGGCTATGGCCACCCGTAACAAACGCAACATTACCTGCGATAGACTCCTCCCCCTCCTCCTTCCAGCTCTCAATGACCGGGATCCCTCATGCTCTGACCCTACGGCCCTGGTCGACACATTCAACCGGGCCATGCTTATAGCCTTAGACACCATTGCACCCTCGAAACTGAGAAAATCTAAACCTCGAGCCCACCTAAACTCTTGGTTTACACCCCATCTCAGAGCTCTACGCAAAGAAAAACGAATTGCAGAATCCCACTGGAGAAGCAATCACTCTCTAGCTAACAAATCACGCGTACTCCTGGCCACCCTTAACTACAAGGAAGCTATATTCCAGGCAAAAAAAGACACATACAACAAACGCATCGAACAAGCCAAATCTAACACCAAAGAATTGTTTAAAATCCTAAAAGAACTTGAAACTCCTGTTACTCCACCTGACACCTGTACCAAAGATAGCACCTGGTGCTCCAAAATGCAAGAAGCTCTCCTAGGTAAGATTGCCACTCTCCAAATTAAAATCAACAACAAACAATCTAGCCTTCAATCCAACCCTCTACAGATCCCTATACCTACCATAAACCTCTCTATCACAGACTCTCTGACTCCTTTTAGCTTCTCTCCACTCTCCATTCTCGAAGTGGAAAAGATCATCACTAGCCTTAAACCGTCCAATTGTCAGGGTGACCTTTGTCCTGCACCTATTATTAAGGAAGCAGCTCACGACCTAGCACCATTCATCACTACGCTCATCAACTCCTCCTTTAGCTCTGGGATTGTACCGGACAATCTTAAGGATGCGTGGGTCATCCCGCTTCTGAAAAAACCTACCCTGGATCCCAGCATACCCACTAACTACAGACCAATTACCACTGTACCTTTTTTACTAAAAATCCTTGACCGCGCGGCCTACCTACAAATTCAGGAATACCTTGAATCAAATAAACTTCTGGGACTCAGGCAATCAGGGTTCCGGCCTCGCCATGGCACTGAGACCGCCCTTATCGATTTAAAAACGCAGATCGAAGATCTCAAAGACAAAGGCAAACTGGCGTTATTACTTCTCCTGGACCTCTCTGCTGCTTTTGATCTTGTCAATCACAAAATTCTCTGCCATCACCTCAAATCAGCCGCACATTTCTCAGAAAACGCCTCTACTTGGATCAGATCCTTCCTGGATAATAGATCAATGCGCGTGTTTTCCCCACTTGCGGCCGCACCACCCGCTCCGGTCTCTTGTGGTGTGCCTCAAGGGTCTTGTGTCTCGCCCACGTTATATAACGTGTTTACCAAACCCCTTTTCGATATTCTGGACCATTTGGGCGTCACGTATACCAATTACGCTGACGACACACAGATACTAATCCCCATCACAGGAGACTACACAACTGACTCCCTCGCCATCAACGCCATCTACCAGGTCATCCAAGCGTGGATGGCCCAACACGGCCTCTGCCTAAATGATGAAAAGACAGAGCTCCTCATTCTTGGTTCACCACAAAAACTCACTAAACTTGACCCTGCTTTCAAGTCTTTCACCATTGATGGGAACACCATCCCTATTGCTAAGGACACGAAAACCCTAGGGATTTACATCGACTCAACCCTATCCTTGACTAGACAGTCCAACGCAGTCTCATCTGCAGCAGCGTATACTTGCAAGCTCATCACCGCCTGTCGCCCGTTCCTAACCACTGCCAACTGCGTAACCTTGGCCAGGACCCTCGTACTATCCAAGGTCGACTACTGTAATGCCCTCTATCTAGGTACTAATCTCCGCAACTTAAACAAGCTACAAATTGTCCAAAACAATGCGATCAGAGCGGCCCTTTACATTCCTAGGCGCCAGCATATATCTGACACCAGGCGCAACCTGCACTGGCTCTCTATCCCACATCGCATCTCCTTGAAGTCCCTGGCTCTCACACACAAATGCCTCCACAACCAAGCCCCTCGCTACCTGGCAAACAGATTCTCTTTCCACAATTCCACCAGACCTCGCAGAGCGGCCCAAGCCAACTGCCTTGTCATCCCGCGTTTTAATCTCCAAAGATCAGGTGGAACCAGCTTCCCCATCCTGGCAGCCAAACTTTGGAACTCACTCCCCAATGACCTTAGAGCAGAACCTTCCTTCCTGAAATTCAAACACCTTACCAAAGCTTGGCTATCCGCCCAAGACAGCTAACACCAGTTTACTGCCCTACTTGCACTTTGACCTACTCTGCATCCCTTATTAACTATCCTGTAAATCACTGCCTTATCGATATTCGCTTGAATGTATATTTTGTAAATTTTGTAAATCTTCCTGTAATACTCCCGTAATACTCTGTCACATTGCCTTGTCATGCCTTCATCTTGTTGTAACTAAGTTAAGCGCCCGGTTGCCCCTGGGCCTGGTGCGCTATAGAAATAAATAAAATACTAAATTGCAAAGGTGGTAGTAGGGAGTAGAACACTAGGGGGGTCATTCCGAGTTTGGAAGCAGCCACGGTGATGTTAGCACCATGGCTGCCTCCAAAATTTGGGTCCGGGTCGGTGGTGTCGGAATGGGGACTTATCGGGACATTCCGACCTATGCCGACCCAAGGGCTCAATGGGAATGGGGAAGGAGCTAATAATGGGTCCCGCTAAGGTACCTCGTATTAGGGCGGTAGGGGGTTAATGGCACCGGCATCCCTACCGGTGCTGTTAACCCCCTACCGCCAGGGTCGGAATAACCCGCTCCGTCTAGACAACCCTTTCCGGTAGTTCCAAAAGAAAAGGAAGCAAAAAATAGGGCAGGAATTAGCATATAGAGTGGGATCCAAGAATGGCTGAGTGTTTATATTTATAGGACCGAAAACGGGGTTGGGATTATTTAAGGCATTGCCTGGGAGGTAGTGATTAAATCAGGTGTGAAGTGGTGGGTTGAATGTTGCTATCTGTTGGCAAGGTAGTAGAAGTTTGGGGATATGCTAGAATAGCCACTGGTGGGATGAGTGTATATGGAGGCTGGAGAGTTCAAGGATAAAGACAACTAGGCCAAGCAATCTGGAGATAAGAAGGCAAGAGAGTTAGTGCAGAAGTCGGGTTATGGATCAATGCAAGATGTGAGTTCTTGTGTGTTTGGGAGTGGTGCAGGGAAGTGCTTGTGTGGATCAAAGGCAGAGCCCAGGCTCCCTAGATGTATGTGACAACATAAAAGTGGATTGTGACATTGTCTCCCCACTGCAGGATTGTTCTTTTAGGGCTGGATACAGGGATATGACTAGGGCTGGCAGAAGGCCTTTGAGAGCATACGTTGTGGCCACTAAACACGCAGGGCTCATGACCATGTAGAACGCGGAGGGGGTGTCCTTCTTCATGCCAGCCCGTCAACATCGAGACTCCCCGCTTGCTGTCAGCAGGTATCTGTGTTAGCATCTTCACCTGGGATGTTGGTGTCCCCACAGCTAGACCCATCCTGGGAATTCTGGGGAGCAGAAGGCCTAGGTTGAGTGGAGTCAAGTAGAGGGATTGTCCAGACCCCAGTGGTGATAGTATAAAGTCTAGGTTTTAGTGCTTAGAGGAAGTCAGCTGAGAAGCAGCACACAAAGGCAGGACCCTTCGTTGAGAAGGAAGATCTGGTTGGTGGCATACAGACAGTTCTGCATTCCCAGTAAAAAACAGAAAAGCCGAGTTAAACAGGAGCTGCAGGAAGCATTGAGGGGTATACAAAGAGAAGGGCAAGGAATTAAAGGTAGTGGCTGGACGAGAGGAACTAGTAGCATAGTGCTGGAGGTTGAGTGTGAGATGGACGGAAGACTTGAGGACAGCGAAGAGGAGAAGAAGGAAAAGATTGAGAGCCAACCAAGGAGAAAAGAAGTTAGTCGTAGGGGGGAGGATGATATTAGAGGGAGTGGAGCAGAGGAGGAAAGATGAAAGTAATCAGAGTGGAGAATAAGAGGCAGAGGGTGAGAGAACAGAGCGCAAAATGGCAAAATTAAATAATGAGAAGACAGCATAAAAGTGGAGGGGGAGAGAAAAAGCGAGCGCAAGCATTATGAATCCGGTGGGTAAAATGGAGAGTGGAGAGGATGCAGAGAAGAGAGAAAGCATAGCAGAAGAGCGCGGATGCAGAGATAGCAGAGAAAGAGGAAGAGGAGAAAGGCAAAGGAAATGTGTGTTGGAACGTAATTGACAACAAAGAGCAGAAAGTAGAAGGGACAAAGAAAAGGGGAAGGAAAAAGAGAATGGAAGAGAGGAATAAAAAAGCCACAATCAGCAGAATGGAGAAGAGGTGGACATAGGGTGTGTTTCAAAAGAAGGAGAGCGACGAGGGATTGAAGACAAGCCTCCAGTAGGAGTGTGAGGAATAGATCAGCATCGGGGGGTGCATAATCCCACAAGGGGGTGCAGTTTCCTATAGGCTGGACTCAAGGGACTGAAGGGAGCATTCTAAGATGGACAGAAGGATAATCAGAGGTGAGTGGGCATCTCCATTTCTCAAGATCAGTCTGAAAGTAGAAGAGATCCCCCCCAGTTTGGGTCAAAGGGGAGAAAATGCTGAGAAAGAGAGAAGAAGAAAGACAGTCAAAGAGGAACATTGATACCAATATGGAATGGCAGCAGAGTTACCCAAGACAGGACTGGAGTATTATTAGAGATGCTGGGGAGGGATGTCTGATAAGCCACTGTGGTTAGAGACCAGTTAAGTCTCTGTTAGGAAGCATAGGCCCAACAAACAGTGGTAGAAACTCTACAGAGGCGGCCAAGCTCAAATCCAACCATATGGCCAACCCATGGGAGATAGTGGAAGACCCTCAAATGGCAGAGAGTCAATGCATTAGTACACCCCACTGAGTAAGCGCATTGTGGCCTAGGTTGACTTCAATACCAGTCAACAATGATCCTCGTGAAAACTCCAGTCCCCAACTAACCTCTAAAGGATTGCGAGTTGGTGTACCCAGAAGTGTACATGTGCTTGAGCCAAAGGAACTTAACTCTGGCCCTCCTGATTAATAAAGGACAGGTGCACTGCAAAACAGTCTGAGAAATTGAGCAATGCTTTAGACTCCAAGAGTGTGAGTGGTCAGCTGGCAGACAGAGAGAAGCCTTCGGGACTCCTAGAGGAACAACTGCGGAAGGGAGGAGGCAGACCAGAACATCTACCCGGCTCAGGGAAAAATGAAATGTATAGTGTTCAATAACATCAATCAATATACTAATATGTATATGTGTGATAGAAATCCACAAAAAAAATGTATGCATATGAATGATTCGTCTAGAAAGAAAATATATATTTGTCTGGTCACAGTTTGAATTAAAATGAGTTATCTCCTTTTGAGTTTATGTGGTATGAGGTCTTTCTTCTGATGTCAAGTCCTCCAACGAAATTCAAGCCTTGCCGCATCGCTGGAAGAAAATGAAAGGGGAAAATCTGAGCTCCTTAGAAGAGTTCCTGATTGTGGGATTTTCAGATGGTTCAAAGATGCAGGTTCCCCTTTTTCTTGCCTTTTTACTGATTTATGCGATGACTCTAGTGGGAAACTTTCTTATTGTGGCAACCGTTTACTCCAGCCCACATCTGCACTACCCTATGTATTTCTTCCTCATAAATTTGTCCTGCCTTGACATTTGTTTCACTTCAGTTATCTTCCCACAGATGCTAGCCAACTTTTTTCATGGGGGCACACGCGTTTCTCTCACGGAATGTCTGCTACAGATGTATTTCTTTGCCTTCTTTGCTTCTACAGAAATCACGCTCCTCGCGGTAATGGCCTATGATCGCTACGTGGCCATCTGCAACCCTTTACGCTACAGGACCATCATGAATAAGTCTGTCTGCTTGTGCCTGTCCGCAGGACCCTGGCTAGTTGGCCTCACTGACTCACTGCCACACACTTTATTAATCTCTAGGCTTTCCTTCTGTGGGTCCCACACAATCAATCACTTCTTCTGTGATGTGACAGCCCTGATGAAGCTCTCGTGCAGCGACACACGCAAAGTTGAGATACTTACCTACATCTTGGGCACTTTATTGACATTGATGTCATTTCTGTTGATCATCATTTCTTACATCAACATCACCTCGTCCATCCTGAAAATCAAATCGAAGGATGGGAGAAGCAAGGCTGTCCCCACCTGTGCCTCCCACCTCACCGTCGTCATTTTGTTCTATGGCTCCCTCGCTTTTGCATATATGCGACCGACATCGACATATTCAAAAGTAGACAACAAAATATTGTCACTGTCATACATTGCAGTAACTCCACTGTGTAACCCCATTATATATAGTCTGAAAAACACTGAGTTTAAAAATGCACTGAAGAAAAGATGCTCGTCTTAGTATATAGCAACTATATGCTTCTCTAGAATAATGCTAAGGCTACAAAAATATGCTTTCCAGTGGAAAATTGCTGTTTGCTGTTAGTAAAATACTGCTGATATCAGGTGAAATGTAACTTGCAGTAGTTTCATCTCGGATTGCTGTTTTGCTGCCAAAGCTTCACTTTTAGGGCCTGAGTCACAACTGGAGAAGACTGTGTACATTTTTATTTGCAACTTTTCATCAAAATCCTGCTGGGTGTTCCTGCTATTACTTCTCAAAACCTCTATGATGGTCCTCTCTTATTCTTGAGAGAGTACTGCACACTGTTGTTCGCCTTGGTTGCTGTCACAATGTACTTCACAATTCTGTGGGTTAAGCTTGGTGGGTACCAAATGTCTGCCTCCTGATTCGCCTAGATTGTTTAGTCATATTTAATGCAATTAACTGAATCGTTTTTACAGGTATGATGATTATAAATAAGTGCATGACTCTTCTCTGACACGGACCACCCAAGTGGTAGCAGTAGACAAGTCTGTTCTTTAGGTCGCGCTTGAGACAGCTTTAGCTCTCTGCCAGCACTCTTGCAGCACTCTGATAGCGCTCTTGCATCACTCTGCTGAGGGAACTTGGTGCCAAGCAGTTGTGCACTCACGCATTTTCCAGTGATTCTTGGCAAAGTTCATTTTCTTGGCAAAGCACTTTTTGGAAATGGAGGTGTGGTAAAGGTATAGACACTATGGGCCTCATTACGACCCAGGCGGTAAGTTACCGCCTGGGTCGTACCTTTACCACCATGGCGTAAACTATGTTTACGCCATGGTGGTTGGCGGACTTACCGCCCCATTCCGAGGTTGGCGGGGCGGTAAGTCCCCAATCCCCATTTACCCTTCCCCATTCCCATTTTTGCCCCATAGAGCATAATGGGAGTGGGGAAGGCGCTAATTACGCCACCGTAAATTACGGTGGCGTAATTAGCACCATGGTCCCTTAGCGCCATGGATTTTAACGCCTGCAAAAAGCAGGCGTTAAACTCACCATGGCGCAAAGGGACCTCGGAATCAGGCGTTAAGGGTCGGCACTGTTTACGGCGCCGTTAACCCCTTAACGCCTGATTCGTAATGAGGCCCTATGTTTGCGGAAGATATTGTTCTTTTTGATAGAACCCCATACAGTTTCCAAAACAAGCTGAATGTGTTTTTTGAATATGCTAGGGAACATAAATTGGTGGCTAATTCTTTGAAATCCCAAATTATTATATTTCATAAAAATAATCAAATTAAATCTTATACCTGGAACATTGCGTGTGACAAAATAGCTCGAGCAAGCAACATTCTTTATCTTGGTTACCACTTAGCAGAGGTAAATACAAGTAAGATAATTAAATTCCATGATGAAGATCATTCTCAGGAAATACTGTAAATTTGCAATGCTTCCACTTCTGGAATTTTACACTCTTAAGGTTGAACCGATATTACTATTTGGTTTAGATATCTGTTTGCTAGATGTAGATGCTATACTAAACCGGATTCAAGGTATCCTTTGGAAGAAAACCTTGGGTCTGGCTATGTTGGTACCAAACTCAGTAGTATGTCAAGAAATGGGGATACCATCTTTGGCAGTGAGGTGGACATGGCGAAAGTTAGCTAGATATATGAAAATGTTATCACCGCCACGCAACTCACTCTTTTCTGATTTAAATAAAGTATTGATAGATGATTCCTTGCCGTCCATGGTGAAATTTAAGGTGCAAATGGATACAATTCTAAAACGTATTAACTCTTCGTGTGAAGATTTACAGTTGGGCTTACCCAAAGTAAAGCGAAATCTATATGATCTGGATTGGTCTCTTACTTTGGAACTGATTAGAAGTTATACATTATATGTTGAATATGCTTCAATTACAAGAAAGAGAGAGTTGCGTGCTCCGTATCTAACTTTCTGTCCTTGTAATAAAATAAGAACCATTTATATGCGTTTTAAGCTGAATCTGTTTAAAACCTTAAAATTAATCTCTAATTGGCAAAAGGGCCTATTATATATAGAGAATATAAATTCTCGCTTTTGTACAAATACAACTGTACATAAAACGCTAAAACATCTTGTGGTCTATTGCTCCTTTTTTGAAGAAGAACGGTTGAAATCATTGGGTATTTATTATCCACAGGCATCTGAAATTGCTAGACTTTCTTTTTGGGAAAGATGTTTAGTCGGTAATAGCATGTCCTTTATAGTAGCACTCTCAAGACTTCTATTTAAAATTGAACATCTTCTAACAGAAAAAACACCTATGTAGTCTAAAAGACATGTCAATTGTGCGTAAAGTATAGAGGTGTAAACAAATGGCTATGTGTTGTTTTAGCCCCTTTTGGGTGTCGGAGTGAACGGTCTAAATATGTTGCTGCACTTAGAGTGTAAACTTTGAATGAAGATGCACCTACTACATAGTATTACTATTGGTTATATATGGTATAATGTAACATTGCTTGAATTGCTGTAATGCTTAAATCTTTAAAATGTTTACACTAAAACAATATGAGATATGCTGAGTACTTGAAATTGTACTTTTAGGGGTGTGTTAATTTATCTTATAATCAAAAAGGTTTAGTTAGATATTCCATTGTTTTTATGTGAATGTTTTTTAACTGTCATAATTTGGTTGTAAAAGTTTGATAACCTATTTTCTTTATTTGGTACAAACTAGAAACAACATTCTTTTAAATAAAAAAAAGGGATAGATACATGTTCTCACATAATCCTTCACTGTGACAGGACTGGCACTCGGTGGGGTGAGATACATTTAATAGAGAAGCATTGCTAGAGGTCAAGAAGAAATTCCTTGGAAAAGATGAATGCATGGCACTACAATGCACCAACCGAGGGTAGGTTATGCCCTTAACCCTTCATCACCGGGGATGGATAAACCAATATAGAGACAATTAACCCAGATACTCAAGAAGAGCTATGATATGATATGATGTGGCATTTATAATGTGTCTGTTCACAAGTGGCTGTAGGCGCGACAAGACAAGGAGGGGGAAACAAGGAGGGACAAAATAACAATTCTAATAGGCCTTGTGTCATCCAGATCGCGCAAGGAAGAGGGAAGGGGAGAAGTGCCAGGGGGGAGGGGAAAGGGGAAGTGCAGTTAGCTCACAAGTGCAGCCAGCGGGTGGCTCATAAGTGCAGAGAGAAGGGACTTTAGGGTTGCAGATACAGACCCAAAAAAGTGCTGGGGAGCCCGCAGGCAGTGCAAGGGCAGCTGGACGTGCAAGAGCCTGGGCCCGAGTTCAGAAGGTGACCAGGTGACCAGTGTGCTGAGAAGTCAGGTGCATCCACAGGGGAGAGGAAGAGAAAAAGCGGAAGCAAAAAGGGAGTTCTTGAGTTGATTCCGGAACCGAGGTGGTTCTGCTGAAGTTTGAGAGAGGCAGGGAGGCTTTTCCAGAGGGAGGCCCCAGCCAAGGAGATAGATCTGCCCCCAACTCTCTGCTTGGAGAAGCGTCTGACCATGAGAGAGTTGGAGGTGGATGAGCAGAGAGCATGAGAAGGAAGATGTTTAGGAAGAGAAAGTTTGAAGTAGAGCGGTCCCAGGCCCCAGAAAGCCTTGTGGACAATGCAGAGGGCCTTGAAGTTGATCCTTGCAGCCATAGGGAGCCAGTGGAGAGATTTTAGATCTGGATAGATACACTCCCTGGGCTTGAGGCCAAGAACAAGTCTCGCAGTCCTGTTCTGGATAAGTTGTAAAGGTCGAAGAGTAGAGGCAGGAAGACTTAGAAAGAGACTGTTGCAATAGTCCAGCCTAGAGAGGACGAGAGCTCTGGAGACAGTGAGCTTCTGGGGGAAAGTGAGAAAAGGAAGAATACCTATGGGGAGGGGCAGCTAATAGTTTGACTTCTTATAGACGTCAGAGATGTAAGGAGAGAAGGAGAGGGTGGAGTCGATGATGACACCAAGGTTCTCAGCCTCACAGGAAGGAGCAGGAAGAGGGGCGAGAGTGGGTCCAAAGATCTTATCCAAAGAAAAGTGAGTCACAAACTCCCTACTCATAGAAATGATCATTCCCATAATGTATTCAAAGATCCAATGTGTCCAATACTGGAAAAGAAAACGAAAAAAAAAGGTATGACGCTTAAAGTGCATAGTGCTACAAATGATCATAAGACATAAAATACATAGCACGGAAGAGTCTATCTATATAATGGGTCAGGTCGGCAAGTACAAACGATGACCAGTCGCTTGTTATAATGCAAATAACTTTCTAACATCAATGGTACAAAATGGTACATATTTGCACATCAATGCTTCTAAATTGACAAATCTGTAAGAGTCCAAATGTATAAAAGTCAAAACAATACTAGTCGAGGCAACAATGAAACTCAGATGTTGTCAGCGGACAATTTATAAGATCAACAAGTTGTAATTGAATTACAACTCAAACTAGTTTTGACATTGTATGGTTCAATTTTTGTAGAAGTATGCCTTGTTCAGGACTTTATAACGCCATATTTAGTAGAAGGCCATTATTTCATTACTTGGTCTCGTGGCCCTTAGTTGCATGACACGTCTCTGAGAATTGCATGACTAACATGAGCATTCAGGCCACGCACTTGCAGTCCTACACAGCCCAGCATAGCTAGACCAAGGGGAACTAATTCTCCTTCCGTTTGATCAAACATGGGGTCCTCATCTCAATGTGTGCACGCTGTCCAAAAGTGTGTTGTTCATGCGCACGGTCTAGGTATGTTGGGTCGTGTAGGACTGCAAGCGACTAAGGGCCACAAGACCAAGTAATTAAATTACGGCCTTCTACTAAATAAGGTGTTTTTAAATCCTGAAGAAGACATATATACTTCTACTAAACTGGAGTCTTACAACATCGAAACTATTTGAGTTGTTTTTGAGTTACAACTCGTTTAGCTCATAAATTGTCCGAAGACAACATGAGAGTTCCATTGTTGTCTCGACTCGTAGACTTTTCACTTTCATATATTTGGACTCTTACAGATTTGTCACTTTAGAAATATTGATGTGCAAAAATGTATTGTTTTGTACTATTGATGTTAGAAAGATCAATGCACTTTAACAAGCAACTTGCCCACCTGACCCATTGTATAGATAGATTCTTCTATGCTATGCATTGTATATCTTATGATCATTTGTAGCACTATGCTCTTTAAGCGTCATACCTTTTTCTTTTTGTTTTCCTGTATTGGACATGTTGTATCTTTGAATAAGTTACGAGAATTTGTATGTGTAAGGAGTGTGTGACTCACTTTTGTTTGGATAGCTCTTCTTGAGCATCCGAGTTAATTTTTATAAACATATCATATATATGCATAATGTATGCCTTCAGACACAATTTACTGTAAATAGCTCTGTACTGCTAAACTGCAAATTCACTAAACAAGTGAAGGCCTGCGTACGTGTTTTGTGATATTTAAACAGTTACGCCGTTAATGCATGCAGTAACATTTCAGGTCCGCCTGATTGAAAGTTATGCAGATCTGAAAGGTATTCAACATTCTGGACTCCCACAGGACTTTTTATTACTGCATGCGGTAATGCTTTTGTTTGATCTTTGAAACTCGTAAATTGGCAGAGTGGTGAAACATCCGGAAGCTCATGTTGGTCAGTGGCGAAAAATGATTAAAAGTCGTAAAATGTGTGAGCCTTTAATGCCTTTCAATCACGCCGTGCCATATTTTCATGCATTTGTATAGCAGAGAAACGGGGCAGAACGCAACTTGTATTTCCGCCGCCCCCTCTACTCTCTTCTATACAAAATCTCCTGCAAGAAAATAACCATTTACAAACCGACAAGAGCACTCAGATCAAGCAACGACTTCCGCCTGGAACCAAAACCATACACAAGGAAAAAACTTGGGGGAATCCTCTTTCTCTCACCTGGCAGGAAAAACTTGGAACACCCTCCCAAAAGACATACGAAACACAAAGGACAACCTAAAATTCAGGAAGCTACTCAAAACCTGGCTCTTTACCACAGAACCAACTAAAACAAAAAAAAGAATAATACCACAGGGCCCTAAATCTCCCAAGCTAAAACCCTTCACTAGGCTAAGCCCAAGGGACAGAGACCGTATCTGGAGATGAAGGAGCATTAATCATTAACTAGCACCCGACAGTACAGGGAGCGCTTAGAATTCGTGGGGAGGGGACCGCGCCGTAGGAGCTCAGGGAGGCAATGCCAGGCAGAGCCCACTTACAACCAACAAGCAACATACAACCTTAGCAATCCTGACCCTGGGTGGGGGAGGCCCTCTCCACCGTCCCGCTAACCGATCACTAGACACCGACAGAGATAGGCCACTGCCTCGCGCAGAACCAGGTGAATAAACCACAGAAGAACGCTCCAGCAGACACCAAGGCCAAAGAAACCCAACACAGATTTCCAAAAGAACGAGGTAACCCCACTAACCCATCTGCTAAAAGCTCAACTCTCTTCACACACCTCTCAAACCATAAACAAACACAATGACCCTCTTGCACTGCAAACCAAAAAAACAAACCGCACATAGTCTCGCACAACAGTACATGGGAGACCACAGATCCGTAAACCGCACCCATGCTCAGCGAACGATGCTAATCGAACTGAAGCTGCCAACAGGACATCACAAATCTTACTCTACCTTTATCCCTGTACACCCTACTAACTGATCCCACCCTCTTACATTTCAGATCCGCCAGAGCGTCAGGTGACCACTCCAGTGGTGATAGTGCACGGTATAAATATCCTTTAACATTTGCACCGGCATGGATTTTCATGTGAGCGCAAATGCTGCAGAACCCTATGGGGTCCGCTAGCTTAATGCACCAGCATAAATGTGTACAATTACAGTGTGTACAATTACAATTACATGCTGCCCAACATGCTGGGCAGTGTTTAATTGTAATCTTGAGTGCTGCATGCCATGCGAGCGTGCCAGGCAGTGTTTACTCACTTTGCATGGCAGAACGCAAAAGTGCAGGGCAAAAGGCGACGCGCATATGTGCATGATACCTTTTGCCGAGTACTTCTGCACTCCAACTGGTGGCGGGGAGCCGCCAACATGTCTGTCAACACGCAATGTCTCCCTGCTGCCGAATTACTCATTGATTAAAATGAGTCCCCCGGTATTCCAAAATACCGGATGTTTCATCACTACCGCCAAGCTCGTAATAATGCCCTCAGTGTTGACGAAGGGATAGCGTCAGCCTCTAACCTTGCAAATATATAGTGAGTAATTGTGTTGATAAGAAAAGGGCAACACATTTTGAAGTAGTCTGTAGAACATACCTTGACATATATGCCTGAAATGTGCCTTTAGACATAGTGTTGTTTGCAATGTTCTTTGTTGTCGTCAATCTCCGGTTATTTGTACCGCATCCTCTTGCATTTCACCTCTACATGCAAATTGCTTGCACTGCAAACAGGCTACTTTTAAGTGTATCACTTCTTGACTTGTAATACAACTTTATTAAAAATGATCTCCATTTGCCTCCCATGCATAGTGCATTGCTGTTCCTCTCCCCCTATCTGCTGAAGGTATACTGCTCCCTGATTCATGCTAAACACTGATAAATATTCCCCTCCCTCCCACCGAAGCTAGAAGCATGTACTGCAGTTAAACATAGAGATGCATGAAATCTCCCTGAAAGGGAGTAAGTCAACATGATCACGAAGGCTTTGTTTTTGAATGGGTCATTAGTTCATCTTTGTTTGTATTTGCTGTGTGAGGCAATAGGGCAGATCCTCAATGTTCTTATTCAAATCCGAGATATGCCACAAATGCGGAAGACATCCATGTGCTTGATTCTCAGAAGTGCACATCTCAGTGCTGCAGTAGAGCAAAAAACAGGCAAAAGAGGTACACAAAAGATATAAAAAGGTTGGCCGAATAATGTAAATGTACCAGATTAAGCATGCAAGCGGGGAGATCCAGAACATATGAACATTTGATTTGGTCCTTCAACATTTAC
Organism: Ambystoma mexicanum; assembly: GCF_040938575.1. NCBI lineage: Eukaryota > Metazoa > Chordata > Amphibia > Caudata > Ambystomatidae > Ambystoma > Ambystoma mexicanum. Next base: position 77,618,875 of record NC_090925.1, read on the forward strand.
TCCGGTCACAAACTGCAGCACTCTACCCAAAAAAGAGTGCAACTGGTTTCTCCACCAACTCAAGCGACAATGGCCATTCCAATCACAACACAAGATACAGTATAAAAGGATGGCCCAGTGAGGCGCCTACACATCACTATAATAGCCAAAGCAGTGGGCATCATGCAGCTGTCTGGCCTGATGTGGAGGAGGAGGAGGATGTGGAGGGTCAGGGCATGCATGGGAAGATCACCATATTCCAACTGGCAGATGAAAAGGCCACCCAGAGGTAGAGTTTCCAATGCCATATACTACTGGAGTTGGCCGGAGGGAGAGTATCACTACAACAGAAATGTGAGGCCATGCTAGATGAGGTTCTATCATCCTTGCATTTCATCAGCACCGGCTGCTTTTACAGGACCAGGGCCATCACCTGTTGGATCTCACTGTCCTTGAGTTTAGGGCACTGCACTAGGTCCTCAATGTGATCCTTCCATCTGCCAGACCTCATATCGCAATGCTCCGTGAAGCGTGAAAAAGGGCAGGAACGGCGAGGGCATTTTGGGACATAGCAGCTTTTCCTGGGGTTTGCGGTGCAATGAATACAGTCATGTGACCATCGTTTTGCCTGCAGTTTTGGAACACCTCGACAGGAAACTCTGGCAACTTGCTGAGATATAGATGGTGTGCGATATAGGAAACGCCATCTTGAATTTGAATGGCAACATTTAGGAACTACACATCGCAGCTGTCTGTACCGGCACCATCACAAAGCCCACCGGTTTGAGGCAGAACATTATAGAGTGGCCGGGTTGCTCACTAAATGCCGAAAGACAACTTCCGGAACATATGAAATGAGACATCACATGATGCTTCTTTCATTCACAGGTAACAGTGGTTAACCCCTGAGAAGACACCTAATTACTCCTTACAAACTCCAAGTGACTAGAGGTTGGCAACCTTGCAATACATCACATATATGCACCCGTAATCCAAGGAGTGTCCATTTCTCGTACTCAAGTCGCAATGCAGATGCCTGGACCACCCCAGCGAGTGCTACTCTATGACCCTCTGACTGTATGCAACATATAATAAAATGCTCAGATGTGGCCCCAACATTGAGGAATGTCCTGACTTGCACCCACCACCACCTATCCCACATGATGCCTTTGGGCCCCCCCCCCGACCACAAATATTGAGGGATCCAGAATCTCTGGTCTTTCCCCTGCCCATCAATGTTATCATAACCTGTACCTTGATATGCTGCCCTGCAGCAATCACAAGATGCGTGGGTACTGCCTTATAGACCCTTAACCTGCTCAGGCTTTCTGGCATCAGAATAATAAACAAGTGGCATTTCAAGGGTAACATTAGCAGTCCACTACGAGGGCAAAGGACACATTTTAACAAGCATTGGCAAAGTCAACAGTTTTCGCTTTTTTAGGCATGAGATAGGAATTTGCCACACAGTGCCGTACGATGGCAACAGCAGAAAAATGGCGTGAATACCTGGGCATATGATAGTCGCTCCTGGAAAATGCACAAGCTAAAACTGTTGCCTTTGCCAATGCTTGTTTTTTAAAAGGCCCTCCATGCAATAACATGTATACTGCTTATAAATCGAGTGTCTGAAGGGAAATTTGATAAGGCATGTTTATTGTACCAGTAACACATTTACAACTGCAACTATGCCTTTAACTATCAAAAGACTGGTAGTCCAAAGTTTGAAGTTACAGCTTGGTATGCTAGCTCAAATAGATCATAGGAGGGCGTTTCTTTCTGCGAGGGGGCAATATTGGGTGGCACTTGCCATGGGGATTAGGATGGCCAAGAGCAGTAAATAGGTGGGGTAAAGAAGCACACATCACCCACAGGTTGTGTATCCCTCGTCACATCTCTTCACCCTTCTTGATGTACTCCAATGAAATAGGTTTCGCGGAGTTGGCTCGCTGAGGTGCGAGCAGTCAACTGCAGTCCCTACCTGTTTTCCTGCCTTCCTGCCTGCCTGAGGTCTTTCTACAGTGCCAGTGGATAAAACCCCCAGCATCCACGCGGAGCAGCACGCAGAGTTGGCTCGCTGAGGTGCGAACAGTCAACTGCAGTCTACTGAGGCTAGGAGGTAAGGAGTCATGGATGCCCAAACAGACACTTTGCTCCCTGGAGCTACAGACTCTAATATGGAGAATTCTGACAATGTGGTTCCCCACCCCCAGCTGAAAAGTCCCTCGGGTAGGGTGCTGAGGAGCAAGTATGCCCGATTAGAAAATCAGAAAGACACTCGAAAAGTTTGTGGTTCGAGAAAAAAATGTAGAAATAACCCTAGTCCCGGTATTACTGCACAGAGAAAGGCGATCACTGCTGCTCCATCAGCGTCTTCTAACACAACGGCTACCTGCCCCCTCGAGGGGGGGAGCATCGAGCATGAGGACGCGCTGAGTGGAGTGCTGCCCTGTGATCTGGGGGAAAGCACTGAGGAAGACTCCCTCTCGATGCCAGTCTCTCCTCCCCGCCTGGATTCATCAGCGTCCCCCATACCCTCTTTACCATCATCATCTCTGAATTTACCTGTGGGGGACCGGTCTTGGCCTTACAGGCGAATCACCATCTAGTGTGCGACACGCCCTCCGGGGTCTGGATCCCTCTGTTGCCGGCTGTACGCGTCCCGCAAGCCGCCGCTGCGGCGAGTGAGGTGGAGCCAAGCGGAGTCGAAGGACCCCGCGAGGCCGACCTCCGCTTGCGGGCCGCGGATCCCACAGCGGGCGGGAAACCTGGCGTCTCTCCACCACACATACCGTTGGCGTGTGCCGCGGAAGGAGCACTGTCAACGGGGCGGCGTGGATGAAATCGCCGCCAGCAGCTGCTAGGGAGGCTGTTAACCAGCAAACGCCACAAGCCTCCATACAAGCGGAAACCCACGTCGTAAATTTTTCCTAAATGGCGACTGCCAGAGACAAAGACTCTGAGGCGCCCTCTGCTGCCCTTTCGCGGTCAAGTCGATCTGACAAAAAGAAAGTAAACCCTCTGAATGCTGCCACCGACCATGGTGAAAATGATCTTACGGACTCAGTCATGGATCGGGAAACAAATAATAGCCCATCTAATGTCTCTGTTAATGATTTCATCGCACAAAAAAGAGATATAGCAATGGCCCTACTCAGAAAAAGAGCACTGACGAAGAAGATCCTAAAGGAACAGGGGGAGCTGTTGGATCAAGGAACCCAACTGCAAAAAAGGGAAGGTCAACAAATACCAAAAAAAAGGGCGAACCAGGAAAGCCAACCTTCCAGAATCCCCACACATCTCACGCCTTAAAAGACTTTTTCTTTAAGCAAACAAAGAGAAAATTGGAAGCAGACGCAGAGCTTTCAGATGCAGAAATGCTCGACGCAGTTTTAGAAACAAAGAAAACAACAGAGGTTCCTGGCCAAAGTGTTTTGGCAGAGGCCCCTGGCCTACAGGATAACGTTCTACGCCATGACAGCCGGGGTGATCTTGATGCACGAATCAACGCTGCCTATTCATCCCCAAATGGAGCTCGTACACTCACAACTAATCTGCTTGATGAAGACGTTCCGCCACACCGCTCTGAGAAGTGCGGATTGGGGAACAAACTATTAATGCCATCAGTCAACACCACTATAATCAACGGATTGGACCGAAGGAGCATGCCCCTTTCTACAGTGGTCCAACCGGTGTTGGCTCAATTCGGCCAAAAAACAAACTTTATTGACTTCGCACCTCAGAGGTCACTACCTCACAACGATCCTCCTAAAGACACCTCAACCCCGGTGAGAAACAGAAGGCCTAGTGACATGATTGGAAACTTACCAAAAGAGACTCCATAAAAAAAACGGATCTGGTAACAATTATGTCGGCCATAATGGTGGGACTTGCACCATTTGTAAAGCTTTACGAGTCAATTAACGACACGTTGAAAGACTCATTAATGCTTTCATCGACGTTGAACACCAAAGTAGCTTTATTACAGCCCTAAATCAACAAAATATTCAGAAAGAAAGTCAATGGGATCAAAAAATGGCCCGTCTCGAAACCTTAATTGGAGCCATAAACAACGCAAGTAGCTCTGGAGTAATCAAGCCCAATCTTCAGACAGGACAACTCCTTTCGTCAAATGTAACGGAGGTAAAAACCAAAGGTGAAAGCGAAAATTCCATTTTAAAGACTCGACGGCTTGGTGCCCCATCACGGAATGAGAAAAAAAGCAAGGAACCGGTAAAAGTGCCTACAATTTTTAACATTGCGAAACCAATTTCATCAACTCTAATAAAACCTGCAACATCTGCTGCAACGTCGCGAGGCCCTGTTGCCCACAACATCTCGAGCGAACAAATTATAATTGAATTAGACAACTCTCGGTCAAACGAGGCAGATTCACTGGGGAACTCGTCACTTTTGGATCTCACCGTCCACCTGGACCAAGAAGATAACAACGCCCCCCTTGACAACAATAAACAAAACTCAGAGTCGATTTCAAATAATGCGGACAAACCCTCGATCTACAAAGAAAATAAGAACTAATTTTTGACTACGAATGGATCAGAAACGCTCAGAGCTAAAGACATCCCTCGCGAAGGGGGGAAAGAAGCCATATCTGACCTGATACTTAAAGAAACAAAAGCAAAACGCAATCAAATATCAGAACAAAACGAAACCAACCATGAAAAAATGGACCGGGAGTGGACAAGCTCTTCAATGGATACTAGAGCAACCCCAAATCGAATTTATAAGATGGAACAACTGGTGGCTGGGAAAAACTTCCTAGTCTTAAACAGAAAGACGGTCCTAAAAATGTTACCTATAATACCGATCCTGAAATCTCTGAACACGGTGGATCTTATATTGATCGAACCATATCATAGGGACAAGAAGGCAAAGGCTTATCTCCACGTCAAAAACGCTGTGAGCGCAGATTTAAAAGAAGACGTGATCCTGGCCCTGAATCAAATGGGCTTCTCCCTAGTGGAAATCTCCGTATTAGAACTGGCCGTAAAGAACACACATCCCTCAAGCAGATCGACCGAAAAGCACCCAGACCATCGTGCAAAAACTGAAAACCATTACTCAAATAGAAGAAGAGATACCTATACGGAGGAAGCGGAGCCACATCGTGGAAGATTCAAATCGAAAGTCCATTCGAGTAATGACAATACAAACTACAGAAAAACACAGCATGTGGAAAACACAAGGAAGAATTTGAGATGGGAGAAAAATCGTAGACATGCCGAACCGATTGACCAAAGTACTGATTGGTCTCACAACAAAAAGCGAGAACCATCTGGGCCGTGGAGATGGTTGAAAAAGGTGCTCAACCCGAACCCTCAAAATTAACAACGAAAAGGCTCAGCAACGCCAACCCCAATCCAACGACCCAAACTTCTTCAAACGAACTATACGAAGACGAGTACTATGTGCTCATGGAACACGAGGGGCCATGAGCATTTGACTAAACCAGATACATTTGATCTGAGTGCTTTCGATATCATCTGTCTTCAGGAGACCTGGCTGATGGATAAACCAGTGCTCGATGGGTATGAAACGTACATCTCCCCAGCGGTCAAAGGTCTCTTTGGCAGGCCATCGTCAGGCCTTTTAACCGCAATTAAAATTGGCTCAGGGATCTCCATCAAAAAGAAAGTGGCTGAAACCTACGGTATGTTAGCACTCCAAACAGAGTGGTATCACCCAGAGAACTCCTTGAGAGGCAAAGTGAAATCCAATTTAGCTATTATTAATGTCTATTGGAACCCGCAGAGAACAAATAACACAGAATTTTGTGAACCCATCGCGGAAACCCTAGACAAATTTTCAATCGAAATGGCCACGGACCACATCATAATTTGTGGAGATTTGAACGCTAAAGTTGACCAACCCTCTACCACCACTCAGCTGTGCCCCTCTTCTGAGAGAGGTGTGTTGTGGTCCGATTTTATGAATAGCAGAAATTTCCATAACGTGGCATCAGCTAGAGGTCAATTTCCAAACCTCAACAACGCTGGATCATATCTTCATCTCATATTCCCTTTTGCCCTTTGTATAGTTCTTTGAGGTTTATAGAACCAAAGCCAGCGATCACAACTTGCTGACAATGACTCTTGAGTCAGCAAGTACCCCCAAAGAAACCTATACATTTGAGGTGGAACTATCACGGAAGTCTACGCGAATTCAACTCACAGCGACAAACATCAAGGAAATCACAAAAAAGTTTGATGAAGAAAACAGAAGTACTACGAACCTATCAAATAGACCAAACTATATTCCATTTTTCCTGATGCATAGGAAACAACAAGGCGACCGCTTTCCATCTAAAGGAAATGGAGTACACGAGTACGATATCCAACTGGTCATGAAACGAAGAGAATTGCGCAAATTGAAGCGCTTAGCCAGAGCTTCCAACAATAATGATCATAAAGACATCGCCACAGCGGCAACAAAATCATATAGATCATGGCTGACACAACATAAAGCGACCATGTATCAAAACGACGCAGAGCAAATTCTCAAGACCTTAGTGTCAAAAAACCCAAGAGAATTCTGGAACTTAATTAAAAATAATAACAGCGTGACAAACAACCAACTGTCCAATGGCGTATCAGAGCTGACCTGGATAACATTCTTTATATCTCATTTTGCACCTCTACCGCAAACCTCAAGTAATCACACATGTCGCACAGTGTAAACATGGGTAGATCTGGCAGATCAAGGCGAGATCTTGGCGAGGATATTGAAATTAAAAACGTCAAGGGCACCTGGACCCGATGGTCTAAGTAACGTAGATTTAAAACAACATTCGGAGGAATGGTCCGCCTTAATAACAAACATTTTCAAGCAATGCCAAGCCACAAAACAAATCCCTAAAACATGGACTGACGCGGTAATAGTGCCCTTTTTCAAAAAGGGTAACAGAGATAATCCGGCAAACTATCGTCCTATAGCCCTTCTTGATATCATGGGCAAGATCTTTGCAACTCTTCTTCTAACCAGATTCCACAGTAGGCAAGATCAGCCCCTTGCTGGGACCAACTCCAAACGGGTTTTGTCAAGAATGCAAGCACCAGTATCAACATCATGATTCGCAACATCATAAAAGAAAATGTAAACAATGGTGCACCAAAAGTATACATAGCATTCATAGACTTGACGCAAGCTTTTGATAAGATCAGCCGGCAAAAGCTGTGGGCCAAATTATCAAATTGGAACTGTCCTGCGGAAATCTTAGATCCGGTGATTGCACTACACACGGATACTAAACTCAGAGTCTGTCTAAATAGGCAAGGAATGCTATCGGATCAGTTCCCATCGGAACGCGGCGTGAAGCAGGGATGTCTGCTTGCACCAGCCCTGTTTATTGCATTTATGGGAGATTTACAACATACCCAACCAGCGGTAAGAGCTTTTCCTCCCAAAGTGGGCAACACCCCAATATCTCAATTGTTCTATGCGGATGATCTGATCCCCATGGATCAGACCCAAATAGGCCTCCAACCAACTTGGCCAAGTACATAGATGAAAACGATCTGGAGATAAACACTGCCAAATCTAAAATCTTGATTATGGGGAAAAGTCGACCAACAACTACAGACAACGGACGCTGGTATCTGAACAACATGAAAGTAGAGACCGTCGCTAGTATAAAATACTTGGGAATAATGATCGACTCAAAAAGATCGGAAACAGCAACTCATTTAGCACTATGGGCTCAAATCAAAACTTTGACAACCCAAACTAAACTAGTAGACCGGAAATACGGGAAATTTTCCCTACTGCCTGCAATCCAATTTTACAAACAAAAGGTGGTGCCATCGATAATTTATGGTATGGACGCGGCCCTGAACATCCATGACACCATATGGTCGAAGCTGGAAGGTTACTTGAGGAAAGCCGTATTAGGCCTTCCCAAATCGTCATCAATATCAGCTATCAGACGTGAATTGGGCCTGCTATCATTGAAAGAATCAGTCGAGCAAAGTGAGATGAGATTACTTCGGAAGATTATCCTACCAGATACTCTTCCGATTTACAAATTCATCCAGACAGAACTTAATCAAGATCGCTGTAACGCACTGAACAAATGGGAACAAAAACTCATAAAAAAGCTGTCAGATTTGGCCTGCATGCCTGAGGACCTCATCCAAAATCTGGATAGAATAAAGACAAAAATAGCCCAAGAAGACTGGATCCAAACCGGTGAGTGCACAATAGCAAATAAGCTACTTGCCCATTTACCCTCAACAACAAACAAGTTAAATCGACCTCTGAATTATTGTACAAAATTCCCCAACAAAAGATTGCAGAAAACATTCATGAAAATAAGATTCAACCAAATGCTAACTCATAAAATCATAGCAATCTGAACTAAATCGGGATCAAGATTTTGTAGACTATGTTCTGGGACTGAAATGGTAGAAACCTTAAGACATGTACTCTTGAACTGTCCCAAAACCGCATTTTTGCGCGAGGCTTACCTGCTACCCTTGATGTATGACACATCGCTTCGAGAGGAAGACACATGGTGGTGCCGCCTGGTTTCAGATGAAAAAACAGAATGGTCAACGGCGGCAGTAAAGATTCTGGAAGCTGCACTTAGATTATCAACAGAAACTGCAAATTAAGCCAGTGCGACCTAATGTAGTGCGACTTTTCTGTGTTGTGGCAAACAATGATTTTTCGCTTTTCTCTACTGCAAATATCATCTGCTCTCCACTTCTGGTTTTGTTTTTGTTACCTCGTCCCTACTTTTTAATTCTGTGCCTTCTATGTGAAACAACTTCTTGTAAAAATCAAACTGACCTTTGATTATAAACAAGTAAATAAAAAATAAATAAATAATTTTTTTTAAAAAAAATAGGTTTCGGCTTTTAGGTGATGCTTCTGCACCAGCTAACAGCCAAAACTAAAAATAGCAGCCACGAGAAGAGTGTAGTTTTAGATGCAGGACACAGATCATTAGCCGTATGAAAAGGGAACACCTCCCCTAGCATAGAGGGAGGACTCATATAAGCAGAATGTAAAAGTGCTGAAACGAGCAGACTGATTGGAAGAAATGGGAAAGGTACACACACCATGGTATAGTGGATATAAATGTGAAGCGACCAGAAAGGTGCATCTATGGGAACAGAGACTGAGATTTGAAGCGAGCTGTGGTTTTCAAGTTCTATTGATTTTAGTTAACGAAGAAACAAATGACTCTGTGTTGTGCATTACATCCAGGCCATCATTATTATACATGAAGCAACACTATAACTAGTTAAACAACGAGTTAGCCTTTTTTGAACAGCATACCCTGAAAAAAAAAATCATGTTTAGGGGCTGACTACCTGACATTTTTATAGAATGGCAATGTTGACATGTTAGGCAGCACCAAATTAAATGAACTGCCCAGGATCACACACATTTGTTATGAGGCGAAGCTGGGATTTGTGCCAAATTGCAATATCTGCACTTGACACATTGGGCCTCATTACGAGTAGGGCGGTAAGGGATACCGGGTACCAGTACGGAGACCGGTGCCGGTAATCCCTTACCGCCCTACTACGAGTTCCCTTAGCGGGTCCCTCCTTTAACGCCTGGGACCTGTTAAGGGAAATCAGAGCCAATAACCATACCGCAATTTGCTGTACCGTTATCAACCCCTTACCCATTCCCATTGAGCCCTATGGGGACTCAAATGGAAATGGGGAATGGCTTTTTCAATGGGGACATACCGGTCGCGCAAAGGTCGGACTACACCGGTAAGTCCCCATTGAACGAGACCGGTGCCGGACACGTTATTGGTGGCAGTCATGGCGCAAATAGCGCCATGACTACCACCAATCTCGTAATGAGGCCCATTGTTTCTCCAGTTCTTATCAGATAGAAAGGTACACACATTTGTGAATGTTTAACTTTCATGAACTAAAATAAGGCCCTGATTTGTACAACTGACTTGAGAAGGGCACACATCACATGATAACCTGACTTGACAATATTTTAAAACAAAACCTAGACGCATGTTGTGCAAAAGGAGAATGATTCTTGCTTCATGTTCCCCATCATCAAAGTAAGCATACTGTACCAGAATGTCAAGTGATGTGAGCTTAAAAAATGTGATACCCAGAGGACTACACCGGTAAGTCCCCATTGAACGAGACCGGTGCCGGACACGTTATTGGTGGCAGTCATGGCGCAAATAGCGCCATGACTACCACCAATCTCGTAATGAGGCCCATTATTTCTCCAGTTCTTATCAGATAGAAAGGTACACACATTTGTGAATGTTTAACTTTCATGAACTAAAATAAGGCCCTGATTTGTACAACTGACTTGAGAAGGGCACACATCACATGATAACCTGACTTGACAATATTTTAAAACAAAACCTAGACACATGTTGTGCAAAAGGAGAATGATTCTTGCTTCATGTTCCCCATCATCAAAGTAAGCATACTGTACCAGAATGTCAAGTGATGTGAGCTTAAAAAATGTGATACCCAGAGGTTTCTATTGTAATTTAAAGCTTTAAATACAAACTTGTTGACTGTTATTTGTGATGTGCAGAAGTAGGTTTGAAATTGGATAAGCAAGCAACCAGTGTCTTGTGCTAAATACGCACTCCTGAAATATTGTCGCTAGATGCCAGTGACATCTGGTCAACTCCTTTCACTGAAATGGCCTACACGAAAATGAAAGACCAGTCAATAGCATCGGTGTGTTAGAAGGCAAGCTTTCTCACGGAAGGCGGCAGGGTACTATCCAGTGATATGATAGGTTATTTATAAAGCGCTTAATACCCAGTGGTTTCTAAGCCCGGACTTGGGGATCCAACCTGTGGTGCTCCGTGTCATCTTGCTTCCAAGGGGAGCACTTTGCCCCTGAGCTATCCTCCCGAGACAAGGTGATGATCTGAGCTGAGATATAAGATGATGTGTCCACAGTCACTGTTTATGTTTATGTTTATTGAGTTTATATAGTGCTTTAAGCCAAAGTATCGTCCTCTAGCAAAGCCAGTTAATGAGCATCAACACTTTGGTTCCACACTCTTGAATTTGAGTACCAAATCACCTTTTCTAACACTTTATGCTCTTTTTTGGGGTGACTGCTAGTTTTTACACCCCTCGTTTGGGGGATTTAAGCTCTAAACCTGCATCTTATTGATGATGTCACTTTTTGTGCAGTTGGTTGTTTTCTAGTGCAGCAGGTGTTACTATAACAAAGGTACACACACACACACATGCACGCACGCCTGCACGCACGCACACACACGCACGTATCAACCTCCTACATTGCAAAGGCTGACTCTACCTTGCTGGAATGTGGTACTGTGATCTGAACGCACATCTCTGCGATGAGTGTTTAGCACACTGAGCTATGGTCTGAAAAACCGCACAATTCAAATTGATCAATATGCATTTCAACTTCTGGGATTGCACGTGATCAAGGTCCCAGGAGGATAGCTCAGCAGCAAGCAAGACGACATGAAGCAACAACAGGTTCGATCCCCGGGTCCACGCTTAGAAACCTCTGGGTGTTTAAGCGCGTTATAAATACGTAACTAAGACAAAAAAAAAAACACAATTACGCAACTAAGAAAAACAAACAATTCCTGTAACAGCGCCTCGATGCCTGCGGGCTGTGTGAGCGCTTTATAAATGTAAAATAAATAAATCAATATGAGAAGAGTGGGAATGCTCCAGGAGCCGTGCTATGGTGAATGGAAAAAATTGGGGCAGATTCTCACATGCAGTGAAAATGAAAAAAGTGCCGAGGATGCACTGTTTTCATGTGCGCTCATTTCAGAAATGTGCAGGTCAGTTTATTCTCAAGGGTGAATTGCGCATTTCAAGCAGTGCAGAGCTGTGCTGCCCAGCCCCCTTAAACGCACTAGTGCCAGGAGTGTGCACCGATACATGTTCCCAGCATCCACGTGAGTGCTAGGAGCATATGTCAGAGAGGCGCCCAGTGACCCCAGGGTTCGGTGCGCGGTACAAATAAAGAAACTAAACTAAACCAAACCCTGTCACTGCGAAATGCAGTAAAAAAAAGAAATACTTTTCTATCTTTCTTTGAGGGATAGAAATGGGAGTGGGAGAGCAGCGGTTCAAAGAAAATGCATGAAAGCTTCAGAAATGAACCCCACGTGCACTGGGCCTTCCCAGGCCCCTAGTGTAAACCAGCGCACCGGAAGATCAGTCATTTTTGCGCATTTCATTTGTGGATTCGGGAAGCACATTGAAATCTGCAAACATGCATCCTTATTTGTGCAAATGAGCAAAGGGCGTGACAAAGGGCACCTGAATGTGGGCTCCTAGGATGCACACATTCAGAGGCTGTTTGTGGATTTCGGTGCAACTTGGTTTGGCGCATGTGATCAACCCTTGCACCAAAACAAATGTAAGAATCTGGCCCACTGTGTGTGCAACAGTGAATGCAGGAAGCATTACAGGATTGATCAGAACAGAATGTAACTGTGAGCAACATTCAGGCAGTAGGTTTAGAGCTCCAGCAGAGCACCATAACATGTCCTGACATGTTTTGCAATGAATGGACCCTGGCCTCTTTCAAGCAGGAGCCCACGTGGGGGCCTCTTTTGCCCTCCCATAAAGACATCTCGGCTGCATTGTGGGATGACCTGGTTGTGCGATTTCCTCAGAGGAGGCTTGCACTCTGGACAGGTTCACTGCGTGTGCAAGTGCCACCCACACATCATGCCAAAGTTGTTCTCTGGGTGAGCCTGATATTGCGGCCACATATGGCGGCTGTTATTCCATTGGTCACAGGCATGCTTTTGGCATGTTGTTTTAAATGGAGGCATTCATGCTCCTGTGCTATGCTGCGTAGTCCATTTTGCATTTCAGAAAGCTCTTGTTATTGTATCTGGCAACAACGTTTTATTTATTGGATATGTGTTAGGTGCCTATACAACAACAAACAGTGTTGCAAGGCCCCACAAGGGGGCAACAAGGGAGAAGATAACAATAACGGTCCTACTAGCCCTTGTGACATTCAGATTGTGCAAGTGCAATAACAGGAAGTGCGAGGGGGAGAACCGGTGTGCGGGAAATGCAAAGTGCAAGGGTGGGAAGTGAAGTGCAGAGCAAAGAGGAGAGAGTGCAAGTGAAAGGGGGAGGCCTAGGGGGCATAGAGGGCTAGGGTCAAGGCGAGCGCTTAGGGGAGGCCAGGTGGGTAAGTGCCAGGGATTGCATGGGGTGCAGGGGTGAGAGTCCACATGCTAAGTGTGAAGAAGGGGGTGGACTTGGTGCAGGGGGCCTTGTACCCTACAGATCTCAGAGGGAACCATGGAGTCAGGCTCTGAGGCAGCCTGAGGCATTTTCAGGGGAGGGAGAGAGGGAAGGAAGAAGAGAAAAGGAGGATCTTTAGGAGCTTCTCAAACTTAAGAGATCTGGTTCAGCCTGAGAGGGGCCACAACGCCATTCCAGAGTCAGGCTCCTGCAGAGGAGAGAGATCTACCAGGAAATCTCCAGAGTTCCCTATAGGTCAGTCGAACCTAAAGAGGACCAGAGCTCTGGAGACATTGAGTTTCTGGGAGAAGGTGAGGAAAGGGAGAATGCCTCAGAGAATGTGCAGCTGAAAGTGGGCCTTCTTGGGATGGTGCGCGATGTGAGGAGAGAAGGAGGGAGAGGAGTCAAAGATGACACCAAGGGTTTTGCCTCACAAGAAGGTGAGGAGAGGGGACCCGTAGTGGGTGGGCAGAGACTAAGAGTAAGAGGGAAGGAAAGAACTGGGATCCCAGTGAGAAGGATCTTGGTTTTACTGGCATTAAGGCAGAGATCATTCGCAGCACACCATGCCTGAATAGCAGTCGGACAGTCAGGGGTGAGGGAGGACGAAGAGGAGGCAGTGGAGGGAGCCTTGAAGGGGAGCTGCATGTCATCTGCATAACACAGGAAGTGAGGAGAGAAGGAAGAGATCAGGTGGGCCAGAGTGGCAAGGTAGATGTTGAAGAGCCACGTCAAGAGGATAGAGCCTTGAGGGATGCCACAGGTGAAGAGTTTGATAGGGGAGAGAAAAGGGCTGAGTTGAACCTGGGAAAGTCGATCAGAGAGGAAAGCGGTCAACTAATCCAGTGCCAGGTCTGTGATGCCAAGGGTGGCATGATTAACCATGTCAAAAGCAGAGAAAAGATCCAAAGGGATAAGAATGGAAGGAGAGATGGAATTGAGATATGAGTCTTCATGGGTGTTCAGTAGAGCAGTTTCCGTACCTCTGGCTGCTCTGAAGCCAGACTGGTGGTCATGGAGAGAACCAACAAATTCAGTGTTTCGGATCAGTTGGGAGATGACCAGCTTATCCAGGAGTTTGCACAGGAAGGGGTTACTGGAGATAGGGCGTAAGTTGGCCTGCCAGGAGGAGATGGAAGAGTGCTTTTTGAAGATAGTATGCACCAGGGACTGCTTGAGAGATAGCGTGACAGAGCTAGTGGCATTGGAGTGATTACATAAATCGTTGAAGGCTGACTTCAGGGAGGGAATGTTGTCCTTGATAGTTCTGGATGAGTAGGGGAGCAACTGTTTGGAGGAGACTTTCATAGAGAGGACTCGTCTAGAGACCTCATCTGGTGCAATGGGCGAGAAAGAGGAGAGTAGGAGGGTAGAGGTGAGGGGGGCCAAGGGAGGCCTGAGAGCTGGGAGAGAGAACCAAGGGGTATAAATGGGAGTGAGGACAGGATGTCCTGAGTTTTGGTTAAGAAGTGGGAGGCCAATGAAATACAAAGGGTCAGTGACAGGGGAGATTAGGAGGCTGCAGTAGGAATGGCAAGTTCCTTGCAGATTTTAAACAGTTCATCCATGTTGTTAGTGTCCACAGAGATGCCACATACCAGGAATCATGCCAGGTGTTGCGCTTGGAGGAAGGCTTCATGCCAGGGGCAAGGATGTCCAGGGTGTTGGTGATAGAGAGGTGAAGATTAGCAAGGGCAGAGTCAGTGTCGGAATCGGTGGCAGCAGTGGGAGCGAGAATGAAAGTGGTGTCAAAATACAACCGCTGACACTTACCTGATCAGTCGAATGACAGAGAAGGAGAACAGCAGTGCAGGCATGGGCTTAGCCAGCGGAACTAAGAGATCCAGGTGATGGTCAGTCCAGGAGGGAGGGGTAGTGCTTCTCAGACTCGCAACTCACCTGGTATTTTCTCTTGCCAGGACTTTTCTTGTCCTTTGCCAAGAACCCAGAGGCATGTGTCTTCTCTTGGTTCTACTTGTGTTATATTACAGTTCTTCTTCTTTGTGATTCTTACTACTTCCCATTATTCCAAACTGCGACGCAGAAGATGACTGGTGCTGTACTTAGGGGTCTCTCTCCCCCCCCATTCTCACCAAAGCATTTTCTCTTGTGAAACAGTTTACCCAGCGTCCCAGCACTCCACCGTGGGCTCATTGATGTGAAAGTGTCTGTTCCAGTTGGTCCACTCTCGCAAGTAACTGTTTCCCGCTTCCGTGGCATTTGTGCGTCTCTCAACAGTACTGCCACCGCTTTCGCCTGTCACAGGCTTGCTCTCGCATGTGGTTTGAAGTATGCTCTCGGCTCTGTTGGCTTTCCTGTTTTTTGTGACCGGCTTTGCATATCCACAGCAGCGCTCTCTCAAGCTGTGGTACCAAAGCAAGTCTCTTGTCTGTCTCAGCGTACTCTCTCTTGCCAGCGTCCTTCCCTCTCTCTGAGTTTCTGCACCAGAGTGGAATGTTTGGGCCGACCGCCTGTCACGCCACATCCACTCAAAGGGTCTCGGGGGGAACGCCGTCACTGTCCGCTCTGCCACCTCTGCTTGACTCAGGATGCTGTGAACCAACTTTCTTGTCAGTGCTGTATGGAGATCTTTCTTTGACTAGACCGGGTTTCTTGGTTCTTTGTCGCAGTACTTTCTGATCTATGCTCGTGAGTAATTGTCAAAGTCTTACTTTACTGGATGTTTGAATGTTGCACCGCAATAAACCATAAGGGCTTGGGGTGTGTTCAAGAGGGGATATCGGGCGTAGAGGGAATATATGGATGACATGTCTCTACTAACGAGTTTCCCTCCCATGAAGAGAGATTCCCCAGAGATGAAGTGATGCCATCGCTAGATTCATCACACCTCACTAGTGGTATAGAAGATGTATAGAGCATGTTGGTACGGGCCATCCTACCTGCTCCCGACAGCTGTTAAAATGGGCCAAGTGTGAATCTCTTTGGAAGCTTGTCATCTTCAGATGAGGAGGGGTGATGAATTTCTTCCATCTCAAGAGCAAATGCTCGATGGCCTGGCTGCCGTCCCTGTGACGTCTTCTCATATCACACAATTGCAATCTGTGTGCAACAAACATTTCTCTTTTATGCATATGAATCTTAGCAGCTCACCACTATGTGCAGGGTTCCACCTGTGTGCTTTATTTGCATGGGGACTGCACTGCCTGCCTTTAGGTAAGGTCACCTCACCCGCTATGCAACAGATATATGACCCAATTCATGGAAAAGTGTGCAGAAATCCAGAAAAGGGCCGCACGCCAAGAAGTACACTGCATGACCCTGCATGCAAAATAAAAAATGCACGCCCAGCATATTCATGGAATTGTTCACGCAAAGTAACCGTATTCGCAAATCGCGTCCGGAACAACCGCAACACCCCACACGCAAAGCATAAACAGCCAGATCAGCTACATTTGCGTGCTCCCCCGGGCACGAATACACATACCCTCCAAACAGTATGGGGGGTCCCCCGCAAGAAGACCTGCATCTCGGTAACCCTGCGCATGGTTCCCTGTATCTGGTCTCGGCACCCCGACAACCTGCGTATGAAAAATCGTAACTCGGTCTAAACTTGGAAAATCTGCATGCAAAACCCCCATAAACCGTTCCTGCACCCCACTACACTGCTTGTGCGCACCCCTAAGTTACATCAGAACCCTGATTGGGTACATGCACCCTGAAATCTGTTATGCAACCCCAGCCCTGCGCTGCAAAACATATGCGCAAGTATACTTACGCCTGTCTTTGGGTGGTGGATCCTATGACTTGCGCAGCCATTTCCAGGCCTAGAGGTTGCACGATCGAATCCATGACTAGATCTCGTGCCGCGCAATTGTGGGCACGACAGGGACGGTCTGCAGGCCGTCCCTCAGATCGCTCCCTTTTCGCATGTTCTTCCCCATTTTCAGTGTTCCGCCCCCTTTCCAGGCCTCTGCGCAATCCATGCCCATGCACTGCCTAGAGTCTCATGCATGACCCTTGACGGTTCGCACAGACTTGCTGAGCCAGCGCGAACTCCACAAAAATCCAGGAAAAGTACTGCGCGGTTATGCGCGCAACTACCCTATTTTCTGTGCAAATAATTCCATGAATCGGGCCTATAATGTGAGATAATGAAAGGCCAGCAGGGCGTCAGAGGTCAGGTCCCACCCCCTCTCATTTTTGTGCCAACATTATAGGCACGTTGACTGACAGGAGAAGTGTCCTGCAAGAAGGTATTTGAATGATGTATGCATGTGTGGGTGAAAGTCTTGTATGTGAGCAGGTCTGTGCCAGCCCCCACCCCTATATTTAATGGACCCTCTGAATTTGGGACTGTAGGCATGGCATTCTTTCTATGGTTGATCAAAAGCAAATACATTTGACACAATTTTCTGGAAAACATTTTTGTTGCTTAAAACAAACCTTTAAAATGTTCTAGCATTTGTTAAAGGTCAACATTGGTCGATAATTCATAGGGTCACTTTTGTCCCCCTTCTTAAATATAGGAATTACCACTGATCGTTTCCAGGAAGGGGGCGTAGGTGACTTATTAATGGTCATTGAAAAGGCTAAACATATAGGAAACTGTCTTCTTTTGAATTTGAAAGGTATATTTGTATCAGATGGAATGAGAGGTATGCGCAGTATAAGAACAGTATTTAAGTTTAATCCATCGATCACATGTGCCTCTATGATGTGTCTTTGTAGACACGTAATTGTCAACCTTGTTCCATTGCAGAGTCCCTCTGATGGCATTAAATTGGGTAGTAGCATCATTACAGCACCTTTTTTTAGGTTTAGCTGCAGCTTGCCATTTGGACAGCAGAGGGCAACCTAACACTGATAAAGTGCATCAGTTGAGTACGGATTATTACAAATTTTATTACACAGCCTGTGCTAACGCCCATGGAGTTATGGTTAAGTTGCTCAACCCACAGGAAAAGCACTTTTTGGGCGGCTAATAACTTTGCACTCCCTAGACAATCCTCACCAAACTTTGCAAAGAAAGTATATGGTCCGCTTGGATTGATTCTGCAAAGTTTGGTGAGGTTTCATCCAGGGGTGGCAAAGTTATAGAGAAGGTCCCAAAATATGTGGTTTTCCTCATAGACGAAATTGGAAGAAAATCTTGCTCACACCTACAGCCCAAACCACCGGATGGATTTTCAACAAATTCACGGCAGGAGTGGCAGCTTGATCCCGAAAGTGTGCTATTGTAAATTTGGTGTAAATCCGTCCAGTAGTTTATAAAAAATGGCTTTAAAGTTTGAACAAAAATGTGTGATATCTGGATTCGGGCCACAGACTCACTTCCCAGTTCGGTCCGTGGACAGGCCTCGGATTGGCCCTGGGGCGCTCGTGATGTACGCGGACATCGGACGCACCCGCTGATTGGATGGTGACAAACATGAGGTGCGTTACAACTTTGAAAAGGACAACATGTTGGATTTGCAATCAGCTCCCATAGTCCGCAGACAACCTAGTAAAAACATATTAACAAACAGAACATTGCACTTGACAAACTAATGAAACAATCTCTGGGGAGGTGAGGAGTGATGAGGATGGGAACGGATATGGCCGTAAAAAGAAAAAAAACAGATGGTTTTCCACCTTCGAAGTTCTCTAAGAGTCTGGGACAACCCTGTAATGTTCGCAAACATCTCAGATGTTCGGGGGAATCCTTACATATTTTTGCAATATAGGGTTGGTGTAACACAGTTTTTTGATGGTGTATAACTTTGGTGCCACTCAATGAATCTACCTGAAATGTTATGATTTTATTCTAGACGTGACCTTGAATGGTTATACAAAGTTTGTCAAGAGGGAACAAAATTAGAGGAAGGTACCATAATATTTGAAAGGTTTGTAAATTTGGTGCTGTTTCACAAACCTGCAGAAGGATTTGCAAAAAGATTTAAGACCCAGATTTGAATGGTGGGATTTTGTGAAGATGGGGCAAAATTAGAGGGGTGGGGGGGTTCAACATTTTTAGATGTATTATAATTTTGTTGCCATTAGAAGAATTTGCACACACGTTTTCAGACAGATTATAGAGCCAACCTTGAATGTTTGTGTAAAGTCTGAATGGACTTTGTGAAGTGGGGGCTACGTTGGAAGACTATTTTATGTGCGTACATTTTGACACTAAAACATGGGCGGATTTGCAGGAAAGTTGTGCAAGGAGCATTGGCAAGGACCTGAAAGCCATGGTTTTGCAATTGTGTCTGTGTTTTCGTTTTTGAAAAAAAGTGTCATAATGTATGATATGATATGATATGGCATTTTTAACACGCCTATATACAAGTGTTTCAAGGCGTGACAAGGCAAGGGGGGTGGCAGAGGGAAGACAGAGACTACGATCTTACTAGGCCAGGTGACAAATAGATCACGCAAGTGCAGGGGAGGTGGTGAAGAGGAAAAGTGCAAGGGGCTAGGGGGAGGGAGGCGTGCAGTACATAGGATAAACAGTAAATACATAGAAACAATAAATAGGAACAATAAATAAAGTGCGGACAAGTGGTGACAGGTGCAAGGGTAAGTGCAGGCATCAGGTGTCAAGTGCTGTTAGGGGGCTGTAGGGATACAGAGACAGCCCCAAAGTGAAAGGGTTGCCAGGGAGGCAGTGCAGGTGTGCAACTAAGGGGAGGGAACCTGGGCCCAAGAACAGAGGGTAGCCAAGTGACCAGTGCAGTTTCAGCCAGGAGTTCAGCAGGGGAGAGGAGGAGAGAAAGCAGAGGCAAAGAGAAAGGTCTTGAGGTGCTTCCGGAACCAGAGATGTTTCTCTTCAATTTTCAGAGAGGCAGAGAGGCTGTTCCAGAGGGAGGCCCCAGCAGAAGAAAGAGATCTACCACCAACTTGTTGCTTGGAGATGCGACTGATCCTGAGGGAGTTGGAGGCAGATGAGCGAAGAACTCGAGAAGGTGGGTACAAAAAATAGTGATATAACTTTGGTGACTGAGGTAAAGCCTCTGACCACGGGCAGTGGCCAGATTGTCAAGAGTCATGGCCAGAGGCCATGATATGGACAATGTGGCTACTGGCCATGACCACGGAGGACTGACAATTGGGTTAAAGGGGTCATGGCCACCAGGGACTGGATATGTGGTGAAGTTTTTCAAAATCGGGATAGGTTTGAATGATAATATAAATTCTGCCTGTGGCTAAAATTCTGTCCGTGGCTACAGCCCGCAGGGCTGCACAGGATTGCATGAACAGATCGTGGTGACTATCGCTTCATAGACTCAGAGACAATGCTAATCAGCAGATAAATACTAAGCAGGCCAAACCAGGTGCCCACGTGGTCACTAGGACACCCCTTGAAATCATTAACCACCCTTATTTGCAACAACAGTGGGACAAGATATTGGGATTGGATGCTGGACTCATTTCCACAACCTTGCAGCAATGACTGGGTTTGGGAAGGATATTAACCTATCCCACCCCCCTAGGCACTTTAATGTGAGGCGAATCCCATGAAGAAACCTGTGATGTGCAAGGGGGGGCGCATTTAGAGACCCAGTACAGACATCATATTATGTACATTTTAGATGTTTAGACTTAGTGCCCGCATATAAACAGGAGCCATTTTGTAGCTATGGCAGTAACATAGGGCCTGCATGTCAGCGCGTTAGACACAGGCCACAAACCTGATGAAGAAACCTGAATAGGCCCAAGCTCTGCTGAGAGAGAGACCTGTGCTGTTAGCATTCCACAGAAACCCTCCTTTGTCCTACAACTGTAGCCAATACGTTTTATCCCGATAAAGAATGTATCCTGCAAGGCCATGAGACGGTGCAAGGCACCTTGATGCACGTGTTATCACAACCAAGCCAGAGCAAGTCTCTGACCCCCACCCAGCCAACCATGAGTCATATCCCCTACATCTGTCTGAGTCCCAAGGCCCCTGCATTCCTAGACACCAGCTGACCCCAGGCCACTGACCATCATCCAGTCAACCATAAGAGATCAAAGAGAATGGTCACCCTATCTGTACTTTACAATGGCATGATTTGTAATGCGAGGTGCAGGGAGGGATACATTATAGTTCAAAAGCGATGGTGGAAGCCTTGGACACCAGACAACGCAACTGGGATGAGTGAAATGTGTGCGGGTCACAGTGATCTCGAGCCTCCCCCTGTACCTGTCCATGATCATGCCAGATGCCCTGTGTAGTAATGGAGTAGCATTGTTAGAGTAGTACATTTATCTGTCTCTTAGACCTTGGTTCCCTGGAGACGATGAGCCCAGCTGACCCCACATGATGCAAGGCGGATGGACAGGGCTGGGGCCAGTGGCCTGGCATCCCCAATGGAGTAGTCTGACCATGCATAGGGCCGTACCAACCAGCTGCGCAGGATTTTACTGTATATTGATGACGCTGTGCCCACCTTTAAGCTTTTGCTTGCACCCTTTTTGCTCAGAACGTTCCTGAGCAGCAGAGCTCTTTGCTGACACACCTATCTTTGTACAATTAAAATGTGTTATCTTTGCAAGAATGTATTTCCCTTTTTTCCTTGGTGGGTGGTTTTCCATCTGGTGTGAGCGTTTAGGGCCGTGCCTTCAATGGCCCACAATCCACATGCCTTGCGTAAAACTCTAGAGAGTCGAATTACTTGTCGGTTAAGTTCTGACAATAAATATAACAGCAAGAATGTTTTTGAAGTTTACTTAATTGCGACAAGTTACTTATTGCATAACCCACTGATGAGGTAAACAGGGCTCACTCTCTTATTTGAAACCTAACACTTGAAGAAGGAAGGGCACCAAAACAAAAGAACCCCATCACCAGCAGCAGATTAATCCATTTGAAGTACTAGATGAAGCGCAGTGATCTACCCATTCTAATGCGCTGCAATTACTTGATATTCACATACTCTGATTTGATTATTGAGGCATGCAGCATGGCCGAAGGATAGGTTTGAATCAGAAGAAATATTTTGCTTGCGGCTACAGCGTGAAGTGTGGTACTGAATGACAAACCTGCACGAGGAGCATCAGCAAGGACCTGGAAGCATGGTTTTGCAAATCTGTTTTGCGTTTGTGTTCAAATGTAAGCACAAAAATGAGTGATATAAGTTTGGTGCATGGACAATGGGCCTGGCACTCGGCAAGGACGAATGGCTCCTCTGAGTTACTTATTGGGGCATGCAGCATGGCTAAAGCTCTAGGTTGAAATGGGGAAAACAAAATTCTGCTTACGGCCTTCAGCCTGGAGTGCTGGACCGGATTGCAGCAAAGTTGTGCGAGGAGCATCTGTGAGGACCTGAAAGGATGCTTTTGGAATTCTGTCCAGTGTTTTACTTTTTTGGGATTGTCGTAAAACAAGTACAAAAAATAGTGATATAACTTTTCTGCTGTGGGCAGAGGGCTTGGCCTTCGGCAAGGACAAATGTCTGCTCTGATTTGTTTACTGGGGTATGCGCTGCTGATAACGACTCACATAAGAATGCGTTGCAAAAAAGATGTTTGTTAAAGGAGGTTTATAGTTGTTTCACATATGTTAAAAGGGGAATTATTAATAATTTATATACAGTGATGTAACATTATGAAACATTTTCACTTATGAAAACCTATTCAATTGACAGACACAACTTTGTTAAAGGGATGTTACGGTTAAGATGTACCCCCCACCCTTGGGACTCCTCTGCCCCAGCAATTAGCTAGTGGCCTCCCACCTTGGCATCCCTTGGCACTTCCCTCCTGGGCTCTCATGAGTACTTGTTCCTCCGTACTGCCCCTTTTATTTATGCACTTCTGTCACTGCACAATACATATGTGCATTTATAGGAGCACTATGTAAAATTGTTTGGCATAAGTATGGGAAATGTAGATGCAAAAGATTTGTACAACAGTTTTAAGGAGCAGTTGTGGGTGGAAGTTTATTATGGTGACAGACTATATCTAGAGATTTGTAAGTGATTGGTGGATATATGTGTGAATCGTTTAAAGCAGGCAATGAGGGAGTGTTACATAACAGTAAAACGAGTAGAAGGGCTGTTTTGTGTGACAGTGTCCATGTGCAATCCGTTTTAAGGCATGGGCTAGCCAGGGAATGCAGAGATTGTGGATAGTTATAAATGGCAATGGATTGTGCGGTTTATTGTATACTAGAGAGAAGAATTTTGGACAGAAATTTGTTTCTGTGTTTTTTTCTTTTTCTCTAGTATACAATCGTCCATTATTCGCATTAGCATAGTAGAAAATACTAATGGGCGGAGTGTTTGCAGAGTGTCTGGTGTGCTCCAAGGACTGTGCCCCTTTGGATTCTGTGCCATTGGACTATTGCTGTTGTTTCACCAACCTTGCATCTTTCATTTAAAAAACGCTGTTATTCTCGTCCTGCTGACTACTGAAACTACAAATGCCATCCACAGCAACCAGTTTCACCAAGACACATCTCCAGCCATGCTCGCTCTGGCTACAAAACCTGCCCCCTGAGTGTAGCGTAGCAGAGTGTTTGCAGAGTGTCTGGTGTCCGGTGGAAGGAACAGAGTGGAGTACCCCCCATCGATCCTACAACAAACGGTAAGCGTGTGCTTCGCTGGGGAAGGAGGGCCCCTTTTTTACAGCTTGAGTGTTTATGGAGGCACTGAGCCTGGAATTAGAGGGGGGCCTTGCCCTGGCCCCCCTGCCTTGCAACTTGACTCTAAATTATGTGACCCAGTGGTGATTAAGGAGGGAAGTGCCCTACCCCGGCCTAACTCAGAAACTCAGCTCGAACAACGTATCGACCACGAGGCCGACTCATTACCTGAAGGAACACCTTGCCCTTTTACTATCAATGTGGAAGTAAGCACAGCCACGAGGAGCCATTTGAACACCTTGGCCCCCCTTGGCAGCGAGCAAAGTGCGGACATACCTGCCGATGATCCTACTCATATATTGTCACGAACCGTCAAGTTGCCCAATGCAGTACAACATGATGACGCAACAAAACATCTTGATTCTGAACAAAACGGAAAAGAACATCAAGTTACATCAAACAACGATACCAGACCAACTGAGCACGAAAGGAATACTCAAGACCCCAAGACCCCTATTTTTCATAAGGGCTCACCTACAGTGAAGTATTTCGCTACAAGCAACAAACTTAAATGCCCAACCAAAAGAAAAGCACAAATGGATTTTGAGCTCCTCTTTCAAAATGCAAGAACGCACAAACAGGGAACTTTGGGAAATTTGACCGTAGAGGACAGAGAGGACTCCACACTCCATACAGTTAACGAGAAAGGGACCAAATCAAGGTGGGACTCCTGCGTCGTTAACCCCAATAATGAAAAAGAAACAAGGCAAAATATCTTGAAAGGTACCTCTCTGGTGCGTGGCCATAATACCTGTAAACCCTTCAGCTTGGCCCTAGATGATCGACCCAGAGGGCTTCACTTTTCTTTCGCATTAGGGATAAACAACAGCAAGGAGGGCCCGGAGACACCACTGTCGGAATACGCCACCAATGATTTTGACATTCCTGATCAGGTTCTGTTGGAAAAATCTTTGAATATGGAGCTGGAAAATGACAAAGCGCAAGCACCTCAAAAGGCAAGGTGGCCTACTAACCGTCCTAGAAATCATTTGGTTGGAGTGACTTTCTGCGATCAAAGTGTGCAAACTATACTGACTGATTTGGAAATCATTAAAGCAAGCAAGTTAACAAGTGACAAGAAAAAAACAGCCCTCAAGTCTTCATTAACCCAGACTGAGGCAGGAAACAAAGAGGAAACTACTGGGGAAAATAATGACTGTGTTATTGTTTCGACATTAACAAACGTTTTAGCTCCGTTTATGAAATTACATGAATCAATGCATGAGACAATTAAAGACCAATCAACCATGCTGGCCATGGTGCACTCCAAAATCATCTTTATTGAAGGCTTTGTCACAGCGATTGAAAAAAATATGAAGGACAGTTGTGCGGGTGTAGCTCAACTTCTTCATGATCTTTAAGATCCAATCATAAAAGAAAAAACAGGAAGACGACTGTCACGCCTGTCAGTGAGCACTATTAATCCATCGTTAGAGGGAGACGGAGCCGTTAATCCAGACGTGAGGGATCACTTACCCTGCACTGTCCACAGTCCACCGCGAGACCTACGTCAAAGAGGAGAATAGAGGTTGGGACTTCAATTGTCACTAAAAGGCAATTGATGTCTTCCAGCTGAATCTTATTTAACAGCCTCCATAGCTAAGGATCCCAAGCTGTGCCAAATTTCCATAAAAAAGTCAGGCCAAACCAAAAAGCCAGGCGGTACAGACGAACTTCAACCAAAACTAAAAAAGGACTAGTTTTAGCTATTGGAAATAGTGATAAATCAAGACCTGCAAAGTAACCTAAAAATCAAGCTAAGGCTTCTAAAACTAAATCGAATCAAAGTCGCCTATTTGTAAAATATCTATACGTGCCCTGAGTTGAGCGGGCCCTAACAGAGAAACCAAAAAATCCAGCAGTAGCTAACATCATCGACACAATTGTTTCTTGTGATGAAAACAAAAACAGGGTTAAACAAGGCGACAAACAATTAGCTGGAGATCCTAATGAAGTAGATTTAATGAATTTGTCTATCTACAGTATATCAGACGAAGAAACCAATTTACAGGAGGATCATGAATCAGCCACTCCAGTGTCTGAAGAGTCGGAATCAGAATCCTCCGATTTTGACGATGAGATACTAGTGGACAAAGTAAATTTAAAGTTCCCAAATAAGGAAGCAGCACAAAGAGGATGACGTCCAACTGAATCAGATCAGCTTCCAACAAAGGCACCTCAATCCCAGCGGCAGAGGATGTAATTAACATACAAATCCAAGAGTTTATAAAGACCTTACGAAAACAATACATGCAACAGCCCCTTATTAAATCCCCTAGTGAAACATCGGTGCATGAAGACCTAACAAGGAAACCAGCTGCTCCAACAAGCCTGTTTGCACCTCCCGGCAAAGAAACGGCTCCCTGCACTAACAATGCAGAGAAAACTGTAAGCTGGCAAGATGTAGGGTCCCAGTCTAAAGTAAAACTTAATCCGCCAATCAAATGTAAAACGCAACAACAAACCCCAGCCTCTGTTCGGGTGGAAGAGGATGGATTGATAGCGGGTGCAGGAATGTTTGGTGACAGCCTGAAGATTTCAATTGAGAGAATACATTTTGTTGAAGATGGCTTGGTACTCAATAGAGCCAATGTAGTGCGTCTCTTACACCATGTTTCCAATCTTGCACTTGTGACATCAAAAGATTTGGTACTAATTGAGTTTCCAGAAGAGAGATGCACTGACAAAGTGGTGGTTCAACTAAGCTTGAAATGATCAAACATCTTCTGCTTAAATAAGCCTATCTTTTGAGACCACTTGGCTTTGATATGAGGGAGTGCCAATCGACAAATTCATCAATACCCAAATTACAGAAATAAAGAGCAGATGAAACGAATAAGGGGCAAACTTACTGATTAAAAGAGGAACCTCAAAGAGATCGACGAGCAACAGAAATCAACTCCAAAACTGCTAGCGAAGGGGACGAATCCAATTGGAGATGGTTAGTCCAACTTCTGGCAGACAAATTATCAAAACAATAATTTGTATTTGTATTTGTTTTATTTGTAACGCGCACCGTCAGGCCCGGAGGCATCAGGGCGCAACTTAGGACATGGTTACAAAACAAGCATACATATATTCAAATTTGGGTACAGTGCAAAGAATTCAGAACATACAGAAATATACATCATTTACAGAGTGGATATTGGAGCAGGTGTTTTGCTGGGACAGGGCTCCCATGTACATACGACATCTAAGTTTCAAGGCTGATTGAAAAGCCAGGATTTCGTTTTGGACTTGAAGGCACTAAAGCATTCTTCTGATCTGATGGTGAGGGGAAGGGCATTCCAAAGCTTGGAAGCTAAAACGGGGAAGCTTGATCCACCCGCTTTTTGTAATTTGAACCTAGGGATGGTTAAACAGTGGGTCTGGGCGGTTCTTTGAGGGTGGGTAGGCGCGTGGCGGGATAGCCGGCTGCAGAAATATGGGGGCGGCTTGGTTGGCTAGGCATTTGTGGGTAAGGCCTAAGGCTTTCAGTGCAAATCTCTGTTTGACCGGTAGCCAGTGTAGATTGGATCTAGATTCCGAGATGTGGTGGTTGCGCGGGATGTTTAGGGCTGCTCTAATGGCGTTGTTCTGGGAGATTTGCAATTTGTTCAGATTCACTTGGCTGGTTCCTAGGTAGAGGGCGCTACCATAG
This sequence comes from Ambystoma mexicanum, assembly GCF_040938575.1. Classification (NCBI taxonomy): domain Eukaryota; kingdom Metazoa; phylum Chordata; class Amphibia; order Caudata; family Ambystomatidae; genus Ambystoma; species Ambystoma mexicanum. The sequence goes on from NC_090925.1 coordinate 77,646,293, forward strand.
TCGATTTTAGCCATGATGAGGGTTCTGGCCAGTGTGACCGAGTTTGGGGTGGTCAGAAATGGCCTGCAGGCTGCAGTGAGTTTGCAGGTGTATGCTGAGGCAGATCTGACTGCATTTGTTTGTCGGGATAGGGATAAGGTGGCGTCAAGGTAGACGCCTAAGGTTTTAATATCTTTCGAAACTTGGATGGTTTTGCCATCGATGACAAATGATTGGTAGGCCGGCTGAAGTTTACTAAGGTGTTGCGTGGTGCCCAAGATGAGGAGCTCAGTCTTGTCATCATTGAGGCATAGCTGGTGTTGTGCCATCCAAGCTTGGATGACCAGGTAGAAGTCATTGAGGGCCTTGGTGTCAGCCAGGTAGTCAACAGTGATGGGAATGCGTATCTGGGTGTCGTCAGTGTAATTCGTATAGGAGACACCCAGATAGTGAAGTACATCAAAGAGCGGTTTTGTAAAAACATCATAGAGTGTTGGCGACAGGCAACAGCCCTGGGGGATGCCGCAGTGAATAGGGGAAGGATCTGCAGCTGTAGATTGAGAAAAGACCTGCATAGATCTATTACTCAAGAATGATTTGATCCAGGCCGTAGCTGATGGAGAGAAATGGGCAGCAGAGTGAAGATGCTTGCATAAGATTTGGTAGTTGACCAAATCAAATGCCGCACAGAGGTCAAGTAGAAGTAACAGGGCAAGTTTGCGATTGTCCTTTAAGACTTCAATTTGAGTTTTTAGGTCTATTAGAGCTGTCTCTGTTCCGTGTCTGGGGTGGAAGCCAGACGTCTAAGACCTAGAAAATTATTGGCTTCCAAGTACTCTTGGATTTGCAAGTATGCTGCGCGGTCTAGGATTTTTAGCAGGCACGGGACAGTAGTAATAGGTCTGTATTTGGTGGGTATGCTAGGGTCAAGGGAGGGTTTTTTGAGCAGGGGAATCACCCATGAGTCCTTAAGGTTGTCAGAGACAGTTCCTGTTTTAAAGGAGGCATTGATGAAGGAAGTGATGAATGGGGCCATATCGTGGGCAGATTCCTTAATGATTGGTGCAGGGCAGGGATCACCCTGGCAGTTGGAAAGTTTGATCCTCAGGATGTTTTCCACCTCCGCAGTGGTGAGCAGTGAGGAGGCGAACCGTTTGAGATTAGGCAAGTCAGGGGAGAGGGCCCAAGCTAGGGTAGGAGGGCGATTGTCCAATTTCACGGTGTCTTGTTTAGCTATGATTTTAGCTTGAAGCGTGGTGATTTTATTCAGTAACGCTGCCTGAATGTTAGCACACCATTTGCTATCTTTAATGCAAGTGTCAGGAGGGATAACGGGAGTTTCGAGCTCTTTTAGGATTTTAAAGAGTTCCTTCGAGTTAGAGTCAGCTTGCAAGATGCGATTATTAAGGGACTCTTTTTTCGCCTCTATAATGGCTGCTTTGTAGGTGAGCGATGCCAAGAAAAAAACGTGTTTGTGCGCGTCAGAAGGGTAAGTTTTCCAACGATTTTCGGCACAACGTTTGATTTTGCGGAGTACTCTTAACTGTGGCGTGAACCAATAGTTAAGGTGTGCCCGTGGTTTGGCCTTCCTCAGTTTAATGGGGGCAATAGAGTCTATAGCTGTGAGCATGCTACAGTTATAGATGTCAGCTAGGGTGGTGGGGTCATTACAGGAGTCAGTGGCCGCTTTAAGCAAAGGGAGTAGCAGAGGGAGACGTTTCTCCTTGGTTATGCCCTTTTTATTTCTGGTAGGGAGAGCAGGCTCTATCAAGGTTGGGATACGGGGGGAAGCTTCAATATTAAAAGTGATGATGTGGTGGTCTGACCATAAGCAAGGGGTGTTGGCCAGGACGTTGATATTGCAGTTAGAGCTGGCTAGCCAGTCTAGGGTCCTGCCCCTGCCTTTAGAGTGTGTGGGCTCTTGGATGTGCACGGTGAAGCCAGAATTAGAAAGTTTGTTTTCCAAGTCTAGTGCGATGGGATCTTTGGGGTTGTGAAGTTCCAGGTTGAGGTCACCAAGGAAGATAATTTGTGAGTTCGTTTTTGCATTATCAAGGAGGAGGGTGGAAATTTCGCCGACAAAGGAGGGTGCAGGGCCTGGGGGCCTGTAAATTAGGTGGAGTGTGGCTGTTTGATTAGGTGTAAGTGCGAGTTTGACTGATAAAAGTTCAGCGGACTCCAGAGTAGTTTTGTGGATGATGGCTAGGCCACCACCTCTGGTGTGGGAAGCCGAGGTGCGGTCACATCACATGATGCCGAAGCCGGGTGATATGGCAAGGGACAAGGAGGGACCGGATGCGGCATGAAGCCAAGTTTCAGCTATGGCAATGAAGTCAAGGTCGGAAGATGTTATAAGGTCTGCTATATCTAGAGCGTGCACTGGGAGGGATCTGGCATTGATGAGGGCGCCCTTGATAATCGTCAGTTTCGCCTCTGTAGAGGGGGGTTTGCCATTGGTAGGTGCAGTGGGTGAGCATGGTAGTGTGTGTTGTGTTTGCTTGGGGAGGTTACTACGGGTGGGGCGTATGCGGAATCTGGTGCCTAATCTTTTGTTTCTGAGAGATAAGGAACACGGTTGATTCGGAGTGGGTTTACTAGCGAAGTGTTCCAGCCAGAGGGCTGGGTCATTGACGTATGGGTTAATGTCAGTGTTGAGGTGCTGGAGGCCTAGGGTAGGTGTCATAAGGTCCATTCTGGGGTTCACCATGCGCAGGGTCGGGGGGGCTAGTCTAGGGAGCGGTAAGGTGTCTGATGGCTGAAGGTGTGTCTGCCGTACCGGATGTGTGTGAGGCTGGGTGTGAGGCTGGGTGATAATTGCTGCTTCGGAGGGCAGAATGTGGTACAGTATAAGGAGCGCCCTGAAGAGCATGGTGGATGTGCACCTAGGGGGAGATACGTCGCAGCAATAGGCAAGTGCGATTATGCTGGGCCGGGCAAAATCAGCAGTAGGCAAGTTTACTTTAGCTAGGGCAGTGCACAATCAACAGTAAGCAAGTTTACTTTTGCTAGGGCAGTGCACAATCAACAGTAAGCAAGTTTACTTTTGGCTAAGGCAGTGTGCAGGCAAGTAGGTGCAAATAGGCAATAGAGGTCACATAGATTCGAAATCACATTGATAGCTAAATATACAGTGTGCAGGCAAATAGGTGCAAACAGGCAATAGAGGTCACCTAGATTCAAAATCACATTGGTAGCTAAAAATACAGGTGTCGATTCATGGAATTAATGTGCGCCGAAAATTCCTGCGCAGAGGTGCCAAAACGTGCGATTCGCAGTAAAAGTGCGAAAATCGCAGTAAAAGTGCGAAAATCTCAGGGAAACCAGCGCACATCGATTCATGGAAGGCCGTGCGCGAGAAAAATATCAGATGTGCGCTGAAAAAGTGTAGTGTAGTGCGTCTCTTACACCATGTTTCCAATCTTGCACTTGTGACATCAAAAGATTTGTTACCAATTGAGTTTCCAGAAGAGAGATGCACTGACAAAGTGGTGGTTCAACTAAGCTTGAAATGATCAAACATCTTCTGCTTAAATAAGCCTATCTTTTGAGACCACTTGGCTTTGATATGAGGGAGTGCCAATCGACAAATTCATCAATACCCAAATTACAGAAATAAAGAGCAGATGAAACGAATAAGGGGCAAACTTACTGACTAAAAGAGGAACCTCAAAGAGATCGACGAGCAACAGAAATCAACTCCAAAACTGCTAGCGAAGGGGACGAATCCAATTGGAGATGGTTAGTCCAACTTCTGGCAGACAAATTATCAAAACAATAATTTGTATTTGTATTTGTATTTGTTTTATTTGTAACGCGCACCGTCAGGCCCGGAGGCATCAGGGCGCAATTTAGGACATGGTTACATAACAAGCATACATATATTCAAATTTGGGTACAGTGCAAAGAATTCAGAACATACAGAAATATACATCATTTACAGAGTGGATATTGGAGCAGGCGTTTTACTGGGACAGGGCTCCCATGTACATACGACATCTAAGTTTCAAGGCTGATTGAAAAGCCAGGATTTCGTTTTGGACTTGAAGGCACTAAAGCATTCTTCTGATCTGATGGTGAGGGGAAGGGCATTCCAAAGCTTGGAAGCTAAAACGGGGAAGCTTGATCCACCCGCTTTTTGTAATTTGAACCTAGGGATGGTTAAACAGTGGGTCTGGGCGGTTCTTTGAGGGTGGGTAGGCGCGTGGCAGGATAGCCGGCTGCAGAGATATGGGGGGGGCTTGGTTGGCTAGGCATTTGTGGGTAAGGCCTAAGGCTTTCAGTGCAAATCTCTGTTTGACCGGTAGCCAGTGTAGATTGGATCTAGATTCCGAGATGTGGTGGTTGCGCGGGATGTTTAGGGCTGCTCTAATGGCGTTGTTCTGGGAGATTTGCAATTTGTTCAGATTCACTTGGCTGGTTCCTAGGTAGAGGGCGCTACCATAGTCGATTTTAGCCATGATGAGGGTTCTGGCCAGTGTGACCGAGTTTGGGGTGGTCAGAAATGGCCTGCAGGCTGCAGTGAGTTTGCAGGTGTATGCTGAGGCAGATCTGACTGCATTTGTTTGTCGGGATAGGGATAAGGTGGCGTCAAGGTAGACGCCTAAGGTTTTAATATCTTTCGAAACTTGGATGGTTTTGCCATTGATGACAAACGATTGGTAGGCCGGCTCAAGTTTACTAAGGTGTTGCGTGGTGCCCAAGATGAGGAGCTCAGTCTTGTCATCATTGAGGCATAGCTGGTGTTGTGCCATCCAAGCTTGGATGACCAGGTAGAAGTAATTGAGGGCCTTGGTGTCAGCCAGGTAGTCAACAGTGATGGGAATGCGTATCTGGGTGTCGTCAGTGTAATTCGTATAGGAGACACCCAGATAGTGAAGTACATCAAAGAGCGGTTTTGTAAAAACATCATAGAGTGTTGGCGACAGGCAACTGCCCTGGGGGATGCCGCAGTGAATAGGGAAGGATCTGCAGCTGTAGATTGAGAAAAGACCTGCATAGATCTATTACTCAAGAATGATTTGATCCAGGCCGTAGCTGATGGAGAGAAATGGGCAGCAGAGTGAAGATGCTTGCATAAGATTTGGTAGTTGACCAAATCGAATGCCGCACAGAGGTCAAGTAGAAGTAACAGGGCAAGTTTGCGATTGTCCTTTAAGACTTCAATTTGAGTTTTTAGGTCTATTAGAGCTGTCTCTGTTCCGTGTCTGGGGTGGAAGCCAGACGTCTAAGACCTAGAAAATTATTGGCTTCCAAGTACTCTTGGATTTGCAAGTATGCTGCGCGGTCTAGGATTTTTAGCAGGCACGGGACAGTAGTAATAGGTCTGTAGTTGGTGGGTATGCTAGGGTCAAGGAAAGGTTTTTTGAGCAGGGGAATCACCCATGCGTCCTTAAGGTTGTCAGAGACAGTTCCTGTTTTAAAGGAGGCATTGATGAAGGAAGTGATGAATGGGGCCATATCGTGGGCAGATTCCTTAATGATTGGTGCAGGGCAGGGATCACCCTGGCAGTTGGAAAGTTTGATCCTCAGGATGTTTTCCACCTCCGCAGTGGTGAGCGGTGAGGAGGCGAACCGTTTGAGATTAGGCAAGTCAGGGGAGAGGGCCCAAGCTAGGGTAGGAGGGCGATTGTCCAATTTCACGGTGTATTGTTTAGCTATGATTTTAGCTTGAAGCGTGGTGATTTTATTCAGTAACGCTGCCTGAATGTTAGCACACCATTTGCTATCTTTAATGCAAGTGTCAGGAGGGATAACGGGAGTTTCGAGCTCTTTTAGGATTTTAAAGAGTTCCTTCGAGTTAGAGTCAGCTTGCAAGATGCGATTATTAAGGGACTCTTTTTTCGCCTCTATAATGGCTGCTTTGTAGGTGAGCGATGCCAAGAAAAAAACGTGTTTGTGCGCGTCAGAAGGGTAAGTTTTCCAACGATTTTCGGCACAACGTTTTATTTTGCGGAGTACTCTTAACTGTGGCGTGAACCAATAGTTAAGGTGTGCCCGTGGTTTGGCCTTCCTCAGTTTAATGGGGGCAATAGAGTCTATAGCTGTGAGCATGCTACAGTTATAGATGTCAGCTAGGGTGGTGGGGTCATTACAGGAGTCAGTGGCCGCTTTAAGCAAAGGGAGTAGCAGAGGGAGACGTTTCTCCTTGGTTATGCCCTTTTTATTTCTGGTAGGGAGAGCAGGCTCTATCAAGGTTGGGATACGGGGGGAAGCTTCAATATTAAAAGTGATGATGTGGTGGTCTGACCATAAGCAAGGGGTGTTGGCCAGGACGTTGATATTGCAGTTAGAGCTGGCTAGCCAGTCTAGGGTCCTGCCCCTGCCTTTAGAGTGTGTGGGCTCTTGGATGTGCACGGTGAAGCCAGAATTAGAAAGTTTGTTTTCCAAGTCTAGTTGCGATGGGATCTTTGGGGTCGTGAAGTTCCAGGTTGAGGTCACCAAGGAAGATAATTTGTGAGTTTGTTTTTGCATTATCAAGGAGGAGGGTGGAAATTTCGCCGACAAAGGAGGGTGCAGGGCCTGGGGGCCTGTAAATTAGGTGGAGTGTGGCTGTTTGATTAGGTGTAAGTGCGAGTTTGACTGATAAAAGTTCAGCGGACTCCAGAGTAGTTTTGTGGATGATGGCTAGGCCACCACCTCTGGTGTGGGAAGCCGAGGTGCGGTCACATCACATGATGCCGAAGCCGGGTGATATGGCAAGGGACAAGGAGGGACCGGATGCGGCATGAAGCCAAGTTTCAGCTATGGCAATGAAGTCAAGGTCGGAAGATGTTATAAGGTCTGCTATATCTAGAGCGTGCACTGGGAGGGATCTGACATTGATGAGGGCGCCCTTGATAATCATCAGTTTCGCCTCTGTAGAGGGGGGTTTGCCATTGGTAGGTGCAGTGGGTGAGCATGGTAGTGTGTGTTGTGTTTTCTTGGGGAGGTTACTACGGATGGGGCGTATGCGAAATCTGGTACCTAATCTTTTGTTTCTGAGAGATAAGGAACACCGTTGATTCGGAGTGGGTTTACTAGCGAAGTGTTCCAGCCAGAGGGCTGGGTCATTGACGTATGGGTTAATGTCAGTGTTGAGGTGCTGGAGGCCTAGGGTAGGTGTCATAAGGTCCATTCTGGGGTTCACCATGCGCAGGGTCGGGGGGGCTAGTCTAGGGAGCGGTAAGGTGTCTGATGGCTGAAGGTGTGTCTGCCGTACCGGATGTGTGTGAGGCTGGGTGATAATTGCTGCTTCGGAGGGCAGAATGTGGTACAGTATAAGGAGCGCCCTGAAGAGCATGGTGGATGTGCACCTAGGGGGAGATACGTCGCAGCAATAGGCAAGTGCGATTATGCTGGGCCGGGCAAAATCAGCAGTAGGCAAGTTTACTTTAGCTAGGGCAGTGCACAATCAACAGTAAGCAAGTTTACGTTTGCTAGGGCAGTGCACAATCAACAGTAAGCAAGTTTACTTTTGGCTAAGGCAGTGTGCAGGCAAGCAGGTGCAAATAGGCAATAGAGGTCACATAGATTCGAAATCACATTGATAGCTAAATATACAGTGTGCAGGCAAATAGGTGCAAACAGGCAATAGAGGTCACCTAGATTCAAAATCACATTGGTAGCTAAAAATACAGGTGTCGATTCATGGAATTAATGTGTGCCGAAAATTCCCGCGCAGAGGTGCCAAAACGTGCGATTCGCAGTAAAAGTGCGAAAATCGCAGGGAAACCAGCGCACATCGATTCATGGAAGGCCGTGCGCGAGAAAAATATCAGATGTGCGCTGAAAAAGTGCGCGGCGCACGGCGGCGCACAGGATATCTAACAGCGTGCGCCACGGCCACAGCGAAATCGCACATAGCACGGCGCACACAACAAAAGTAGGCGGAACACGGGGCGTAACACTCGGAATGGGGAACAACTCGTCAAAATGTGGGCGTCACGGGGGGAAGTACAGGAGGCAAGTGCGCGGAATGCCCACATGCTCGCCTACAACACGTATTCATGGAATCCAATAGGGCAAACCAGCGCACGGTCAAACCAGCACACAGGCCCAAACACGTCCACCACAAGAAAGCAGGCGGTAGTGTCCCTGCCCCTGAAATAAATGTGCGCCAACGAAAAGCACCTATATATACAGCTATGATGAATGTCACATACTGTGGCCCTCTAAGACAAATGACGTGCAAATTGGTACATGACAAACACGGACACCTGGTGTGTGAAAAATAGCATGTGCGTGTATTCTGTGCTGCACGGAAAGTCCCACACGCGATTTGCCTAGGTACGTGTATTCTGGAGTGCGCGGAAAGTCCCACACGCGATTTGCCTGGGTACGTGTATTCCGGGGTGCGCAGGAAGTCCCACATGCGATTGGCTGGGTACGTGTATTCCGGGGTGCGCGGGAAGTTCCACACGCAAATTTGCCTGGGTCCGTGTATTCTGTGGTGCGCGGGAAGTCCCACACACGATTGGCCTGGGTACGTGTATTCCGGGCTGCGCAGGAAGTTCCACACGTGAATTGCCTGGGTCCATGAATTCCGGGGGTGCGATTCCGGGGTGTGCGTGAAGTTCCACACGCTAATTCTGCAGGGTACGTGTATGCCGGGGTGTGCGGGAAGTTCCACACGCGATTTCAGCAGGGTATGTGGATTCCGGGGTGCACGTGAAGTTCCACACGCTAATTCTGCAGGGTACGTGTGTTCCGGGGTGCGCGGGAAGTTCCACACGCTAATTCTGCAGGGTACGTGTATTCCGGGGTGCGCGGGAAGTTCCACATGCGATTTCAGCAGGGTACATGTATTTCGGGGGTGCCGGGTAGTACTACACGTGAATTGACCGTGTGGGTCCTCCCAGGTGTTGCCTCTACACCCTCCATGGCCCCTGCAGGCAGGCCACACCACAGGGGACTACCCTGCACCCCTGCTCATGTCCCGCAGGCAGCCCATCCACCATGGCCATGCCCCCCAGCCAACCCACATGTCACCTTGCACTACTGATCACCAACGCATGTCTCCCAGCACCCCCACCCACCAGTATCCAGGGGCACCCTCCACCAGGCCCCCACTCATGTCCCCCTACACCCACACCCCCCAGCAGCCAGGGGCACCCTCCACCAGGCCCCCACTCATGTCCCCCTGCACCCCCACCCCCCAGCAGTGCAGGGCACCCTCCACCAGGCCCCCACTCATGTCTCCCAGCACCCCCACCCCCCACCAGTCAGGGGCACCCTCCACAAGGCCCCCACTCATGTCCCCCTGCACCCCCACCCCCCAGCAGTGCAGGGCACCCTCCACCAGGCCCCCACTCATGTCTCCCAGCACCCCCACGCCCCAGCAGTGCAGGGCACCCTCCACCAGGCCCCCACTCATGTCCCCTTGCACCCCCACCCCTCAGCAGTCAGGGGCACCCTCCACCAGGCCCCCACTCATGTCCCCCTGCACCCCCACCCCCCAGCAGTCAGGGGCACCCTACACCAGGCCCCCACTCAGGTCCCCCTGCACCCCCACCCTCCAGCAGTCAGGGACACCCTCCACCAGGACCCCACTCATGTCCCCCTGCACCCCCACCCACCAGCATCCAGGGGCACCCTCCACCAGGCTGCCACACATGTCTCCTACCACCCCCACCCCCCAGCAGTCAGGGGCACCCTCCACCAGGCCCCCACTCATGTCCCCCTGCACCCCCACCCCCCAGCAGTCAGGGGCACCCTCCACCAGGCCCCCACTCATGTCCCCCTGCACCCCACCCCCCAGCAGCCAGGGGGACCCTCCACCAGGCCCCCACTCATGTCCCCCTGCACCCCCACCCTCCAACAGTCAGGGGCACCCTCCACCAGGCCCCCACTCATGTCCCCCTGCACCCCCACCCACCAGCATCCAGGGGCACCCTCCACCAGGACCCCACACATGTCTCCCACCCCCCCACCCCCCAGCAGTCAGGGGCACCCTCCACCAGGCCCCCACTCATGTCCCCCTGCACCCCCACCCCCCAGCAGTCAGGGGCACCCTCCACCAGGCCCCCACTCATGTCCCCCTGCACCCCACCCCCCAGCAGCCAGGGGGACCCTCCACCAGGCCCCCACTCATGTCCCCCTGCACCCCCACCCTCCAACAGTCAGGGGCACCCTCCACCAGGCCCCCACTCATGTCCCCCTGCACCCCCACCCACCAGCATCCAGGGGCACCCTCCACCAGGACCCCACACATGTCTCCCACCCCCCCACCCCACCAGCAGTCAGGGGCACCCTCCACCAGGCCCCCACACATTTCTCCCACCCCCCACCCCCCAGCAGTCAGGGGCACCTGCCAGCAGGCCCACACACATGTCTCCCACCACCCCCACCCCCCAGCAGTCAGGGGCAGCCTCCACCAGGCCCCCACTCATGTCCAACTCATGTTCCCCTGCACCCCCACCCCCCAGCAGTCTGGGGCACCCTCCACCAGGCCCCCACTCATGTCCCCCTGCACCCACACCCCCCAGCAGCCAGGGGCACCCTCCACCAGGCCCCCACTCATGTCCCCCTGCACCCCCGCCCACCAGCATCCAGAGGGCACCCTCCACCAGGCCCCCACACATGTCTCCTACCACCCCCACCCCCCAGCAGTCAGGGGCACCCTCCACCAGGCCCCCACTCATGTCCCCCTGCACCCCACCCCCCAGCAGCCAGGGGCACCCTCCACCAGGCCCCCACTCATGTCCCCCTGCACCCCCACCCTCCAACAGTCAGGGGCACCCTCCACCAGGCCCCACTCATGTCCCCCTGCACCCCCACCCACCAGCATCCAGGGGCACCCTCCACCAGGCCCCCACACATGTCTCCCACCCCCCCACCCCACCAGCAGTCAGGGGCACCCTCCACAGGCCCCCACTCATGTCCCCCTGCACCCACACCCCCCAGCAGCCAGGGGCACCCTCCACCAGGCCCCCACTCATGTCCCCCTGCACCCCCGCCCACCAGCATCCAGAGGGCACCCTCCACCAGGCCCCCACACATGTCTCCCACCACCCCCACCCCCCAGCAGTCAGGGTCACCCTCCACCAGGCCCCCACTCATGTCCCCCTGCACCCCCACCCCCAGCAGCCAGGGGCACCCTCCACCAGGCCCCCACTCATGTCCCCCTGCACCCCCACCCTCCAACAGTCAGGGGCACCCTCCACCAGGCCCCCACTCATGTCCCCCTGCACCCCCACCCACCAGCATCCAGGGGCACCCTCCACCAGGCCCCCACACATGTCTCCCACCCCCCCCACCCCACCAGCAGTCAGGGGCACCCTCCACCAGGCCCCCACTCATGTTCCCCTGCACCCCACCCACCAGCATCCAGGGGCACCCTCCACCAGGCCCCCACACATTTCTCCCACCCCCCCGACCCCCCAGCAGTCAGGGGCACCTGCCAGCAGGCCCACACACATGTCTCCCACCACCCCCACCGCCCAGCAGTCAGGGGCAGCCTCCACCAGGCCCCCACTCATGTCCAACTCATGTTCCCCTGCACCCTCACCCCCCAGCAGTCAGGGGCACCCTCCACCAGGCCCCCACTCATGTCCCCCTGCACCCACACCCCCAGCAGCCAGGGGCACCCTCCACCAGGCCCCCACTCATGTCCCCCTGCACCCCTGCCCACCAGCATCCAGAGGGCACCCTCCACCAGGCCCCCACACATGTCTCCCACCACCCCCACCCCCCAGCAGTCAGGGTCACCCTCCACCAGGCCCCCACTCATGTCCCCCTGCGCCCCCACCCCCCAGCAGTCAGGGGCACCCTCCACCAGGCCCCCACTCTTGTCCCCCTGCACCCCCACCCCCAGCAGCCAGGGGCACCCTCCACCAGGCCCCCACTCATGTCCCCCTGCACCCCTGCCCACCAGCATCCAGAGGGCACCCTCCACCAGGCCCCCACACATGTCTCCCACCACCCCCACCCCCCAGCAGTCAGGGTCACCCTCCACCAGGCCCCCACTCATGTCCCCCTGCGCCCCCACCCCCCAGCAGTCAGGGGCACCCTCCACCAGGCCCCCACTCTTGTCCCCCTGCACCCCCACCCCCAGCAGCCAGGGGCACCCTCCACCAGGCCCCCACTCATGTCCCCCTGCACCCCCACCCCCCAGCAGTCAGGGGCACCCTCCACCAGGCCCCCACTCATGTCCCCCTGCACCCCCACCCCCCAGCAGTCAGGGGCACCCTCCACCAGGCCCCCACTCATGTCCCCCTGGGCCCCCACCCCCCAGCAGTCAGGGGCACCCTCCACCAGGCCCCCACTCATGTCCCCCTGCACCCACACCCCCCAGCAGTGCGGGGCACCTGCCAGCAGGCCCCCACACATGTCCCCCAGCCATCACAATCCAGATCCCAGGCTCCTATTCCCACCCAAATCCCACCCCACGCCACCCCGGTCCAAACACCCAACCAAGCTTTACATCCATTCAAAATGGAAATACCCATTACATGATAGATAACAAATAAGTAGTATGCGCATGAGTACAAGTCTGTCAGGCCTACACAATGGCAACACATGACTGTGAAAACCCACATTGTGACAGGCATGAAACCAATGAGAGAAGTCCACACATTGAAGTAAGAAACAAAAATGTATTACAGTGTAAATGAAGTGAATGAAATCTAAACAAACAATAATGGCAACAAATATCAAAATGCAGCATGTCCACAAAAATAATAAATAACGAGAATGGGAATCCAAAATAACAGTAAAGAAATTGTGTCCAAAGTCACCGTCCAACAAAGCAAATCCAAAGGGAAAGTAAAGTGAAAATCCATTGCTCCATGGTGAAAAAAATAATAAAAGATGAAGGCCATAAATCCACTGTCAAACTATGTACAAAGAGCAAATCCATGGTCCATGATCCCAGCGATGTAAATGAAACCTACAACAAAACCTACCTAACTAATAACTATATACAAAAAAGTGGGGCATAGTCCAAGCGCCCCAAATTAAAAAAAAGAAATAAAACCTAACACTAATTAACTATATACAAAGGCGGCGGGCTAGTCCAGCGGCTCACTCCGTGGTGTCCCGGGCCAGGGCATCATCGACATTTGCATACATGTCCAAGGGACTCTCCAAACATACAATGTTGTTATGGAACTCACATGCATCATGGGTCATGCCTATCACATGCACACACATCACCGTAGTTTCATCCATCTGGCCTTGTACACCCCAGACACAGTGGATACAAGGATAACTAGGCTGCATTTGTGAATCTGTACATTGTCACAGACATGTGTCATGCATCCATGGCATTCACAAGTCACAGACACGCAGGTCAGACACACAGACATGGATACCATACATGTACATGGCATCAGCACCCATCCCTCACCCCCACCCATGTCCAGGAACAGAGACTGCCATGCTCTCATGTGTCCAATCCGCATAGGGCTCCCCATGTTGCATTTAAACACATGCACCAACCGTGTGGTTCACACATTACTGGTCTCACATGCATGACCATGATGTCCCTGCACACATACATGCGTACATGGCCTATGTCACACACAGAGGCAAGCATCAGACAACCAGCACACTGCAACATGCCCTGTCTCACACAGCAATGCTTGCCCACTTACCGCTTAACTCCAGAAGGGTCTGCCTCGCAGGGATCTGGGCGTGGAGCGCTGGGTCTGCACGTTCCAGGACCCTAAGCTGGATGGTACTCATGCGGCCCCGGCCCCCCTCCATGAGGCACCGGGCCTTCAAGGGGGTCCTGGACCTCAAGTCCTCCCAGCGCTTCTTGACTTTCTGGATGTTGCGGGTTGCCACCCCCTCCGCGTTGATGGCAACCACCAAGTTGTCCCAGATCCTGTCCTGTCCTTCCTTGTTGGCGCGTGACGATCCAAAGAGGGCATCATACTGCCCCAGGACTTGCTCCACCAGGACACCAACTTCGGTGGCAGTGAAGCTGGTGCCCCTCTGTCCCTCTGGCCGGGGGTTGCCACTGGTGCCAGATGTTGCAGTGCCCGACATGGCAACCCCAGAGGCAGGAGTGGGTGGGCAACTGGGTCCTGGGGCTGGGCTGTGGAGCGATGGTATACCAGTCGGGAGTCTTCTGTTCCAGCAGGGCTGGACACAGCAACTGGACCCCTACAGATGGCAGATGTGCAGGCACAAAATGGTAGGGCACGGTGGCAGCAGGCAGGCAGGCAGCAGCAGATGGCTCGTGGGAGGCTGCTCAGGGCTCTCGGGGGCAGTAATTCGGCCTTCTGGGCAGGAGTGTGGTCTTCCGTGTGCTTACGCGTGGCCAGCTTGATACGGAGTGAATTGGCACATGAAAATCCTGCACGTCAACGTGAAATTTGAGGAAAGGGCCTTAGCGCGTCAGCACGCATACGCGATTCCATTGGACCAAAGGCCCTCAGCGCGTAAGCGCGTCTGTGATGAGATGCGCGCGGGTGTTTCCGTCATAGCACGTGATGACAGAGCACACGTGGAAACACTGCACGTCAGAGTATCATTGCGTGTAATTGGAGGAAAGTGCACGTACACGCAATTGGCCTGGGTACATGTATTGCAGGGGTGCGCAGGAATTCTCACACGCGATTTGCTTGGGTACATGTATTACAGGGGTGCGCGGGAATTCTCACACGCGATTTGCTTGGGTACGTGTATTACAGGGGTGCGCAGGAATTCTCACACGCGATTTGCTTGGGTACGTGTATAGCAGGGGTGCCCAGGAATTCTCACACGCGATTTGCTTGGGTACGTGTATTACAGGGGTGCGCGGGTATTCTCACACACGATTTGCTTGGGTACATGTATTACAGGGGTGCGCGGGAATTCTCACACGCGATTTGCTTGGGTACGTGTATTACAGGGGTGCGCGGGAATTCTCACATGCAATTTGCTTGGGTAAGTGTACTACAGGGGTGCACGGGAAGTTTTACACGCTCGCCAACAACACATATCCATGGAATTGAATGGGGCTAAGGCATGCGCACAAAAAAACGTGCTAATCCGGAAACACGTACGTCAGCAGGAAGCAGGCGTACGTCGACCCGCGCAGCATAAAAGTGCGCGCAAACAACAAACAACCTCAGACGCCAGGATGAATATACCGTTCCTAGCAGCAGTGGCCATGGGTTACCAAAGGAGGAGGAGGAGGATAGTGAGGGCCCAAATTTTCACACCCAGAACCAGCCTTTTTGGGATGCCTGATGACCAGGTGTATGCGAGGTACAGGTTTCCACCTCACATAATACTGGACTTGGTGAGTGAGTGGGAGGATGACCTCACATCACCCACCCTGTGCTCCCAAGCACTCAGCCCCCTGGAGAAGGTCCTTAATGTACTGCACTTCTTGGCCACTGGATCATTTCAGCGGACAAGTGCCATAGTGGGTGGGGTGTCACAGGCCACGCAGTCATGCTGCCTACACCAGGTCTTGAACATCATCACTGCACGCCCATCAGTCTGCAGGCACATATACCTGCCCAGAACACCTGCAGAAAGGCAGGCTGCCACCCTGGATTTCTACGGTGTGGCACAATTCCCCAAAGTGCTAGGTGCCATTGACTGCACCCATGTGGCACTACGTCCCCCCAGGGCATCTGAGCACATCTATAAGAACCGCAAGCACTGGCATTCCATCAACGTGCAGGTAGTATGTAATGCCAAGGGAATCATCACCTCAGTATATGCCAACTATCCAGGGTCCACCCACGACAGCTTCATTTACCGAATGTCTACCCTAAGCTGGGACCTAGAAGCTGGGCGGCATGGCGATACATGGATGCTTGGTGAGTATGAATGCCACTGCACATGCATGCATGTCAGATGCAGAGTTATGTCACTACCCCACTAATGATACCCATCACCTCCTCACCAGGGGACAGTGCCTACCCTCTGAGCACCCACATGATGACGCCAATTCGGAACCCCATCACGCCTCCCGAGGTAAGATACAACACAGCCCATATTGCAACCCGGGGCATAGTGGAGCGCACATTCGGAGTGCTCAAGTCACGCTTTCGCTCCCTTGACCATTCTGGCGGGCAGCTGTTATATGCGCCCCCAGTAGTGTGCAGGATCATAGTGGCAGCATGTGTCCTGCACAATGTTGCAACACGCCGGGGCCTGGCTGTGGACATGGTGGTGCCCCTACATCCCCAACCACATGCACGCCCGCTGCACATGGGAGGGGAAAGGGCACGGGGTGAGGCAGCCCGTACGCAGCTGGTGGCTAATTACTTCACATAGAAATCACACCCCTGTGGAGTGCACACAGCCCTGGCACATACCATCTGATAAGCAATGATGACTCGACCTGACAATTATGATGAACAAAGGGACAGTCAACTGTCAGAACCATAGCAGCCTGAGATTGTTCATGTGTGTCAAGATTGGAGGCCTTATCCCCTTCCTCCTCACCTGGATCTTCAGTGGCGGATTCCCTTGGGATCGACTCCGTCTTCTTACGATCCTTCCTCCTTACAGGAGTCTTGTCCTTTGATGTCTTGGCTTTCTTTTCGTGTAAATAGGGTCGGGCCCCTCCAGAGGCCACCGTGGCAGAGATAGAACCCTGTCCGCAGGGACCCCCAGGGGGCCGGACCTAGATCAGGGAAAAAGCACGAAGGCAGAAAAAACCCTGTTTCCAGTTGGGTACCAATAAGGAGTTGAGAAAGTCTGGCTGCAGTTGAAGGCTAATGAAGTTGACCAACAACTCCGGTGGAGGGAGCCGTTAAGCTCTGTGATGACATTAGGGCGAAACACAGAGGAAAGGTACAGGAACCCAAATAACCAATAAGTAAATCATTAAGGAAGACAGAACAGATAGAAAAAGTCCGTAAATAACAGTGCTAAGTATAGGTAACCATAAGCAGAAGGTAGAATTATACCGCCAAGTGCGATAATTCAGTAAACAAGAACCGAGAGTGCAAAGAAGACAAAAGGCAGAAAACACCGAACAACTAAACTGGATAAGCTTCGGCGGAAACCAAGAGGTGTAGTACAGAAGCTCACGCGAGGCGGAGCCGCAGAACAGACAAGGAGAGGCAGAGGAAAACACTCGCAAAAATGCAAGCTGAAGGAGACAGGTAACCAAGGGAAGAAAGTAAGTAAGGCACAGAAGGCAGGCACTAGGAAGGCAAAGGTAGCTGCAAGGATGGTCGGCAAGGAGGAATATCCAAGAACGAAGTTCCAATCGTACCGGAGCGAAGTGTACAGATACAACGCACCGGTTTGGGGGAGGAGTCAGAATTTAAAGGTACGGACACCATATTGAATGAGGACTAGAGCGCTCGCAAGTCAATGCTTCTAGCGCAGGTACGGACGCCATCTTAAATGAGGACTAGAGCGCTCGCAAGTCAATGCTTCCAGCGCTTCCAAACCTTCCATTCTCCGTTCCTGACAGTATACCCCCGTCCTCTCGGGGGACTCCCTGGTTTGCCCGGATGAAGGCGATGGAACCTCTGTACAAGGCGTTTGGCATGTATATGGCTCACAGGTTCCCACGTCCTCTCTTCAACTGGATAACCCTTCCAATGAACCAAATAGTGCAACCTTCCCTTGAGGTATCTGGAATCGACCAGACGAGACACCTCATATTCTTCTGGCGGAGGGCTCACCTGAGCACGCGTCTTGAACACAGGTCTCTTAAAAGGATCCTCCTTATGTTCCTTGAGAAGGGAGACATGGAATACAGGATGCACCCTTCTGAGATATTCTGGTAGCTTGATCTTATATGCTACAGGGTTGATCTGTTGAAGAATGGGAAAGGGCCCAAGGAAACGAGAGGAGAACTTCCCCTTATGAACCCATCTGGGTAGAAATCTGGTGGACACCCAGACAAGCTGCCCTATCTTCCAGCTCGGATTGGCAGTACGACTCTTGTCAGCCCATTTCTTGTGTGTAAGTTGACTTGCTTGGTGCGCTTCCTTAGCGAGTCTGTGTATCTCCTGTAGGTCCTGTAAGACCCCATCCAACGCCGGTATTTTGGTAGAAGGAGGATTGAGCCAGGGTAAATGTTGAGGATGATATCCGTAGGTACAATAGAAAGGACTCATCTGGATCGAGGTATGGAGAGAGTTATTGTAGGCGAATTCTGCCTGTGGGAGGAAACGATACCATTCTTCTTGTTGCGGACTGCAGAAACACCTGAGGTACTGTTCTAGGCTGGCATTTAATCTTTCAGTTTGGCCATTGCTCTGTGGGTGATATCCAGAAGAAAGTGCCTTGTGAATCCCTAGAACCTGGCAGAGAGAAGCCCAGAATTTAGAGGTGAATTGAGGTCCTCTGTCTGACACTATGGTCCTGGGCAAACCATGTAGACGGACTATATCCTGCAGAAAGGTTGCGGCCATCTCAGAGGCTGAAGGGACTTGTTTAAAGGCCGAAAAATGCGCAAGTTTGCTGAATGAGTCAACTGTCACCATAATAGTAGTCATGCCATATGACGGAGGGAGGTCTACAATGAAATCAGTAGAGATGTGTTCCCATGGATATTCCGGTAAGGGTCCTTGCTGCAGTAGCCCCAGAGGTCTTCCCGTGCGGTGTTTGTTGGAAGCACAAACCGAACAAGTGGAAACGTACTGGCTTACGTCTCTTCTTAAGGTTGGCCACCAAAAGCCCCTCCGTAGCAAATCCAATGTCTTCCTGACTCCCGGATGTCCAGATAAAGGAGTGTCATGACACCAGGAGAGTATCCGATCTTGTAGCTTCTTAGTAGGAACATAGAGAGCTCCTTCATGATAATACAATCCGTCCTTATCTTGAATTACCGTTGACGGAAGCTCAGTGCCCATCTGATACTGTGGAATTAGGTCTTGAAGAAGTGAGACGGTCGAAGCCAATACTTTGAGATTAGGGAGAACCAATTCGTGTCCTATGTAGGAGCCAGAGGTATCTCCAAGACTTCTTGACAAGGCATCAGCCTTCCTGTTCTCTGTACCTGGTATGTATGTAATTAAAAAATCATATTGTAAAAAAAAATATGCCCATCTGGCATGCCTGGCGTTGGAACATTCCAACTGTTGTAAAACCCGAAGGTTACGATGATCTGTTCTAATAGTAAACTGATGAGTAGCACCCTGTAAGAGATGTCTCCACTCCTGACAGGCCAGCTTGATAGCCAATAGCTCCTTTTCTATCACAGAGTAGTTGCGTTCACTACAAGTAAGTGTTTTGGAGTAATACGCTAATGGATGTTCATAGTCGTCATCAGACCTTTGAAGCAGGACTGCTCCCACGGCCCCTGTAGAAGCGTCTGTTTCCAGAACGTAGGGTCGATTCTGATCTGGTTGGACCAGAATGGGGGCTGTGGAAAAACATTCTTTTAGAAAACAGAAGGCTCTTTGGGGCCCTTCATCAAATGCGAACTTGACTCCTTTTTTCAACAGAGAGGTCAGTGGAAGTACCTTGTTAGAGAAGTTGGGAATGAACCTTCGATAGAAATTGGCCAATCCTAGGAAGCTTTGGAGTTCTTTAATATTGACAGGATTTCTCCATTCTCTGATAGCCTTCACCTTACTGGGGTCCATCTTGATCCCTTCTTTGGATAAGATATATCCTAGATAGGACACGGACGTAGCTTCAAATGAGCATTTCTCTGGTTTTACTAGTAGTTGATGGAATTGCAGACGCTGTAAGACTAGTCTGACCAGTGACTTGTGCTCCGATAGAGTCTTGGAAAAAATGAGGATGTCATCCAGGTACACTACCACCGACACAAACAGCATATCTGTGAAAATCTTGTCCATATACCTTTGGAAAATGGCCGGTGCATTCACAAGACCAAATGGCATCACTCGGTATTCGAAGAGACCAAAAGGGGTACGGAACGCTGTCTTCCACTCGTCCCCTTTCTTGATCCTCAAGAGGTGGTACGCCCCTCTCAAATCAAGCTTGGTAAAGAACACCGCTCCATGTACAGCCTCCAAGATGTCCCGGATCAAAGGCATAGGATACCTATCTCTAATCGTAACCTTGTTGAGCCCCCTGTAGTCTATACAAGGGCGTAACTCTGCGGAGTCCTTTTTAGGAATGAAGAACAAGGAGGCCCCACAGGAGGATCTGGACTCCTGGATGAGTCCGTTTTGAAGATTTGCGTCGAGGTATTCTCTCAGAGCCTTCCTCTCTGGTAGAGACAACGGGTACATTCTTCCAAAGGGAACCACTGCCTCAGGTATCAGGTCGATACCGCAATCTTCTGTTCGATGAGGCGGGAGTTGACGGGGAACAGTATCCAGGAACACCTCTGAGAACTCTTGATAATGGATGGGAACTGATGCCACTGTGATTGGAACTGGAGTACAGTTTCGGTCATTTGCTAGAGTGTTGGACGTTGAGGACAAGCTCATGCAGTGTGTTTTACAGAATGTAGAATTGAAGACTACCTTGTTAGCCGTCCAATCAACTTGAGGGTTGTGCCTCCTCAACCAAGGAATGCCAATGACCAACGGAAAATGAGCTGCTCTGATCTGGTCAAAAACCAGAAACTCCTCGTGATGGCCTAACCTCATTCTCAACGGAATGGTTTCCTTGGTAATAGGTCCCGAAGATAAGGGTCTTCCGTCCACCCCTTCCACCGGAATGGGAGTGGCCTTAGATATCGTGGAAACAGAATGTTCTGCCGCCCACATGGAGTCAATGAAATTCCCTGCTGCTCCACAGTCAAGCATGGCGAGCACCTCTGTGGGACCTGCATCAGACAGCCAAATTTCAACTCGAAACACCATTAGACTGTTGTCATCGGGAATGGTTACTGCTCTTGTGTAGTTGCAAGGGTGCTTGTTACTTCCCCCGAAACTTCCCTTGCTGTAGATCGGGGGTTGAAGTTTCCCTGTCTTCGAGGTGGCACCTCAGGACAGTCTCTCAAAAAGTGCTTTGAGGAGCCACAATACATACACAGTCCAGCCTCTCTTCTTCTTCTCTTTTCTTCTTGAGTTAGCGGTCCTCGGGCTGCCCCTATCTGCATAGGTTCTTCAGGCGAATGGGTGGCTCTGGTGGGTGGAGGAACAGGAGAGGGGAGGCCGGTTGGCTGTGGAACGCCTCTGGTTCGTCTTCTTTCTAACCGTCTCTCTTGTAGACGGAACTCAATCTGAAGAGATAAAGTAACCAGGTCTTGAAAGGACGCAGGTCTCGCCACTCTGGCCAGCTCATCCTTGATTTCATCACGAAGGCCACGTCTATAGATGGTTTGCTGAGCGGAATCAGGCCAATCTGCCTTGGCGGCCAGCCTCTGAAAACGAGACAGATAGGTTTGTACGTCCGTGTTTCCCTGGCTGACATCTAGGATAGCTTCTAGAGAGGAATAGAAGACTTCTGGTCGGTCGAAGCGTGCTTTAAACACCTCCGTAAAACGATCATAGTCACCCAAAATCGGGTCGTTTCCGGTGACAAACGGTGTAGCCCATGAGAGTGCGTTACCCATTAGATTTGCAATGATAAATCCGACCTTAGCTCTAGCAGTCTCATAAGCATGGGGTCGAAAGGCAAAATACACTGTACATGCGTCAAGAAAGTCCTTCAGCCCTCCCGGGTGACCATCATATTTGCCAAAGGAGAGTGGCATTGTAGGCAGGTCTCCCCTGTCATCACGATGTAACACAACCTGTTGTCGGAGGGCTATGTTCTCTGTTCTCAACGTCTGGACCTCCATAGTAAGGTTCTGCATCGCTGCTACCAATTCTTGATATTGTTCTAGCGACGCCATGGTAGATTTAGGGCGTTGTATACTGTCAAGATTGGAGGCCTTATCCCCTTCCTCCTCACCTGGATCTTCAGTGGCGGATTCCCTTGGGATCGACTCCGTCTTCTTACGATCCTTCCTCCTTACAGGAGTCTTGTCCTTTGATGTCTTGGCTTTCTTTTCGTGTAAATAGGGTCGGGCCCCTCCAGAGGCCACCGTGGCAGAGATAGAACCCTGTCCGCAGGGACCCCCAGGGGGCCGGACCTAGATCAGGGAAAAAGCACGAAGGCAGAAAAAACCCTGTTTCCAGTTGGGTACCAATAAGGAGTTGAGAAAGTCTGGCTGCAGTTGAAGGCTAATGAAGTTGACCAACAACTCCGGTGGAGGGAGCCGTTAAGCTCTGTGATGACATTAGGGCGAAACACAGAGGAAAGGTACAGGAACCCAAATAACCAATAAGTAAATCATTAAGGAAGACAGAACAGATAGAAAAAGTCCGTAAATAACAGTGCTAAGTATAGGTAACCATAAGCAGAAGGTAGAATTATACCGCCAAGTGCGATAATTCAGTAAACAAGAACCGAGAGTGCAAAGAAGACAAAAGGCAGAAAACACCGAACAACTAAACTGGATAAGCTTCGGCGGAAACCAAGAGGTGTAGTACAGAAGCTCACGCGAGGCGGAGCCGCAGAACAGACAAGGAGAGGCAGAGGAAAACACTCGCAAAAATGCAAGCTGAAGGAGACAGGTAACCAAGGGAAGAAAGTAAGTAAGGCACAGAAGGCAGGCACTAGGAAGGCAAAGGTAGCTGCAAGGATGGTCGGCAAGGAGGAATATCCAAGAACGAAGTTCCAATCGTACCGGAGCGAAGTGTACAGATACAACGCACCGGTTTGGGGGAGGAGTCAGAATTTAAAGGTACGGACACCATATTGAATGAGGACTAGAGCGCTCGCAAGTCAATGCTTCTAGCGCAGGTACGGACGCCATCTTAAATGAGGACTAGAGCGCTCGCAAGTCAATGCTTCCAGCGCTTCCAAACCTTCCATTCTCCGTTCCTGACAATGTGGAAGTGTCACAATGTGTGCATCCCTACCTACACAAACACCACCAATGCAGTGTCATCAAAAGACACACTTCCATGCAGCAAAAATGAATACCCACTTGCAAAATACTACATGAGAACAGTGCCATGTCACCCAACCCCTCCCCGGCACGGCCACACAACACACCATGGCATGTCATGCAATGTGAGAGAAAACAAATTAATCCCCACAACATGCCCCAAGTTTCACCAACTACAGTGTCCCTAATGGAAACTGGCCACACATGAAATGCTCACAGTAATGCAGGACCAACAACACACATTACCAAATACTTACCAAGAATACCAATCACCTACACAACCTCCAACCTACCATAAACATGACAGTACAGACTTAAAAAATTGGTAGCCACACTACCTGATAATGCCAGCACTTCGAACACTTCCAAGTATACAGTGTTAGTGCCACGCAAGAGTGTAGGTGCACTGCTTACAACATGAACTCCAGTCCCAAAGTAGACCGCCTTGTGAAGACATGAGAAATGGACCTGCAAATTAGGAGGATGAGATGGATGCAGAGGCACATATCAGTACACCATGCAGTGTACAATACAACAACAATATGCACTAGGAATGTATACACAGTATTGACTACAGACTGCCCACACATCAAATGGGAGTCCAACGTCACCGTGTACGTCAATGTCACTTGGGCACACCCTTTGCAAGCCCATGGAAACGGGAAGCAGGAGGGGTGTGTGTCACACAAACCCAAGCATCTGACCCAAATTCAGGACAAGCCTGCATGTGCCCAGCCACAGTACAGCGTATGCACACGGGAGCCATACAAGGCAACACACTGTCCAAAAAACCAAAAATTAAAAAATGTTTTAAAAAAAAGAAAATCAAAAATGGCCATTAATGGGCATGGGGGGGTGGGGGAGGCCACCCAGGAGATCCGAGGACAGGGTGCACACCAAAACCCACCTGTGTGGATCATGCAGAAAAAAAACACCTCCATGGGCTCATGGCCTGCACGGCTACCCTATTGTGAGAGAATCACTGCTGTCACTCTCCCCAGACTCTGCAGCTGCCTCAGGAGGTGGTGGCACTATGGGTGGCAGCCCACGCAAAGCCCTAGTCTGGTCCTCCATGGCAGCAAGCATGCAGGTCTGGAAGGTCTGGTTCTGGAGGATAATCGTGCGGGGGTCCCCATGCAATAACTCACGGGATGACCGGACCTCCTCACGAGTTGCCTGCATCTCAGCTGAGAGCGTACGTGTGAGACGCTCCAGCTGCTGTTCTGTCCTTGTGTTTGTTGAAGCTTCAAGCTCAACAAGAGTTGTCCTGAGGTGACGGAGTTCCACCCTCAGGGCTTCCCTGTGGCCCTGGGACTCTATGGAAATGGCTTCCCGCAGTCGCCAGTGCCGCCCGCCTGTCCCTGTCGAACGCCAACATGTCCTCCCTGTGTGACTGGCAGATGGAGTCTGTCGCCTGCTGTAGTCGCTCCATCAGCCTTTCTGGGGGGACAATGGAAGTGGCCACCCTATCCATGGCCTGAGCCATCATCTCTAATGATGCTGCCTGTTGGGTTGCCATACCGTATATGGATTGCTCCCATGCGGTATTGCCAGGTGGCGTACGGCCACCACGTCGGCGGGCACCACACCTGTCTGGGGCAAGGCGAACTGCGCCTTGCTGTGCCGGCACTGCCTGAGGCTGCAGGACTGCATTCCCCCTCTGATCTGCTGGCCCAGGAACAGGATCAGATGTTGCGGAGTGTGACCCTGCATCCGTAACCACCAAAGGCGTACCTGCCAACACTGACATCCCCATTGAGGGTTCTACCCCTGGTGCAGGTGGGTCGGACAGAACAGAATCCCTCCCAGGAACACTCACCTTGGACGGCACATAGGTCTCATCATCCAAATCGACACCTGAATACAGCTCGAGGAGGTGCACCCAGAGACACCCCTTGAGAGCATGACCTGCAGCAGTTGTGGTTTCTCACTCACGACCACACCACGTCCCTCACTGGTGGTCGGTCGGCCCTGAGACCCCTCCTGGGTCTGCACCATCTCCACAACCCCAGCAGTATCAAGTGCGTCATCCCCTGCAAAGACATGAAAGATAAGAAATGGAAACAGGCATTAGCACTATGGCACACAATTAGGGCTGAGAAGCTACAGAACCAGTACTTGATTGACACATGTCCCACATGACTAAAACCCTCCCATGCATGCACCGTCACTGCGTATGAAGGGGAGGCAAATGGCACACAATGATGACACCAAGATGTTAGATCAACACATTTGCTGCATGCTGCCTAGCAGTGGCATCACACATTGGCCTGTGATTGGCAGGTCAAATACACATGCCAATACACAGATGGCATGTACCCTAGCCATAAAATGAAGAGGGAGAGGAGGACACCACTTGTTCATTCAGTCTAGTTTGCTCATGAAATTGCTTTTTTTATTGAAATAGTTCAAATATTTAACATGGAGCTGCCAGTCCAAAATGGTCCTATAGCACAGGGACATGTCTAAACAAATGATATCCAGGAAACAAAGTCAGTCCACTTTACCATAGCCATGTCAGACATGTGACAATAGGACTGAGAAATGCCTAGTAAAAGTGGTGGAATGCAAACAATCTCCCTGAATAAACAGACAAAAATAAGCAACAATGTTGTGGCAAGATGACACTTCAAGGGCAACTGGCGTGGTGTTGGGCTAGATGTCTACTGTTGGCAGAAGGGATACTGCTATACCCAAATGCTGGTGCGCAGAATGTATTGGATGAGGCACATGGGTGACCCAAACCACTCAGGCACACACACCCTCACCTGGCACCCAAACAGAAGCCCTCACACACACACCATGCACATGGATGACACACACATGCATGTGCACTCACCGGACAATGCCTCGTAATCTGCCAGTTCTCCCATGCCTTGGATCTGTTCCTCCGTGACGTAGGTCCCAGCAACATGCTCATGTGGAGTGAGTTCTATGTCCTCTGCTGGAGACCCACCTCCAGTCACTAGAGTAGCGGCATGACTTGAGGCCAGCTTATTCTTTGCCCTGCGCTTCAGGTCATTCCAGCGCTTGTAACATTCAGTAGCTGTGCGCATCACGATTCCAAGGGCACTTATGATGTCCACGATGGTCTGCCAGTGTGCCAGACGTTGTGCAGGTGTGGTCTTGGATCCTGCAATAATCACAATTTCGCGGTCATGTGCGGACACATACTCTACAAGTGCATTCAGTTCGGCCTCATTGAAGCTGGGCTTCCTTGACGGGCCGGACTGTGTAGCCGTGTCTGAGGCATCAGCCTCTACTGGACGAGCACTCTTCCTCTTTCGCTTGGAAGGTGGTGGGGATCCTGAGTGTCCTACGCCGCTCTGGACACTAGGGGCAGGAGCCCCGGTGGACTCTGTACTAGGAGTGTGGGATTGCACACTCAGCATGGGAGTTGGTGCAGGCATTAGCTCAAGTGTGATGGTGTCAGGGGGAATGTCAGCAGGATGGACTTGGACCGACACTGTCCTGGCTGGGTGTGTGAGAGGTGGGGTGGATGGAGCCGCAGCTTCCCCTGCAGCCTCCCCACCCTGCCTACTCGGGGCAGCAGATGACCTAGCTGCCCCTGATCCACGTGGCCTAGATCCACGTGGCCTAGACCTGGAAGTCAACCATGGAGTCACCCTGTGCCAGGTCTGGTGCCACAGTGGGCTCGTCCAACAAGGGCTGAGCATGGATGGTGTCAGCCACGTTACCCTCAACCAGGTGGGGGGGTCATGGGTGTCCCTGACTGGTCTTCCACACATGGGGGGCTAGGGGCACCCTGCAAGTCACGGCCACATCCCCTACCGGATCCACCAAGGCCACCACTTGGGGCTCGGCCACCTTTGCCACCCTTACGGCTTGGTTGCCTCCCAGCCATGGTACTGATGTTATTGTGCATATGGGAGTCGCTGTGAACTATTTTCGTGGGCAATTGGGGGTCAAAGGGGTTGGGTACCAGATGGTAATCGTACCCTAGTGCTCTAGCAAGGCTGTATGTCACCCCTGGGGAAAGATGACAGGTCACGCAACGCACAGGCACCCCAAAAAAGGGAAGTAAGGTGCACGCAACCCCTCCTAGACCACGTGTGTGGAAAAATAAACCTGCACTACGCTGTGGCACCCAGAAACATAAGAATGAACGTATGCGTGTCACACGCAGCCTAGAATGACCTCTGAAGGGGTACGCGACACGCGGGGCAAGCACAGATGTTAAATACGTGCGTGACTCACCGCCTGCCAGGAAAAAAAGTGTGAAAAAGACGCGCATGTGCGCGTTGGCAACACCCCCGCCAAAAGAAGAATTGTACGCTGTCTGAGGAGACAGAACAACAGTAGAAGGGAACGCTGTTTGAGGAAACAGGCCCAGGAAAAAGAGGAAAAGAGAAAAAGCTGTCAGAGGTGACAGGGAGTACGAACTTGGGAGGCATGGGAGTTGGTGCAGGCATTAGCTCAAGTGTGATGGTGTCAGGGGGAATGTCAGCAGGATGGACTTGGACCGACATTGTCCTGGCTGGGTGTGTGAGAGGTGGGGTGGATGGAGCCGCAGCTTCCCCTGCAGCCTCCCCACCCTGCCTACTCGGGGCAGCAGATGACCTAGCTGCCCCTGATCCACATGGCCTGATGACACCAACATGCACCGGTGCACGTGGCCTAGACCTGCTCACCTGGAAGTCAGCCATGGAGTCACCCTGTGCCAGGTCTGGTGCCGCAGTGGGCTGGTCCAACAAGGGCTGAGCATGGATGGTGTCAACCACGTTACCCTCAACCAGGTGGGGGGGTCATGGGTGTCCCTAACTGGTCCTCCACACATGGGGGGCTAGGGGCACCCTGCAAGTCACGGCCACGTCCCCTACCGGATCCTCCACGGCCACCACTTGGGGCTCGGCCACCTTTGCCACCCTTACGGCTTGGGTGCCTCCCAGCCATGGCACTGATGTTATTGTGCGTATGGGAGTCGCTGTGAACTATTCTCCTGGGCAATTGGGGGTCGAAGGGGTTGGGTACCAGATGGTAATTGTACCCTAGTGCTCTAGCAAGGCTGTATGTCACCCCTGGGGAAAGATGAAGGGTCACGCAACGCACAGGCACCCCAAAAAAGGGAAGTAAGGTGCACGCAACCCCTCTTAGACCACGTTTGTGTGTTTGTTTATTTATTTATAATGCGCTCCAGACCCATAGGTTACCGGGCGCAGCAGCAAGTATATGCGAGGCTTACAATGTTACAAATCTACATGAATAAGATTACAATATTACATATTACAATATTACAAGAATGTACAGTTACCGGTTGCAGTGTTTACATGAATGTACAGTTAGCAATATACAGAGTTAGCAGTTGTAAACATAGGGTTACACACATCTGAGTACATTAAATAGGGCTACACTTGTGAAGTTCATTACAGGTGTCTAGTCATTGTTAGCGTTAATGTTTTTGATGAAGTTCCTTCTGAAGTGTGGGAAGGGTTGGTCTACTCTTAGGTTGGGTGTGTGGAAAAATAAACCTGCACTGCGCTGTGGCACCCAGAAACACAAGAATGAACATATGCCTGTCACACGCAGCCTAGAATGACCTCTGAAGGGGTACGCGGCACGCGGGGCAAGCACAGATGTTAAATACGTGCGCGACTCACTGTCTGCCAGGAAAAAAAGCGTGAAAAAGACGCGTATGTGCGCGTTGGCAACACCCTCACCAAAAGAAGAATTGTACGCTGTCTGAGGAGACAGGACAACAGTAGAAGGGAACGCTGTTTGAGGAAACAGGCCCAGGAAAAAGAGGAAAAGAGAAAAAGCTGTCAGAGGTAACAGGGAGTACGAACTTGAAACGCTGTGAAGTAAATCGCATGTAAACCGACAAGAAGTACAGCTCTCCACGAAAAGCATGTACAAGGAAATGGTGTTCTACACGTACCTTTTATACACACGTCACAGACGCGCATACGCGCTGAGGCCATTTCCACCAATTACACGCTTTGACACTCGGACGTGTATTTTTTTTTACACGCGCCATTCTCAACGGCCATGCGCGTGACATCATAGACGCGCCTGGGGGCCTTTGGGCCAATGAATTAACGTACGTGTGTTGACGCGCTTATGTGCTAAGGGCCTTTCCTCAAATTACACGCAGACGTGCCGGATTTTCATGTGCCAAATCACTCTGTATCAAGCTGGCCACGCGTAAGCACACGGAAGACCACGCTCATGTCCAGTAGGCCGAATTACTGCCCCCCAGAGCCCTGAGCATGCTCCCACCTGCCATCTGCTGCTGCCTGACTGCCTGCTGCCCACGTGTCCTGCCATTTTCTGCCTGCACATCAGCCAGGGGTGCTGTTGCTGTGACCACCCCTGCTGGAACCGAAGACTCCCGACTGGGATACCATCGCTCCACAGCCCAGCCCCAGGACCCAGTTGCCCACCCACTCCTGCCTCTGGGGTTGCCATGTTGGGCACTGCAACATCTGGCACCAGTGGCAACCCCCGGCCAGAGAGGCAGAGGGGCACCAGCTTCACTGCCACCGAAGTTGGTGTCCTGGTGGAGCATGTCCTGGGGAAGTATGATGCCCTCTTTGGAAGGTTGCGCGCCGACAAGGAAGGACGGACGCGGATCTGGACGGACATCGTGTCTGCCATCAACGCGGAGGGGGTGGCAGTCCAACTATTCCATCATGTGAAGAAGCGCTGGGAGGACTTCAGGTCCAGGACCCTCAAAAAGGCCCGGCGCCTCCTGAAAGCAGCGGATGCCACTTGTCGGAAAATCAGATGAGGGTCCTGGAACGCATATCCCCAGCGCTCCACGTCCAGGTCCTTGAGAGGCAGACCCATCTGGAGTCGAGCGGTAAGTGTACATGTATACTGATTGTAAGCTGTGCGTGTGGTGGTGTGGCAGGAGTGTGCAGGTTGCACATGTGGTTTTATGTGGCCAAGTATGGGGGGGTACAGGGCCGTGAGGCTGACACATGCGAGGGCTCTCATGTGTGACACATGGATGGTGCTTGTGTGTGTAGGCTTGCATGGCAAAGGATGTGGAAGAATGATTGGCAGGTGTGACATGGATGCCGATCTGAACACTGCGACAGTTGGCAGAGGTGTACACATGCATGCAAGTGTGGTGGTGTGTGTGCATGTGTAGTGCACTCCCTGTGTCGCATGTGATGTCTTGCTCACCTTTGCGTGCTCATGCTGTTGTATGTGTATGGATGGTGCTGGCTGTTGCGATATGGCTGTGGTATAGCTCATGTGTGCAAGTTGAAATGACATGTGTGTTGGGAATTGTGATGCCATGTCTGAGGTTTGCCAATGCCACTCATGTACAACTGTCATGTGTTTATGAGTCCATTATACAGTGCCCTGATGCCGGTGTTTTATTTCTCCCTGTCTGCAGCGTCAACTGATGAAGAGGGCAGAGAAAGTGCTGTGGAGCACAGCGGCAGGGGTTGCACCACCTGCCGGAGATGCAAGGCCCGGCTCCCCTCCCATGTTGTGATCTCGTCGGGGAGTGAGGAGTCCGGTGGCGCGTCCGAGGCCGCAGATGCCGAGGGGAGGTCCAGGAGGCAGAGGTTGGAGTTGGACTCCTCGGCAGCAGAAGGGAAAGCTGGGACCCCACAGGGCCCAACGGAGGAAGATGGCACGGAGTCATCCAGGTTGGTGGGGGGTTTGGTGGAGGAGGAGGCCGTGCAAGCAACAGAGGCAGGGTCTGGAGGTGGGGATTCCACTGGTGCTAGTGGTGCAGTGCAGGACCAGGGACAGGTGGTAGCACAGGCCACCGCGGAGGTGCCTGTGTGCAATCCTGTCCCTGCTCCTGTCACTGCATCATCTTGCACCAGCAGGGATGCCTACCTCCAGACCCGTTCTCAGGGAGGGGATTGGCTTACACCAACTGGCCTTCCTCTCCCTGCAGATGTGGCTATCCTGCAACAGGTTGAGCCTGTCCAGGGTGGGGTGGCGTTGCGTCAACGGGCCATGCGAGCTGACCTGCAGTCTTTCCATGATGAGACTGCACGTCTTCTCGCATGGCTCGTTGACCACGTTGACCCACTGGGACAGCTCACCATGGCCAGATTCCTCCGTTTCCTGGACCTTGTTCCGACCCCTTCCTCAACGGAACCTCCTATGCCCCAGTCGTCCTCCATGCCATCTTCCCACACATGTATCACCTGGGTGCCCTGTGGAGCTGCCTCTGACCGTGCGGCCAGGCTGGTGGACAACAGATCCCTGCCACAGTCGGGAGTCGGACGTCCAGCAGGGGTGGCCACATCAACAACTGCACCCCAGCTGGAGGAGGATGTGCAGGCACCATTGGACAGGGCACATGGACAGCAGCAGCAGCAGCAGCAGGAGGCTGTAGGTGGGAGCCACGATGGCTCGGGGCCTTCGACATCGGAGGGGCAGGCATCGGCCGGAGGGCAGGAGGACCCAGGACGGGAAGTGTCTTCCGTGTGGCAGCGGTTGAGCCACGCCATAGATGCGGAGCGGCAGCGGGCAGAAGAGGCACGGCTCACGATGGTCAGGGCGGAGAACTCCATGCGGAGGGCCCTGAGGCGGGCCGAGTGCCTTGAGGCAATCCGCAGGGAGTTGGAGGAGAACATGTCGTCGTCCCTGCGGACCCTCGGGGCCATGGAACAGGACCGCCTCTGGGACATTGAGCAGGAGTTCGATGATGCCCTGGGCTGCAACATCCAGAAGTGAGCCGTTGGACTAGCCCACTGCCATTGTATATAGTTAATTAGTGTTAGGTTTTATTTTTATTTTTTAATTTGGGGCGCTTGGACTATGCCCCACTTTTTTGTATATAGTTATTAGTTAGGTGGGTTTTATTGTAGGTTTCATTTACATCGTTGGGATCATGGACCCTGGATTTGCTCTTTGTACATAGTTTGACAGTGGATTTGTGGCCTTCATCTTTTAGTATTTTTTCACCATGGAGCAATGGATTTTCACTTTACTTTCCCTTTGGATTTGCGTTGTTGGACGGTGACTTTGGACACAATTTCATTACGGTTATTTAGGATTCCCATTTTCATTATTTATTATTTTTGTGGACATGCTGCATTTTGATTTTTGTTGCCATTATTGTTTGTTTTGATTTCATTCACTTCATTTACACTGTAATACATTTTTGTTTCTTACTTCAATGTGTGGACTTCTCTCATTGGTTTCATGCCTGCCACAATGTGGGTTTTCACAGTCATGTGTTGCCATTGTGTGGGTCTGACGGACTTGTACTCATGCGCATACTGCTTATTTGTTATCTATCATGAAATGGGTATTTCAATTTTGAATGGATGTAAAGCTTGGTTGGGTGTTTAGACTGAGGTGGCGTGGGGTGTGATTTGGGTGGGCATAGGAGCCTGGGATCTGGATTGTGATGACGTGTTGGCTGGGGGACATGTGTGGGGGCCTGCTGGCAGGTGCCCCGCACTGCTGGGGGGTGGGGGTGCTGGGAGACATGAGTGGGGGCCTGGTGGAGGGTACCCCTGACTGGTGGGGGCGGGGGTGCTGGGAGACATGAGTGGGGGCCTGGTGGAGGGTGCCCTGCACTGCTGGGGGGTGAGGGTGCAGGGACATGAGTGGGGGCCTGGTGGAGGGTGCCCTGCACTGCTGGGGGGTGGGGGTGCTGGGAGACATGAGTGGGGCCTGGTGGAGGGTGCCCTGCACTGCTGGGGGCTGGGGGTGCTTGGGAACATGAGTGGGGGCCTGGTGGAGGGTGCCCCTGACTGGTGGGGGTGGGGGTGCTGGGAGACATGAGTGGGGGCCTGGTGGAGGGTGCCCTGCACTGCTGGGGGGTGGGGGTGCAGGGAGACAAGAGTTGGACATGAGTGGGGGCCTGGTGGAGGGTGCCCTGCACTGCTGGGGGTGGGGGTGCAGGGGGACATGAGTGGGGGCCTGGTGGAGGGTGCCCCTGACTGCTGGGGGGTGGGGGTGCAGGGGGACATGAGTGGGGGCCTGGTGGAGGGTGCCCTGCCCTGCTGGGGGGTGGGGGTGCTGGGAGACATGAGTGGGGGCCTGGTGGAGGGTGCCCTGCACTGCTGGGGGGTGGGGGTGCAGGGAGACATGAGTGGGGTCCTGGTGGAGGGTGCACTGCACGGCTGGGGGGTGGGGGTGCAGGGGGACATGAGTGGGGGCCTGGTGGAGGGTGCGCTGCACTGCTGGGGAGTGGGGGTGTAGGGGGACATGAGCTGGACATGAGTGGGGGCCTGGTGGAGGGTGCCCCTGACTGGTGGGGGGTGGGGGTGCTGGGAGACATGAGTGGGGGCCTTGTGTAGGGTGCCCTGCACTGCTGGGGGTGGGGGTACAGGGGGACATGAGTGGGGGCCTGGTGGAGGGTGCCCCTGACTGGTGGGGGCTGGGGGTGCAGGGGGACATGCGTTGGTGGGCAGTAGTGCAAGATGACATGTGGGTTGGCTGGGGGGCATGGTGGATGGGCTGCCTGCAGGACATGTGCAGGGTAGTCCCCTGTGGTGTGGGCTGCCTGCAAGGGCCGTGGAGGGTGTAGAGGGAGCACCTGGGAGGACTCACACGGGCAATTCACGTGTAGTGCTCCCCGCGCACCCCTGGAATACACGTACCCTGATGGAATCGTGTGTGATACTTCCCGCACACCCCTGAAATACACATTCCCTGCTGCTTTTACGTGTGATACTTCCCGCGCACCCCTGGAATACACGTTCCCTGATGGAATCGCGTGTGATACTTCCAGCGCACCCCTGAAATACACGTATGTTAGGCGAAACCCTGTGCAGTTCCCTCTGGGACCACTGCAAAAGATTTAGGACTACAGGTGTTTGGCAGTAAACCCACTTGGTAGCAGTCTGTACCACACAGATTCACTTGGTAGCTGTGGCTGAGCAGTCAGACTTCCCTCAAGAAGAGTTAGGCAGTATGTGGAGTATACAAAATAGGGCAATTTACACAGTAGAACAAGCAAACATGGACAGAGCTTCGGTGTAAAGATATATAGGTATTTATTTATAACAACACATCTATAGAAAACACTAATATGGCAAACAACTTCAATCACAATTACTATCAGAAAATCAATCCCCCTAACAATAGTTTGACGAGTCTAGGTTCAACGGCACCACTTATTTGCAGACAGAGGTGAATGCTTTAACCTAGATGGCACTCTAG
This sequence comes from Ambystoma mexicanum, assembly GCF_040938575.1. Classification (NCBI taxonomy): domain Eukaryota; kingdom Metazoa; phylum Chordata; class Amphibia; order Caudata; family Ambystomatidae; genus Ambystoma; species Ambystoma mexicanum. The sequence continues at coordinate 77,680,134 of NC_090925.1, forward strand.
TATTCGTTAGGACGGGAGAGAAAAGAAGCAGGGTCTACTGTAGATCGTAAAGTTCAGAGGCCAGGCTCACTCAGAGAGAGGCAAGGCGATATGTCCCAAAAAGTATCACAGTGGAAATGCACTTCGGGTCTTTGTCGCAAATTGTTATAGAAAGATTGGACCAGTTCAGAACAGAAAGTTAAGAAAGCTTGGAGGCGACCCAATGGAGAGGCGAGGATTAAGACACCTCACTCTATCCGACACACGGGAAACCAGGCGGACACAGTACCTTGTTTGTGAGAGACAGCTCCGGCGGGGGCAGTTGTTCCTGGTGGTGGATGCACGTCGGGTCTTTGCCAAGAGAAGAGATGATCTCGTCGTCGAAGGAAAGTTGAAGATCATTGCACCACCAGGGAAGAGACCAGCTGCAGAGTGCTCCGTCACAAGGCACCACCTTTTGGTCGCAGTACAGGGGTAGTGGCTATCCGGTTGCCGGGATGCTCTGCACGGGCAATTCAACCACTACGTCCTGGAACGAAGAAAAAGCAAAGGGGACTGGTTGTTCCCACCAGTCAGGGGAAGGAGACTCTCCGGCCGGGAGATCTCTTCTGTCGCCGGGAAGTGGGGAGTCGGTTCAGCAGGGCTCCACCGAAGGTGTCGTCGTTGCATGTCGGCTGAGCATTACCCTCGTCGGATTCTCAGGTCCTGTGGCAACTTCTGAAGATCCAGTCCCAAAAGCCCTGCTTTTATGCAGAAAACCCCCATTCATTCAGCCTAGCTGTCAATCAAAACACGCTAAGTGGTGAGCGGGGTGGCTCACCACTTGGGCCAATCACACCAGAGTGCGGCTTGAGTTGGCAAGGCAACTCAGTCCTGGGTGCCTAAACCCTCTCCCGCACCCCCTGTGGTACACAGACAGAATGGCACCACTTTGGAGGGCCTCTGTGTAGAGGCCCGCCAAAAGTGGAACAAAGGGCTCAAACTTTGGTTTAGCAGTCACAAAGACGAACACAGACGCCATTTTAAAAACCGAGTTCTGGCAGAAAATACCAACCGATAGATTTATTTAAGATAAATAAACCGGTGGTATGTTAGAGATTAACAAGAAAAAGTATTAACCTCCAACAATGGGAAGAATCCCATAGGGTTACATTCGGGGTCGAATATAACAAGTAGTTTCCACTGCCACCAGCCAAAACTCGACGAGGGTGGACGGGACAGTGCCCCCTCGAATAACAGACCCAGGAGTAATCAAATTACCCCTACTAGTACGTCCACAATAGGATGGTTTGTACTAGTTCTGTTAGTAAATTTAGGTCTAGTAAAGCCAATGGTGACTTTACATGCCCGGGGAGACAGAAGTCAGCCCCTGGGTATGGAGTCTATGGTGGAGGTCCGCTAGGACGCCCCAGTGTTACGGCACGGAGGGTGCGTTGTAACACACATAGCAAAACATATGAGACCCTATGGAGTAAAAGACCCAATAGCCCATAGAACACATTGACATTCAAAGGAATTACACACATTCATGTCCAAGAGTGGGAGAATAAGAGTCTCACTCTTGGTAGGATGGAAAAAAACAAACTCCAGAAATCCAGCAAAATCTCCTGGGGGACTCACTAGGTTGGGAAATTCAGCCTAAACAGAGAATTCTCCCTAACAACGTACCCTGCTGCTTTTGCGTGTGATAGTTCCCGCCCACCCCTGGAATACATGTACCCTGATGGAATCGCGTGTGATACTTCCCGCGCACCCCTGAAATGCGCCTACCCTGCTGTTTTTGCGTGTGATACTTCCCGCGCACCCCTGGAATACATGAGCCCTGATGGAATCGCGTTTGTTACTTCCCGCGCACCCCTGATGTACACGTACCTAGGACAATCGCGTGTGAAACTTCCCGAGAACCACTGAAATACACGTTCCCCGCTTGCGTTTGCTGTTTGGCAGCCCTGTGAACTGGTCCAGGGTTAGCGCAGCCCTTTGCAATGATTTGGGAATTTTGAAGGCTTTTCCTTGCGCGAAGGCGTTCTTGGGGGCGTACCCGGCGCTGCTGCAGGGTCGCTGCGCCACTCTGCACCACGGCTGGTTTTTGAGGCTAAAATCCATGAATACGCTGTGCGATGAAAAGGATTTTATTGCACGCGGCTGGCACAGTGTATCGCACGGGGACACTGTGCACCAGCCGCGTGCACCACTTTTGTGCGAATTTCTATGAATTACCCTGACAGTGTGCAGGCAAATAGGTGCAATAGGCAATAGAGGTCACCTAGATTCAAGATCACATTGTGAACTAAAATACAGTGGGCGGTTATAGTGTCAGGCAAGCGAAAACAGGCTACTATGAGTCAAGTCGCTACTGTGACTGTTAATCATGGCAGTTTCAAGCGATCAAGATACAGTTAGGTAAGCAGGCAATTGAGGGCGATTAGCAAAACAGTTTTGGGATAGTCCAGCAATGAGTGCTTTTTGCACACTAAATGTCATTTCCTAGAGTGCCACAGGCGAATGTGGTAGTAGGCAGTCGTAGGTGCATGTGACTAGGCATTACATCATGCTGATAATGCAGTAAGAGCATAGAGGTTACCTGGTGAGTGACAGACAGGTGGTCTGGCAGACGGCAGATACAGGCACAAACAGGCATAGAAACAGGAGACGGCCTTGTTGCAATGGGCCTTGGGAGAAATGGGCCGGCTTCGCCTGCCGGCGCCCAATGGGAGGACAAATAGGTAAAGGCAGCCAATCAGGATGGCTTGCTGGGCCTCAGTGGGCATTGGAGGCAGACATCAGGAAGCAGACAGCCATGTTAAAGCTGTAAAGTATCTTACTTTAATGGCGATTTTCGCTTGGTTGCAACAAATAACTATAATCAGGCAGCACATTGGCCTGCCCTTGCTTGGGAAATGAAGCGCTTTGCCTGATAATGCGGATGCAATATTTAGGAAATAAAAATTAGGTCGAGGCGCTATCCCTGCAGCTCTCTGGCCAGCCTCCCTTGGCCCCCTTCCTGCTCCTACCTGCAAGGCAAAAAACCTCGGGGTCATCTTCGACTCCACACTCTCCTTCTCTCCTCATATATCTGGTGTCTCTAAAAAGTCACACTACCAGCTGCACCTCCTCAGTGGTACTCTTCCCTTCCTCTCCTTCCCCCAGAAGCTCACTGTCTCTCGAGCCCTGGTTCTCTCGAAGCTGGACTACTGTAACAGCCTCTATCCTAATCTGCCTGCCTCCACTCTCCGTCCTCTGCAACTCATCCAGAACAGAACTGCGAGACTTGTCCTTGGCCTCAAGCCCAGGGACCGTATCTCTCCAGGACTGAAATCTCTACACTGGCTCCCAGTGGCTGCGAGGATTAAGTTCAAAACCCTCTGCATTGTCCACAAGGCCTTCTGGGGCCTGGGGCCAAAATACCTTCAACTCTCTCAGCCTAAATATCTTCCTTCCCGAGACCTTCGCTCATCCGTCTCCAACACCCTCAGGGTCAGCCGCTTCTCGAAGCAACGAGCTGGGGTAGATCTCTCTCCGCGGCAGGGGCCTCCCTCTGGAACAGCCTTCCTGCCTCCCTGAAACTTGAGGAGAACCATCTCCGGTTCTGGAAGCACCTCAAAACCTTCCTCTTTGCTTCTGCTTTCTCTCTCCCTCTCCCCTGCTAAATTCTTCACTGAAACTGCACTGAATCTGCAACTGGGCCACTCTCAGCGACCTCGGTCCTGGGCCCAGCCACTCTCCACTTGCACTGCCACCCTGGCAACCCCTGCACTGCGGGACTGTCTCTGTATCCCTACAGCCCTCCCTTCCCAACTCTTGTCTGTTCTTACCTTGCACTTGCCACCAGCTCGCCCTATTTATTTATTTTTATTCTACTTACTTTGTACTGCACTTCCCCCCTCCCCTTCCCCTTGCACTTCTTTCCTTCCCCCTACCCCTGCACTTGCGCGATCTGAATGACACCTGGCCTAGTAGGATCGTTGTCTGTCTTCCCCTTGTTCCCCCCTCCCTGCCTCGTCGCGCCTTGAAACACTTGTGTATAGGCACGTTACAAATGCCATATCATGTCATATCATATCATATCATATCATATCATAGACTTAGCACTTACCTAAATTCAGGCATTGGTAAGGTGGCCTTGGTGCTGGATGCCCGCTGCTCCTGCAGGTCGGGATCTGGTCCAGGGAGCTCCCGCTCCGGTCTTGTGATGAGGAAAGTAAATCCAGGCATAGAAACAGGAGAAGGCCTTGTTGCAATGGGCCTTGGGAGAAATGGGCCAGCTTCGCCTCCCGGCGCCCAATGGGAGGACAAATAGGTAAAGGCAGCCAATCAGGATAATATAATGCTATACCGTATCTCATGAACAGGAATGTAAGTTGTAACACAAGAGGCTTTTCACATCTGTTTTGGATGAACGCAACCCAACTTCCAAAAACTGATGTAATATGTCTCCAAGGGGTTTGGTTGGTGGATCCCCCCTTGATGGAGGTATACTGGGTGCTGTTAAACCTGGCCTATAAAAAGCCAACTGGCAGACCAAGTAGTGGCCTGCTGGTGGCCGTAAAAACGATCTGGGCTGGATGTTAATGGATACCACTAATCCTACGCTGATCATACAAGTGGTTGAAATACAACTCCCATCTTCTCCTACAACTGAAGCAAGAATGCTGATTCGCCTGAACTTATATTGGAACATGACTGATCCAAAAAACAAAACTTTTGGATAGGTCATTGCAGACCAAATTGACAAGGTGAGATTAAAATGGAATTACCCCTTGATTTTGATAGTAGGCCATCTAAATTGCACATGTTTGGACCAGACCAATAAGCCTATACTTGTTGACTCACTCACCAGCGATAACAAAGAAAAGAGGGGATTAAGCTGTGGAATTATGTTGCAGTCTAGAGACTCCGTTATACTGAACGGCATGATAAAGGGGGATTCTCCGGGTCAAGCAACTTGGAGGGGAGCAGTAACTTCCAAAATATTGGATTATATATGCGTCTCCTCCAATATGAGTAGGATCCTAAAAAACCTTGAAGTTGTGGCCACTGATTATAGCGATCACAACCAATTAAAACTGGTCTGTTGCAACAATATTGCTGACCCATCGCCACGGTATGAATGTAAAACAGCTATTAATCCAGCCAAGAGTAGACTATCAGTCCAAGCAAAAAACATTGACTCTTTAACAACGAACTTGACAAAATAGATTTTGCAAATAACCTGTGAAGGGGGTAATAAGCACATAAACTCCGGCCGCCTGTTACAACAATTTGCACAAAACCAAAGTGGGCCGAAAGCAAGACCGAAAATGACCCATAGACATGCTTTTGACCATCAGATTGTCCTAAAAAGAGTTCACTCAGGAAAACAATTGCCAGATTGAAGAAACTCAAGCTTGTGGAAGGGTCTTCACAAATCCACAAGCTAAAACAGAAATATCGTAACTGGCTGAAGCTTCATAAAAATCGACCTTGAATCAAGACGCTCAAAGAATGTTAAATCACATCAAGACCAAGAACAATGCTGAAATATGGTCTATCATAAATGCATTAGATGCTCACTTGTCCAATCCTATCTTGGCAAAAACCTGGCAATTACAGTATCAAAAAAATGCAAATCGACGAAGAAGTGGAGCTAGTCCAACCTCCAGATCTCAGAATAAACCCGGATATAATGGAAGCCCACATTGAATATTTATTGGACATAACGACCTCAACAATCAAAGCCATCATTAAGAACTTAATAATTCAAGAGCCCCTGGCCTGGACGGACTAACAAACAATCTCATGAAATGAAACCCAGAACTTTGGGCTAATTTTTTGCATCATCTATTTAAGGGCATAATACAGGTCGCTAAGATCCCGGACTCGTTTAAATCGGCGGTAGTTGTCCCAATTTTCAAAAAAGGGCTGAGATCAGACCCAGACAACTACCACCTGATTGCGCTCCTGGATATACCGGAGAACATCTTCAGATCTATTATTCTAAAAGAGTTAACCAGATGGAGTGGGATCAAGAGCTACAAGATCCTTGGCAATCAGGGTTCGTAAAGGGCATCGGAACTGGCTGCAATATCTTTTTAATCCACTTATTAAAAGCTAAAGCTATAATGAAAAAGGGATGTAAGGTCTAACTGGCCTTCATTGACCTTTCGAAAGCTTTTGATTCTATATGTAGAGAGAAAGTTTGGACTAAGCTGCAGAACTGGCGATGCCCAAGCTTTCTGATGGACCATTTTAAAGACTTGCACCAGGCAACATCTATCCGTGTGAAATTGGATCAGGAGGGGCACCTTACAGATGCCATACCCTCTAATGTGGGATTAAAGCAAGGATGCCCACTTGCCCTGGAGCTCTTCATTCTATTTCTAGCAGACATCGACGACGCAATCAAGGAGGTATGCTTTTTTCCACCAAGGATAGCTAACACTGAGGCGAGCAGACTCTTACACGCTGACGATATCGTGATCATCGACCAAACACCTATCGAATTACAACGTCAAATTTCTGCTCTGGAAAAAAATCTCGAAGCAAATGACTAAATAATAAACCCAGCAAAATCTAGGGTAATGGTATTTGCCGATGATGATCCAGGCAGGAGAGCCAAACATTTTGCATGGTTCTCTAAGGACGAATAGATCAAAGTGGTAAAAGAGCTGATATACTTGGGAGTAAAGATCAACACCAGTAGAAGCAAACTACCCCATATTGCTGCACTGCGTAAAAAAGCTACAAACCTTGGAGCGCAAGGGTAAATGCTACTACAACTTCTCATTACTGCCATTCATTTCTTTCTATAGAGCCAAAATGGTGCCTATTTTGACGTAAGGAGCTGAAACCTCGCTTATGTTACCTGGAGATATCTGGCCACTTCTGGAGGGCATCTTCTGGAAGACTGTATTGGGATTACCAAAAAAAGTATTCCAATTCAGATCGTCAGATGAGAACTGGCGTTGACTTCTTCAAAATCTATTGCTAAATGGAATTCAGTCTGCTTCTATAGAAAATGCCTGGATGACAATCGTAAGGGAGGCTTTAAAATCCTAAAAAAGGCTATGATAGATCCCAAAGAAACGATCCTAAAAGAGTGGAGGTTAATCTGTCAGAAAATAATTGAAGATCTAAATGAATCAGAACAGTCATTTCTCCAAAACCCTGACAACCTTAAGAGGAAGCTCTATCGTAAAGATTGGATCGATACCATGGACAGCATACATAGATACAAAAATCGAGATGAATTCTGGTCTACTCCAAGAAAACTTAACGATCCACCACGATACCTCCAAATCTTTCCTAACTGGTTCCTGCGTCAGCAATACTTGAGATTCCGACTAAGCATATGTGGCCAAAGATTTCCGAGATCTTCTATCCAGGGTGCTGAATCAAACTCTATTTGTACTCTATGCAAAGAATAGTTTTCTATTCCTCCAATTAAACATTTAGGGCCTCATTACACGGTAGGCGGTAAGGGTTTACCGGTACCGATATTTTACCGGTACTAGTAAATCCTTACCGCCTTACTACGAGGTCCCTTTGCGGGTTGGGAAATTTAACACCTGCTTTTAGCAGGCGTTAAGAAACCAACCCACAAAGGGACCAGGGAGCTAATTACGGTACCGCAATTTGCGGTACCGTAATTAGCGCCTTCCCCATTCCCATAGAGTCCTATGGGGCAAAAATGGGAATGGGGAATGGCAATGGAGGAAGGAGGAAATACTGCCCCGCCAACCTTGGAATAGGGCAGTAATTCCCCTTTCCACCAAGGTGGTGCCGGTAAATTACCGGCATGAACCATGGCGCTAATAGCGCCATTGTTTACCGCCTACCGTGTAATGAGGCCCTTAGTTATTAATTGTTTGCTCCCGAAAACAGAAATATTTACTACTATGGGAGACATCATTACTAAATATTGGGCAGACTCAGAAAACTTTGGTGGACTATTTTGGTTGAAGGAGAGAAATCGACAATAATAATTGCCCTGATAAGATTCTTGCTACTGATCTTCATGAAATTAGAAAGAGCAGAATAGAACTGGAATTTGGAAGAGTGCTGTTGACAGGGACGATTTCGAAAGAATTTTGAAAGGAAGATCTGCATTTTATTTTGTGATTTTATATTGCCAGTATATTTTATAATTATCAGTTTATTTCTGCTGTTTTTAATTTTTTTTCTTTTTTAAATCCTTTTAGTTTTTCTTTTCTTTTGTATATATGAAGTTTACTTAATTCTGTGAAAACAGTTGTATGGTTATTCACATTTTGTATGGGCTGAAGGTTTTCAAAGAGAAAACCGAATAAGCCAATAAATAAAAAAACTAAAAAAACTAATGGGAATGCTGGAGAATCTTATTGAATCTAACTACTTCCCTAAAAAATATAAAGTAGATGGAGTCTATAAGCTTCTTTTTTTCAGTTCTATTTTGTAATTGTGAAAGATGGTTCCTAAAAGAACCTTTTTATGTGTGTTTTTTTTTTTTTGCAGGAGAGGCCAGAAAGTAAGGTGGAAAGGGAAATGATGGAAGGGGCACCAACCACACATATAGAGGGGCAGGTGGACAGGGGAAGATGTTGCACATGTGTTAAACCTAAGGTACGTGTGTTAGGCAGAATCATATACAGTACCCTTTGGGAACACCACACACAATTAAGACTACAAATGACAACACAAATTCACCTTTGATACAAGCCTGTACTACACAGTAAAGTGGTAGCGATAGCTGAGCAGCCAGACTTATCTCAAGAGTAAAGTGAGCAGGATCAATAGTTAGGATCAAAAGTTACACAAAGGACAGCAATTACTATGGTTCAAACAAACACTGACTCAAGGTTTTTGAGTAAAAGAATATTAATTTATTTGCACACTAGTTGTAAAACAATTCACTAGATGAATCGGCAGAAAAATCTCACTCTTAATATACTACACAACACCTGATGTATTCGGGAAAAGTTAAGCTCAAAATGAAGTGTGAGCAAAATCGCACTTCAGCAATTTAAAAGCGAGGGAAAGACAAGGTTATACAAAATTAAGCAGCACCAACAAGTAAGTAGGCAGGGCAATCTAGAAAGGGCTTGCTACAATGAGGATTCAAATCAATAGGCCTGGGCCAATGTTAATGGTTCAGTGTCTTTGCAGAGGATCACACAGTTCAGCGTAGTTTGCGGTTAAGTCTTTGCCAGGAGTTCGAAACTAAGTTGGTCAGAAGAAAACTTACTTAAAAGAGTAGAGAAGGACAAGCCCTCGGATTGGCGAAAGATTTTGAATACTTTCACCACGGTCGGACGGAACGAACGACCAGGTTAGAACAGTACCTTAAATGAAGAAGAAGGCTGTAGCTGAGGCAGATGTTCCTGGCAGATCCTGCAGGCTCACGGTTCCTGAAGCGACTGTCAGACTGACACGAAGTAGGAAGACTGGAGGGTCCTGCAATGCCCAATGAAGAAACCAGCAGCGGAGAAAACCAACAAATAAAAGGTGCCATCCTTAAAACCCAACCAGGGTCTGGTCCTCCTGGCTATCCGGTTCACTGCAGCTGTGCACAGCAAATTCGACCAGGGGAGGGAGGCCTTGCTTGGTGTTTGGCAAACTTGTTGGTCCCACCAGCTCAAGGGATGAAGATTCCTTGCAGATCTTCTCTGTCATCGAATTTTGGAGATTCAGACCCTGGTCCTCTTCTTTCAGCTTCTCTTCAGTTCTCTCGATCCAGTGGCGACTCTGCCTTCCAAGCCCCAGAGACCTGCTTTTTATGCAGTTTTCCCCCATTCACACAGCCTGACTGTCAATCACACAGCAGGGTGGCTGTCCTGGCGGGACAGTCACCATAGCCAATCATACAGAGTGCGACATGGGTCTCCAAGGAGACCCTGTGCTGGGAGTCTCAAACACCTCCCTCACATCCTGTCCCCCTCAGACATTCAGGTGCCTAAGGAGGGCTTCTGTGCAGAAGCCCACCAAAGGACGGCGAACAAAGGAACCAAACCTGGTTTGGCGCGCAGAGTAAAACACAAGAAAGACCTTTACAAAAAGAAATGGCGAATAAACCCAGCTAGAACCAAATAAAAGTAAATGGGGTCCAGTGGATTTAAGCTTGAGGCTACTGACTTAGCCTAAAACAGTGCAAAGGCTATTTACATAGACCACAGTAGGAAACATAGGATAGATATCACTGCCACCAGCCAAATCTTAACAAAAGGGGAACGAAATAATGTTCCATGAGAGGCAGAAAAAAAGGGATAACTATTAACCCTTTCCAGTACTCTATGGAAGATAGTTTGTACTGGGTCTGCACATTTAAAAAGACTAAATAAAGTCAATGGCAACTTTACATTTTCTGGGAGACAGTAGTCAGTCGCAGAAATTGGAGTTTAAAGTGGGAAGTCTGAAAAAGACAACCCTGTGTCACTGCACTAAAGGTGCTGTGTGACACACAGCAAAAACATGATGCCTATGGAGTAGGTGAGGCTCCATAGTCTATGAATACAAAAATGTTTAAACACACACAGCAAAACACATGTAAGAGTGGGAAAAAAGGCTCACACTCTCACCAGGTGAAACAAATAAATCCTAGAAATCCAGCAAAGCTGCTGAGGGACTCAGTAGGTAAGGGAAATTAGACATTCTGGAGAATTCTCCCTAACAACAGCTCCTTGATTACAGCTTTAAAAGAACTTCAAAATTTCTGACCCGTGCAGAATGTTGTGTTGCAGTATGTATGAGTACTGTTGTTTTTGAAAGATATGGATCAACAGCCTCTTTTATTGTTTTCAATGTAGCAGGTGGGATTTTGTGTTCTACAGAAGTAGAATGTGTGATTACAGCATTGGTTGCAGAAGATGAGGTAGAGGAAGACAACCTACTACTTACTAAGAAAGCAACAGCCTTTCTGAGCATTGCAGTGATTGGATCTGGTGTGGCGGTGCATGGAGGTGGTTCCGTAGGAGAACTGCCCAGGTTGTCCACAACAGAGTACTCAGTGCATTTCACTTTGGTAGCTTTAGCCTTTGGTACATTTCCAAAAGTGGTAAAAAACTGCCACACCCATGATTCTTTCTGGTTTCTAGAGGTAGTGTTGGGAAGGGGGCAGTCCTGCCCTATCCCCTAGGTGCATTAGAGTGAGGTGAGATGCATTCAAAGCACTATGATGGGCCAGGGGGAGGGGTGATGGTGAGAGGACCACCTACCAATACAAAAGGACTCCTCTCCAATATAACCAAACATAGTTTATCCACATAGTACAGCATAAGGTGCGAGCAGCACTGCTTTTTTGCATAGATATTAGTAACTACAGGTAGAAGGGAAGGCCTGCACGGTAAATGTGGTATTGCATACACTAGGTACAAATTGCAAAACAAGAGAAATCCCCAGCTATGCCCGAGCGCCCATGAGTACAGCCCATACCCCCAACCGCCACAATGTCTATTCATCGTTCTAACAGTGTTGAAAAGATGTTTGAGAGGAATGTGCCTTACAAAGCCGTGATCACAGACCAGTGCCCGGTGTGTATGTTATCTCACACTGGCAAAGCCCTGGGTGACCACAAGTTACAGCCCACATAACTGACTAAAACATAAGACCTCGAATTCCACGGCACCAGGTGCTCTTTGACCACCAACCCCAAGTTAACAAGACCTGAGATGTTCAAAGAGGACGTGTTATTTATATGGCGAGGTGCTGGGAGGGATAGATTATAGTTCAAAACGAGGGTGGAGACCTTGGAGCCGGATGGCATGGAGGGGAGTGAGTGAAATGTGTGTGTGTGTGAAAGTTAGAGTGCCAGAACTTCCTTTATGCCTGTCTTGACGCCTGCCAAGTGCGCAGTATGAGTGATAAAATAGTTTAATGGTAGGAGTATAATTTATTTGTTTTCTGACCTTCAACATGAGAAGAAGATGGTCACTGCAGCACCCATGTGATGGTAGGCAGACGGACTGGGCTGGAACCAATGGCCTAGCATACCTTATCGGGCAGTGTATAGTATAGGCACACACCAACCAGCCACGAAGGATTTTACTCTATGTATTGCGTCATGTATGATGATGTTTTGCTTTATAAGGTTCTGCTTTTACTACTTGTCGGCAAAATGTTCTTACCAGCAGAGTTCATTGCTGTTACTCCCATCAGGGTGTGAGATTAGAAACGTTGAGAAAACACAAACACTTGATGAAAAAAACAGTTCTCATTCCAAATGGTTGGTTTTGTCTATTTTTTTATTTTTTTTATTTAGAATTTCAAATTTTTGCCCTATTGGATGACACGTGTTTCGGCGCTCATGTTCCGCCTTTTTCAAATCTGGGCTGTTCACAAAAGAAAACAAAAATACAAAACACCAAAATAAGGTTCAAGAGGTTACAGACCTTCTGTCTTTTTATATTCACCTTATCAAAAAGATTTGTGACTTTTAGTGCTTGGAGCCCACACTGCCAAATGCCTGTGTTTGAGTTTTCCACGTATGAATCACATTATACTGATCAATGCTTAAGAAAATAGGCTACAATGTATTTCGCTAAAGCAACAAGCCACTAAGGACATATAATGTCAGTGGTAGAAAACGTCCCAGGTAGAGATCACCGATGTCCCGATAAATAATACCATACTTTCACCTTTAACTAAATAAATAAATGTATTTAGTTATGTTTAAATGACATCCAAACACTTAAAAATGACGTTTAGGATTTGAACTACATTTCCCACAATTCAATGCAACAAAACGTAATTCACACCATTTTTGCCAACAAACAAATAAATCACTCTCTTGATTAAATTTGGTAGGGTTTCATTTGAATTTCTAATGCAAGATGTGCACAACATTCTCTTAAACTTCAATGTGTTAAAAAACGTGTCTTCAATAGTTTTAGTAAAAACGAGTGCACACAGGAAAAAGGGACAAAGACAATCCGTTACTTAGGTAGTATGCAATTCACATCCCAAAATATGGCCGCCACAATTAATGGTGTGAAAACTGAAGAGGGACTTACAGGGAATTGAGGGTTGACTTATAATTCACGAATCCTCGGGAGAGGACGACCACGACGCTTGAAGCAGGAACTTCATTATTTGCAGGTAAGCCCTTGGTTTTAGGTGGGAAGCCCACCACCGGCATGCAGACATGTTTAATTTTGTGCTGCACATGTAACCAGGGTTTCTAGTCAGAGACAGAAACTTTAATGTACGTCGTGCATAAGACTTGATGAACGTTAAGATAAACAATCTCCAATAAGGCATTTTAAACCGTCTATAAAATATACTGCCTTGCTTCTGCGACCAAGTCAGGAGCAAATGACAATATAGCTAAACAGGTTTGTTTTATGTGAAATATTTCAAGCTGGTAAACCAACAAGATAAGTTTTGGTTTTACAAACTAAGAAGGAATAAATGACCAAAAAGTACACACATGTGTACACACGTATTCTTCTTAAATGCTAATTATTTAATTTGGAAAGGACAAAAACGAGTGTCCAAATATTTTCTAAGTGTGATTTAATTTATAACTGAGATGTAAGTCACATAACAACTAAAATGCACATGTTTTCTTTCATATAGGTGGGATTGAACCCATGACTTCATAGAACCATACAAGATAGATAATCATTTAAAGGGTAAGGCGTAGCCTTAATTTGTACTTTGCAATTATTCAAAAAATAAGGAAAACTACCTTCCCCTATAATCTGTATCCCTAATTTACCCTCCCCCATCAGCCCACCACACACCCCCCTCACTTCTTAACCCATGAGACAAAAACATGCTCAGAGAGAATAAAGATCACGTAAGATGCATGAAATGAGTGTGAAATTTGAAATTCTAAATAAAATAATAAAAAAATGGACAAAACCAACCATTTGGAATGAGAACTGTTTTTCTCATCTACTATTGGCGCAAAGTAGTACAGGCACAACTGTTTCTGTTTTCTCAAGGTTTACAAATGGAGTAGAGGAACTCAATGTCTCCGTATTACCCTACACTCATGCGACAAATGGCTACTATTAAAGAAACATAAGGAAAAAAGAAATTGAAAATTAAAGCAACAATTGTAAAATTAGGTTGCAAAGGTACCAATGTATGATATCGATACAGAAAAGTTCCTCACAATTTGAGATTAAAAACGTGCTATCCTTACAAGATCTACTTGTGCCTTTCTTCCCTAGCAGGTTGTATTCTCTCTGCTGTGAGCGTTCATGGACTTACCTTCAATTGGTAACCCCGACATGATCCCAGTGCCCCCTGTATTTGCAGAGGCTTCTAGGCTGCTTCTCCAGAAGGTGCCACGCCCACCTACAGCGACCCGTCATACTCGTGTTGCGCCTTGCTCAGAGTGTGTCTTTAGGTGTTGCCTTTTATTTGTGTGAGTAGAGCTAAATGGTATCAGGTGTATGCACTTAGTGTAAAATGCCTGACTTTGCCTGGCCCGAATAACAAGACATGCCCAGTACAATGTAAGAGAGTTAGGCTGGTTACTCTCAGTCACCCTCTTCCTCGGCCCAGTGTTTGTGCACAATAGGATGGGGTAGATGACCGGAAATTGAGGGAATACCGCATCTCACCATCGGCTGTCTCACACCCACTCTCTGAAGACCCCTCACCCAGGTGATCCTCCCGCACTGTTCCACCCCCAGGGTCTGGATCCAAATGCGATGGCCATGCCCTGGCCACCGAGATAGAGATCCCCGGGGACTCTCGGGTGAGACAACCTCTAGTTTCACACAGCCCATGGTGAGACTGATGTGAGAGATGGTTGTAGGGTTTTATTTCCCATAGAAGATGGTTTAAAAGAACAGGAAATTGGTTTATCATTTAATGTATTAACTAAAGGGGGGAATGTTGGGATGGTCGATAAAGGTCCCAATGAGAAAGATGGCTTTGAGTTGCGCATGCCATATTGGTGACTGGGGAACATCAGTGTTGATGTGATGTTGCAATTTAACTTGTATGTTGTATAGTTAATGAGGATGGGGTAAGTGTTACTTGAACATGAGAAAGGAGATTTGTAATGAAGAAAGCACTTGGAGAGGAAGTGATAGTTTTGAGCATACATGCACAGATATACATAGATGGGGGTCTTTAAGGGACATATGTTTGGGACAGTTGGGCTACTTGGTAAACATACACATTTGTATGCCGCAAGTCCTCTCATAAGCCAATGGATTGTGCAGGCCCTGAAACCTGGGCTGGTGAGATGAACTCTGTGTTACTGGAAAACTGGTTTAGCAAGGTTGAAGGCTGAGGAAGGGCAGCGGGTAGCTGCGATAATATAAGATGGTCAGTTACCACCAGGCTTGGGTCTTTTACGACTTGGTACTATTGTGGAGAGAAGATGCAATCAGTTAAGTACATATGAGCCTGTTATTAATTGCCCAGGGAAGTCCAGCCATCTCGTAGAGTCAGTTCAGGACCAAGCAATAAACTTTTTATGAAGCAACACTTAAGGGCAGAGTTGACTAATGCTTTATTGGTTTCCAGCAGGTTTTCAGGATACGCACAGAGGCCATGCGTGTTGAATTGGTAGTCGTATAGTTTATGAGAAATAAGGATGCCAGCAAGTATGGGTGGATAAGATATTTATCACCAGTTCAAAGGGAACTTGTTTGTTTCTTCCGCTACCCATATCGTTGAAGTGTTCTTGCAAAGTTCATGTGCATCACGTTAGGGGATGGAGGTCCCACTCCAGCTAGAACTTGTAATTTATTATTTTTGTTGTGTGAATGTGTAACCCCGGGACAATGTCATGACCTACCATGGAAAGATCCCAAAAAGGGGTGTGATGTAAATATGAGTTGATGCAAAGATATGTTGGAAGGGGATGGTAATTAAATAAATGTGTCCAATAAGAGCATTTCTTTGTATACGTTTGACAAATCATGTGTGAGGGAGGCTGTGTAATAAAATATGTGGGAGTGTTTTAACTGTTGCAAAATGTATAAAGTGTGTACACTTGTCTGATTCCAGGAGACTCCGGTTAGTTTGACTCTACAGCGTCATCTAGCTCCTCCTGACCATTTGTACAATAAACTTGCTTCATGGATAAACTTGCACTCGCTTCTTTAGAGGTGGACCTACTTTAGGTTAAGGAGATCAGAGGTTCATCTGCACAATCTTGTACACTTTGTTGTCTGTCTACTAGGAAATCAAAGGTCAAGATTTTTCAGGTGTCAGCTAGTGTTCAACATCTGTGGTATGCTGTCTTTGTTTCTGAGGTGATTTAATGATCTTCAACTGTTTTGCCTCAGACGGGGCACTCCACTTCCTCCTCCTATGCCACCAGAACTCCATATTCTGGCACATGATGCAAGTGTAATAGCAGTGCATGCTCGATTACATATCTTCCCAATGCACCAGATTTGCTTTAAACAGATGCCCATGTTCTTTGCAGAGGATGAGATCTTGCATGGCTACTGATAGATTTGCATGGCTGACACACTGGCTGACACACTGACAACTGCTCTAGCTCAATTTCTCCAACAAATACAGCCACTCCTGTAGCAGGATAAAACACCCAAAAGATACATTTGTCCTCAGGGACATTCCCTTTCCCGCCACACTTGTAACAGCGTAAAACACCCAACAGATACATTTCTCATCTGGGCCATGCCATTCCCCTGCCACTGCTGTCAGGGTAAAACAATCAACAGATACACACATCATCTGGCCAATCCTTTTCCGTGCCACCGCTGTAGCAGTGTAGAACACCCAACAGATACACACCCCATCTGGGCCAAACCCTTTCCCCTACCATATCTTTATAGTACTGAAGAATCTGGTATGTTCATTTTATTCACCTCCACCATATAATAAGTAAACTGCCTAAGACTGCTTTGACTTCCACCTCCAGCTTCAAAATACAAATGAGGTTCTAAGTGGTTTGGCCTTTTCTCCCACTTTCTAAATGCACGTGGACCTCTTAGAATTTGGCTTGCCATTCTGCCCACAGATTGCATGTGGGGTCTCAGTGCTTTGGTTGTATCCTCTGTCTAGTATGCTCTGTCTGAGTGCATGTGTGCCTTACACCGCAGAGGCATTCTCCCCTTCTTGCATGCATGTGGGGTTACCACTGCTCTGCAGAAAATAAATGTGCACTCAGCACTGCTTTACTGTCACTGGTTTTGAATACTGCCCCTCCACCCACAAATCACGTCTCCTACACTCCCCCTAAAATTCTATATTAATTCCTTAAATAAACTCAGGCCTTATTGCTGGTTTAACTGTCCCCTGACCTACAAAATCAATACTCCTGAACTACTCCAAACTGCACTTCCCTTCCCTGAGACTCTCCAACCTCTTCAAACACCAACCACACATTTTCTGAGATTCAAATCATCAGTCGTTAACTATACACATGCACAGTCAAACCCAGTAAATCCTCTTATCTCGCAACTCTGGCAAATCCTGAAAAGTTTAACAAGGTGGAACCCACTAGGGGTTGTTATTTTTCATGAACTGTCCCACTGCCAGGTCTAATAGAAAGTGTGATGCCCATGCTAAGTGCACAGGAACTCATCTTACCCTAATACAGGACATTGGGCCACATTACGAGTTTGGTAGTGCGCTAAGAAAAGATGGTAATGCAGTGGTACATTACGGACACACACCGCCAAACTGTTGATTCTGGAGGTAAGGCAGGGGAAACACCTCCAACAGAATGCTGGAGGTAATTCCTCTGCCTAACTGTCCAAAAAGGGCAAATCACTGGTATTATTGCTTGAACTATTACCACCGGTGGTAATAGTGCCGAAATCCCCATGGAGTCTTATGGACTCCAATTAATGGGGACTAACACCACCTACCACAACTTGTAATCCAGTGGTAACGCCACCCATGGCAATAACTCCAGACCAAGTGGTACTGTGTGGTGGTATCTTGGTGGTGTTAGCGCCAAGCTACCACCACACTTATAATGACACTGATTGAGTCTCATTACCAGTGCAGCAGTGCAATTTGGTGGTAATTCAGTTACAACCTCTTTTTGGCAGCAATGGAATGACCATAGCATTTGCTGCACCGTCGAATTCTGAGAATGGATGTCAAGTGCAGGGTTCACCTCCAGTATATGGCTTGAGGTAAATCCTCAATTGTTCTTCCAAAAAACAGTGGGTTTACTGCAACAGAATTACTGCTCACTTAAAAACTGCTACAATCACCAATGAGTCCTATGGACACCAAAAACAGCGACAAACATTACCTGTATATAACTTGTAATCTGGCAGTAACTTGGTGGGACCAACTGGCGGTAATGGTACTTGAGTGTGGCGGTAATTCCACAGAAAACTCACAGATTTACCACCAAACTCATAATGACGCCGGACGGTATTGAACAGAGAGAGTCAGGAAAATGTTGCTAAATTGTGTGGGTCATGGCAGGCATGGAGACTACAAATCATCAGTTGCAAGATGTTTTGCATTATGTAATCACACCATGGTTGAATTGCTGACAGCCATTGCGGTTATAGACTGCTTCAGCGTGAAGCATTGTGAGTGGAACAGTTATTAATAATCGCTCATGCGCACCCAATGAGCAACGAGAAGGAGTTTCCTTTATATTTCATATCATTTTATTTTTCTATTATTTGACATCATTTCAACAATTCACAATATTGTCAAGTTTCCTTTTTAGGCAAAAATAGATGCATTTAATTTCAGAAACCAATTTCACCAAGTTAGAAAGTTAATGTATTTATGTGTCACTGATATTTCACTCATTTAAGGCAGAACATCTGGTCAGATCTTGTTAGACCAGTCGTATTAAAACTGTAGGGGTGGACCCCTCAGTGGGGCCACATGATGTCAATGGGTGTGGGGGGGGACACAAGGCTCTTTCTAATGAGAAGATGTAACTGTGCTTCATGGAACATTTAAACAGTTTTGGCCTTTGGCAGGGGAAAGGAGTGGGAGCCACACCATTTTTGCTCAGGGCTGGCTCAACATAAAAGCTTTGGAAACCAATGAATTAGACAAATGATTTACTGGTTGGAGTTCATGAAAATATAGGATGCATAGTACAGGTGAAGGCAGCAGAATTCAGAAAGGGATTACATTGAAATGTGGTGAAGGAATGTAAAGAAAGTAGGGCAGGACAAGTGTGTCTCAGAGTTTCTCCTGAAGATGGTCTGTGCTTATCTAAGATGGCGACGGGAAGGGAACAATGTCCCATAAGCTTGGAGGCTGGTACAGCAAAGCAACTGCATGCTAGGAATAGTTTCTGGAATCTTGGGAATGGCACGCTGCCAAGTGCCGCCATGGCCCTGCAGGAGCGGCACCATTATCGGCAAGGTTTTAGGGGACTTCTGGGGGGATGAGGGGGCGTGGCCAAGCAGCGCATGTAACCTTACCTGTATCTAGGGGGGGGAGCGGAGGGGCTACATAAAGGGGGTCTGGCCCAAGAATCCCCCTCTTGTTTTCCTGCCACTTTGGTCCTGCACACTCCCGGACGTCCAAGGAAGTTTTATCCTGACCACCCAGCCCTCAACGGAGTGTATTAATGTTCAGACCATGACCAAAATGTTGCGTTAGCAAGAACCATGAATTTGCTACCCGTCTTGTGGGTTGAGGGGTCCACCCGCGTACAATAGGCCAACCAGGCGAGAACGGCAGTGGTGGCCCCTTGGGTTGCCCATTGGGTGGATTTTAGCCCACGCTTGGGCCTTTGGACTGTCCAGCTGGACATTGGACTTCCTACAAGTTACCCTAAGCCAGCTTAGACAATCAGTAGGCCAAACAGGCTTCTGGCAGGTTGGCTGAGCCAAGGTCATGGCCACAAATGTTACAAGATGTAAAAGAACTATTGGGTCCCAGTTATAAGTGCTGAAAAGTGGCGTACAATGCGGCCTTTTATTTCCAAAAATGGTTTGATAACTTCTTATCTGTGATAGAAGTACTGTTTATATGCTGTTGTTGGACGCCCCGGGCATAGTACGAGTGCACCCCTAATGGAATCTGCGATTCCTTCATAAGGTAGCAGTATTTGATCAGGTCATTCAGATAGGAAGGGCCAGTGTGTACTATAGATTTGTGGGCACGATAGGAGGATTTTGAAGCTGATAAGTGAAGAGACTGGTGGCCAATAATGGTCACATGGCTTCAGGCGTAAGATTATTCTGGCTACTTTCCTCTGTATGTCTTGGAATACGGCATTAGAGAATTGAGGGCACACAGGAAGTCTCCACAGTCCATTCTGGAGAGAAAGATTCCTGGGATGTGTGAAGTGCAATGGTTGGTAGGAAGAAGGGGAGGAGTTTTACAGGCCAGGTTGAGGTCGTAGTTGCAGAATTGATAGTAGCGTAATCGAACTGAAGCCATAGTTTGTCACAGAATTGTACCCAAAGGTGCCAACATATTTCAGAGAGGGCAGGCGGAGGTCATAGGTCAGCGTGCTATCTGGAATTTAGAGAGGACCGGTACAGGCCTTCCAATCAACAGGATCTGAATCATGTTGTTGGGGAGAGATTTAAATAGAGACTGGGAGTCAACTGCGTACATTTGAAAGTCAATGTTGATACTTCTTATCGCATCCGCTGTGAGTGCATGGAGAAAGTGACGCAGGCCGTTTCTTGCCCCTCCACCAGATGCTGGCATGCTCCCTTATTGCCAGCTGGGCTGATGCTTGTTTGAGCACTACTATCATTTATATTTAAAAATAAAATGTGCACAGGAGCAGTCGCGTCTCTACGGTGGGGACAGTGGGGCACCTGCCTCCCCTACAAAATGTTGTGCCCCTCCATTGTCTCCCCCCTCCGCAGGAGGCAGGTGTGGATTCAGGTTGCCGTGCATGCTGCCTCTCAATGGAGAAAGCCAGCATAGAATAGAAAAGGAATTATCTTTCAGACTGGTGCCACAGGAGCAGGAGGAGCCAGCTATGGGGCTTGCAATCTTGGGGTGGGGGGCGGCATGCCAGGTATGGGGCTTGTGCTCTGGGTGGTGGGGGGGTAGGTTGTCAGGTGTGGGGTTTGTGCTGTGGGTGGTGGAAGTTGAGGGTGTCAGGTATGGGGCTTGCAGTCTTGGTGGTGGGGGGCGGGATGCCAGGTATGGGGCTTCTGCTATGGGTGGTGGAGGGGTAGGTTGTCAGGTGTGGGGTTTGTGCTGTGGGTGGTGGAAGTTCAGGGTGTCAGGAATGGGGCTTGCACTCTTGGTGGTGGGGGGCAGGATGCCAGGTATGGGGCTTGTGCTATGGGTGGTGGAGGGGTAGGTTGTAGGGTGTGGGGTTTGTGCTGTGGGTGGTGGAAGTTCAGGGTGTCAGGTATGGGGCTTGCAGTCTTGGTGGTGGGGGGCGGGATGCCAGGTATGGGGCTTCTGCTATGGGTGGTGGAGGGGTATGTTGTCAGGTGTGGGGTTTGTGCTGTGGGTGGTGGAAGTTCAGGGTGTCAGGTATGGGGCTTGTAGTCTTGGTGGTGGGGGGCGGGATGCCAGGTATGGGGCTTGTGCTATGGGTGGTGGAGGGGTAGGTTGTCAGGTGTGGGGTTTGTGCTGTGGGTGGTGGACGTTCATGGTGTCATGTATGGGGCTTGCAGTCTTGGTGGTGGGGGGCGGGATGCCAGGTATGGGGCTTGTGCTCTGGGTGGTGGAGGGGTTGGTTGTCAGGTGTGGGGTTTGTGCTGTGGGTGGTGGAAGTTCAGGGTGTCAAGTATGGGCTTGCAGTCTTGATGGTGGGGGGTGGGATGCCAGGTGTGGGGCCTGTGCTCTGGGTGATGGGGGGTCAAGATGAAAAGAATCGGGCATGGATTCTGGGTGGCAGGATGGCAGGTATGGGGCTTGCAATCATGGTGGTGGAGATTCAGATTCAGATTCCATTCTGGTCACGGCCTTAATAGACTGTGGGGCCGCGGGGAATTTTGTCGATACCTTCTGGAAGGCCACTCATAACATCCCGTGTTCAGTGAAGACCTTGGCAATACCAGTTGAGTCGGTGGATGGTAGTCCGTTAACTTCAGGACCCATAAAGGAACAAACAATACCCGTGCGGATGAATATTTCCTCTCATCAAGAATCCATTGTCTTCGATGTAATCCGTACAGCACACTATCCAGTAATTTTAGGGTTACCCTGGCTTCGAGCCCATAATCCTTATATCAATTGGAAGGCGGGCACTGTCTTTCTGGGTTCTGAACATTGTTTGACGCACTGTCTCTTGGACGGAGCTGTGGGGTTTCGTCCTACAATCTCCGTGTTAGAAAATACGGGTTCCATCTCTATGTTGAACCATATTCAGGAATTACCCCTCGAATACAGGGAATTTCAGACAGTATTTTCCGATTCAGAATATGCCGAACTACCCCCAAATCGGAGAGATGACTGTGCCTTAGAACTAGTTCCAGATGCACCGATTCCTTTCGGTCGCATGTATGTCTTATCAAGACGAGAACGTGAAGTCCTTAAGGAATATCTCCTAAAGAATCTTCGCAATGGACTTATTCAAGAATCCACCTCGCCAGCTGGAGCCTCCTTATTCTTCATCCCCAAGAAAGATTCTAAGGAACTCAGACCGTGTATAGATTTCCGGGGCTTGAATAAAATCACTACCCCTGATCGCTATCCTATGCCCCTCATACCAGATATACTTGAAGCCGTTAAAGGAGCTACCATCTTCACAAAACTAGATCCCCGCGGGGCTTACCATCTCATTCGTATACGAGCTGGCGATGAGTGGAAGATGGCATTCCGTACTCCTTTGGGACATTATGAATATAAAGTAATGCCTTTCGGTCTGTCCAACGCCCCGCAGTCTGCCAACGCTTTATGGACCACATATTTTCAGATATTCTTCGTCACACAGTTATTGTCTACTTAGATGATATTCTGGTTTTCTCTACATCCCCATTGGAACACCGTCAGCATGTGAAGGAAGTCCTGAGGAGACTGTTTAACAATCATCTCTATTGCAAACTGGAGAAATGTGAATTTCACAGGAACCAGGTTGCCTATCTGGGATACATAATATCTGCAAATGGGGTAGCCATGGACCCTAGGAAAGTATCAGCTATTACTGACTGGCCTATACCGATGTGCATCAAGGATCTGCAGAGATTTCTGGGATTTGCAAATTTTTATAGACGTTTCATCCCACATTATTCTCAAGAGATTCTCCCACTGACTGCTCTTCTTAAAAAGAATGTATGGTTTCTTTGGTCAGAAGAGGCACAACTAGCATTTGAGAGACTGAAGAAACATTTCCTCACAGGACCCATCCTGATTACTCCAGATCAAGCCAAAAGATTCATTGTTGAATCAGACGCATCTCATCAGGCCCTTGGGGCCGTTCTGCTTCAAGAAAATGATCAAGGAATAGAATGTCCTATAGCCTATCTATCTAAGACACTGTCTCCCTCTTAAATAAATTATTCAGTGCTTGAAAAGGAACTACTGGCTATAAAAAGGGCATTTGAAGAGTGGAGACACCTGCTATTGGGAGCAAGACACCCAATTGAGGTCCGAACAGATCACAGTAATTTACGCGCCTTACAATATTCTCAGGCCCGAAATAGCCGACAGGCACGTTGGGCACACTTCTTTTCACCGTATGAGATTGTATTCACCTTTATTCCCGGAAGAGCCAATCTCAAGGCGGATGCTTTGTCTAGAAAGGATTATAACTCCTCTACGCCCTTCCGAGCAGAGCCTCTGTTTCCCCAAGCCAAATTCGTGCAGGTAGTTACCACATTTCTTCAAAACGTGGCTAACTCGACTTTGCAATTCATCCAGTTGAATCCAAAATTTCTGTCAATCTGGAAACTTACCTTGGTCCAAGGATGTGCTTATAAAGACAAGAAGCTCTTTCTCCCTTCGAGTGAACTAAGAAGAACGGTTCTGAATCTTTGCCACGACTCTTACCTAGCTGGTCACAGAGATGTGACTAATACTAAGGAATTGATCCAGCGGAATTTCTGGTGGCCGGAAATGACTCGAGACATCATAGACTATGTTTCCGCTCGTGCTATATGCTTGCAAACTAAATGCCCGCGATATGTCCCTTCAGGTCTCCTCTCAGTAATGCCAGTTCCTAACCGTCCTTGGCAAATGATTACAACAGATTTTATTGTTGAACTGCCAATCTCGGACGGTTGCACAGTAATCATGGTCACAATCGATTACTTTACAAAATTGGCACATTTTATTCCACTTCCGCGGATTCCTACCGCATCCCAGATGGCAAAGATTTTTCTTTCGCGGATTTTCTCTCTTCATCGTTTTTGATCGGGGTTCACAATTTCCGTCTCGATACTGGCTCGATACTGGCTCGATACTGGCAGCAGGTATGCAAGAGTTTGCATATCTCCCGAGCGTTGAGTTCAGGATTCCATCCACAGACGAATGGTCAGACAGAACGTCTAAATCAGACTCTGGAGGGTTATTTGCGTTGTTACATCTCTTCCTCGCAAGACAACTGGTGTCCCTTGTTACCTTTGGCTGAGTTTGCCTATAATAACTCTCGACACTCAGCCTTGGGGTTCAGCCCTTTCTTTTGCTCCTACGGATATCACCCTATGTGTTTTCCCAGTGGTCCAATCTCTGCATCCAGGTTTCCCGATGTGGACAATCTCATCAATACTATTCAGACAGGACATCAAACAGCCAGGACCTCTCTTCTGGAAGCCCAGGCCCGTGTCAAATGCTCTGCTGATAGACATCGCACTCCAGCTCCGAGATTGGTGCCGGGGGATTTAGTTTGGTTGGCTTCCCGATTTTTGCCTCGTCATCTGGTGCCGTCCAAATTGTCCCCAAGATACTTCGGTCCCTTTCCCGTTTTGCAACGATTGGGATCGTCTGCTTACAGGCTCAAACTCCCTACGTCTTGGTCCAGAATTCAACCTGTTTTCCATGTGTCACAATTGAAGAAAGACGTGGTGGATCGCTTTTCCCGAGTACGGATGGGTGCACCCCCTCCTGTCATCACCCCGATGGGTCCCGAATATGAAGTGGCTGGTATTTGCGATTCTCATCTTTTTCGGGGACGTCTGCAGTTCTTGATTGACTGGAAGGGGTATTCTCCGGCTGATCGCTCATGGGAACCTGCATCAGCTGTTCATGCTCCGGCTCTGGTCCGCTGGTTTTTTCGATCTCATCCGAGTAAACCGGGTGGCCCGGGGCATTCCAGGGGGCATACTGTCACGCCCCTACGAAGGCGGTGGTCCTTGTGGCATCAATGGACCTTAGGACGGCGGGTGTCAGCCATTTTTACTAGCAAGATGGTCGCCGCAACTAGAGATGCGGGTCTAGCCTCTGCACGCCTCGATATCCAGGAAGTACCGTCTCCCTACCCGAGTGTAGGTATATCTGTTCCTGTGATCAGCACACGAATGCGTTGCTACTCCGCTACAACAACGCTACGTAAGTTCGCATCTAGGTAATCCTGATACGTCTTGCTAATCACTAACCTTTCAGCATTCTAAACATTCCTACCCTGTCTCAATTTCAGTGCATTCCTCACCACTTCTCTGTCTCCCGACTCCACGGATTCCATCTCTTTCTCACCTAAGTTTGCCCGCCGGTTCCGTTCCGGAGCGCGGTAAGCTTCATTCAGGACTCTCCGAGAACCGGCATATTGATCTCCCGTTTCTCTACCTTTTCCGACTCACTATTCCATCTTCCTTCTCATAGCTACAGGCATATGCTACACCGGTACTGCATCCGCCCGCACAAAACCTTGCACTACCGAAACAACTCCCAGCTCCGCCCTTCTTGCCTCTCAGGTAAAGATTCCCCTGTGGCTTTCCCTTATTCTATCTAGTTCTCTCACTAGTTCTAATCACAACCTTTCCTTACTATCATAGAGGTTCTCTGAAGTTTCTGACTGGCACCTTTTCCCGCACATCGTTCCTGTTTAAGGGTAATCTACATTCCTAACCTCTTACATTTCCATATTTCACTTACCTGCTTATACTTACCAGTTTCTTTCTCTTTCAAGACGAACGTTCTCCGGACTTCACCTGAATCTTCGCTGCATTGAAGACATCTTTCCCGCAACCTTCGACACAGGGTTTTCTTCCCCAGAGGGTTTCCCTGGGACCTCTTCTCCTATCTGGTTTTCTAGGTGAGGGAAGAGGTACCTGGGAGGCTTTCACATTCATCTTCCCTTTTGGAACAAGGAGACTCTTCCCCTGCTGGAAGGTGCCAGTCACAGGATAGGAAAAGAGGTAACGGTGAGTCTTTGGGGTAACCTGCCAGCAGTTAAAGATTGTAATTATTATTGTGACTATCATCATTTCTGACAGTATGGGAATTACTTTATTTAAACCAAATCACTGATGGGTTATGGTTTAATGAAACAAATGAGAGAAAAATCAGTGCAAGAATGGTTCTGACAATGTTGGGGTTCTGATGTTAAAGATGGGATGGGTTGAGATTGGGATATGACCATGCAAATATACTATGGGTCACTGTTATTCCTGTTGATACTTACAGTCACTGTAATTAGGATTGGACCATCAGGGTTCTGGTCATTGGAACGGGTCTACCGGCAGCAGGGCACTTCTGGAGGGATCAGTCAGCTGGCCGGTTCTGGTCAATTGGACTGGCACCTCAACTGGATTTGGAATGGATTGGCCCTTCTGGTCACTGGACACGGCAGATTAGAGTGATGGCTAGTTTCAGCAGGCAAGCGTGATGATAGCAAGCTAGACTGGATCAGAATTAATTTCCCTTAAATTTGGGATGGTTGAATTTGGGCATAGCTAAAAAGAATTCAGCAATGCTGAGGCCTGGGTTCTGCAAAGAAGTCTGGAATCAGCTACAAGATGAAGAGTTCTGGACAGGATGAAGAAGTCAGGAAGCAGTGTGTCTATGTGTGGTGAAGTTCCTATATTTATCCTACCAAGTGACATCACAAAGTTTATGGTATGGACAGAATTTCAAATCACACCCCCATGGCTGTGAGTGGCCAAAGGCACTTGCCTTGTTCTGGTGGCAGTCAAAACAGAGCTGTCATCTTTATGACGGGATTAAGGAACTCCCACATTAATTTTGACCAAAGCCTAACTTTTGCACAAATGTACATTTCTAAAATTATGTCCCCATAATAAAATCAGACACATACATTACATATTTGATGGGTTATTTTCACATTCAATTCCCATCTCTGTGAGCGCTGTAATTTGTCATTCTGTGGAATTTTATCATTTTTAATCATAACAGTTTGGACTAATGATTTCTAATTCAGTACATATCTGGGCGATTATCACTAGAGCATGGGTATACAATATCAGACTTTCAGCATTAATAGTTTTGCTACAATTAGGGTTTTCCTGCAACTCTGGTTCCTTAGGTAGTACAGGGTTCATTAATGTCTTCAAAGCAAGGGCCTACAATTATATTAACATCTACCAATTTTTAGATTTGTCCTCCTTCAGGTTGCAAAGTTAAAGAGTTTCAAACTTAATCACAAATAGTATTTAAACACCAAAAGTTCTGGGCAGTTTTGTTTTCTTTGTAACTTTCGTTTCAACCAGCAACAGCTGTCACATTCCTTTGATCAGGGTGGTGTGTCCTCTTCCGGGAGAGGGAAGCTCCCCTTTAGAGATCAGTAGGCATTTAGATTTTCTGGCCTAGCCAGCCAGAGATGAAAGTCTGATCCGCTCTTTGTTGTCAATATGCGGGAACCTCCAGCATCCATTAAGGCTTCCTGTAGCAAGGGAGTGTCAATTGAAGTGTCATCTTTCCCAGGCTGGGCACTGTCAAGTCATAATTAAGTATTTACTTAACTCCAAACTGGGTTACTTTAAAATTCACTTTAAGGTCTTTCATTTAAAACATATAAAAATAAGCACAGTTTACAAGGGATTTGGGAATTTAAAAGAATTAAGCCCTTCACAAACATGCTGTTAAATAGGCACATTTTGCAATTTCTTCAGGGAAAAAGCACTTTTAAACTGGGTTTTTACATCTCATTTTCTTATGCAGCACACACACATCCAACTCAACATTATTCTGTCTTTGATTGCTGAATATTGTCCGCAATCTGGAAGTAAGTATTCAGCTTATGCTTGGAGTCTTCTCTGCACAGCTGAAATTGATATGTTGCCACTTTTATCCACATTTTTCCAGTGTAACTGAAAACAAACTGTTGCTGGACTGGTGTTTCATAAAATGCATTTCTTAGCTGCTGTCAGTCAGTGAGGCCCGGTTTCTTCTGACTGCACTGGATGATCTGTGGTTTCAGCACACGTTTCATTTCAATGGTAAATGACTGAATCTAGCGCCAAAACAGCACTTTGAAGGTTGCAATTGATTGGGAAACCTGCATTTTCAAGGCATTTTCGTTTTTTAGCCCACTTCTGTGGCCTTGCTTCATGTGACATGTAACATCGCCCACTGGCATTCTTCTGCAGTGAATTCTGTTTCTACACCAACTTTGACTGTGTGTGGCAGGGGTGTGCAGCCTTTTGTGATTTATGAACCATGCACAGTTTTGCAGCTTTTCTGCTCACACATGCGTT
Organism: Ambystoma mexicanum; assembly: GCF_040938575.1. Taxonomy (NCBI): domain Eukaryota; kingdom Metazoa; phylum Chordata; class Amphibia; order Caudata; family Ambystomatidae; genus Ambystoma; species Ambystoma mexicanum. The sequence continues at coordinate 77,708,510 of NC_090925.1, forward strand.
AGCACATACATTTTTGGTTGTTTCTTTCCCCATTAGCAAAGGGGTACAGTGTGGCGCATTGGCATGGGTAAACATATCCCACAGATGAAAGTAAATTATTACTAAATATTATAAATGACATCCACAATTCTATACCGAAAGATGCTAAGCCTACTGAAGGTACAAGGGAAAAAAATAAAACAATGTGTAATACAGATGGTAATGTGGCCTGCAGTACAAAAGCAATTGTGGTAGGAGACATGATTGCTGACCATCTGCTGAATCTAGACAGGCAGAAGCAAGCTGAACTATTGAAATATTATGCCATAATTCGAAACAAAACACTTTGTGGGGGTCTGCTCAGCACTAGCATTGATCAAAAACCTCAGCTGCTTCCAGGGAGGTGGCGGCTCCCCTGTGTAAAGATCAGTCTACGACTTGCAAATTGTTGGCTAAGGAAATGAATCTATTCCCATTAAAAATTAGCGAGCAACCCATGAGGGTACCTCTGGATGTACAGAAGGAAACATCAATAGGACGTGCCCTCATTGGGTTGGCTGACAACGCAACTGCTACCCCTGGGTTCACCCATGGTATAGGCATTGAGGGAAAAGGGCAGTCTAGTGCCTTCGATATGGAGCACACAATGCCACATATTCTTAATATTGACAGTGCAACCAAGGATAAACCTGATGAAAGCATACCCCTAATTACCAATGGTCCTGTAGAAAATGACAAGCTTGAACCTATAGCTAACCAAGAATTGACCTCTGATCTTTCCAAAGTTATGGGGTAGGAAAGTGACCCTGAGATAAATGGGAGGGCTAGATTAAATAGGACCTACATTCATAATGCAATTAGAATGATCCAATCATTAAGAATGTTACTATCGGAAGACATTTATTGGATAACATTATCTGACAAAAATAATAATTGTATGATTTGTCAGTTACACTCATACATTATAAAGAAATTGATCTGGGAGCAACGTGGTGACCTTGCTTTAAGTGGATTGACTCTGTATATTTTCAAGTCAAAAAGGGAAGCTATGGTATTTGTTGAAACACGACCTTCTCACAATGCAACACCCGCTGATCCAAATGGATGGTGTCCCGTCCTGAACACATGAGGACATTTTGAAGCAATTCTCGGCCTTTACGGCAGCTATTAAGGAACTCACATGCTTGGAGCCTCTGATGAAAAAAGTCTCAGCACAAATCAAACTGTCCCCAACAGGCTCATTGAATGCCTGTGGGCTATGGAACTTTCAGGCATGGTTCAGTGCCGCTGCTTTCGTTCACAAACCAGATTTTATATTATTACAGAAGACCATGAGTACAACGCACATTTATGTAGACGGGGATGTATCTTATACTCAATCAGTATCTTATACTCAATCAGCTGTGAAAGGCTTGCTAGGTAGACCCTCTGGTGGATTGGCCATAATAGTTAATGGTGATATATTGGCGGGTGAGTTAGTTTTACACAATGATCCCAATGACTCACTCTTGATAGCATGTATCTATTGGAACCCTGTGAAGCATACTCAACTGCATATGTTGTCCCAGTTGGATACTATCTTGGAGGAAGCTGCTATGCATGCCCTCATCACAAGTTATTAATTGGGGGTGACCTTAAGTCTATGTGCAAGGTGTCCATGAGCAACCCTAATAATGATAGCAGTTTATTTACCAGACGTGGACTCCCTGCTCACTGTGCTCGGAAAGGCACAGCTCCACCTCACTGATGAGGCCCAACAAGGCTGAAACACGTGTATGAGGTTGCTGTTGGTACTCTTGTTCAGAAGGGAATTGCCATAGCATTTTGGTGCTGGACTGCCCATGTGGGTGGGACAAAGACTGATATGCAAATGGGTATTTCCCATCTGTGAAAAGTACAGTGAGCAAAAAGCAGATGGCTGCGAATGCTCAACTTGGGAAAAACACACTGAAAAGGTTATCATGCCAAGTTCTTTTGAGAGAGGGGCGCCTGCTACCGTTTTTGTATTTTTGGAAGGAACTTGGGTTTGGTCACCCTAAGTTACCTGGGGGCAACCAGACGTGGACTCCCTGCTCACTGTGCTCAGAGAGGCACAGCTCCACCTCACTGATGAGGCCCAACGAGGCTGAAACACGTGTATGGGGTTGCTCTTGGTACTCTTGTTCAGAAGGGAATTGCCATAGCATTTCAGTGCTGGGCTGCCCATGTTGGCGGGACAAAAACTGATATGCAAATGGATTTTTCCCATCTGTGAAAGGTACAGTGAGCAAAAAGCAGATGGCTGTGAACTCTCAAAGTGGTTGCAAACCACTGAACAGGTTATCATGTCGTGTTCTTGCGAGAGAGGGTGACCTGCTACCTTTTTTGCAGTTTATATACTAGTTTGCATAAAAAAGGTTGATGCCGGGTGTAAGAAGATATAAAATAATTGGTAAAATCATCATGCTAATGGATTCTAATGACAGGAAAGAGGGGACTAGGAACTTGTGAGTTCATCTGTCCTAGAGAGACGGGAAACAGTGTTGAGTTTAATAATATCTTTGACGGAAGAGGAGATATGTACACCAAGGTATTTGAAGCCATTTGGACACCATTTCATACCTTAGACTAATATTTGGTGTTTGGTACAGTGTACATTTAGAGGTAGAATTTCTGACTTATCTGAATTTCGTTTGTATCCATAAACAACCGAGAACTGTTATATGAAATCTAAAACATGTGGTAAGGCAGTATTAGGATCCTTGAGTAGCAATAGAACATCATCAGCATATGCAGCTAATTTGATTTGTAAATCACCATAGTTTATACCTTTAATATTTATATTTTGTCTTATTTTTTTTAAGAAGGATTCGAGGGCTAGAATAAATAAGAGGGGAGACAAAGGGCAGCCTTGGTGCGTACCTCTAAATAAAGAGAAAGAAGGGGATATGGGTCCATTAATGAAGATAGAGGTCTTGTGATTGGAATAAAGAACTTTAACCATATCTAAGAGTGGGAAATGAAGACCATGCCATTTGACGGCCCCAAACATATAGTTCCATTCGACCCGATCAAAAGCTCTCTCAGCATTTGCTGACTTTGGAGCTGCGAATAGCATCTAAGCAATCTAGAACTAATCTTATGTTTGAAGAGGATAACCTATCTTTAATATAACCTACTTGATCCTGTTAGCAAGTGTGGGCATTACCGATAAGAGTCTATTGGCCAAAACAAGTTTTGCAAAGATTTTACAATCAATGTTGATAAGGGAGATGGGCCTATAGCTTTGGGGGAGTTCAGGGTCTTTGCCAGTTTTGGGAAATACTATGAGCATAGCGTCTAAAAATGAGCCCCTAGCCTCACCATATTGTATGAATTGAGAAAAGAGCTAATTAAGTTTGTGTACTAAAATATCTTTGAAGTGTGCAAAGAAATCACTTGGAGATCCATCTGGACCATGGGCTTTGCCTTTCTTGAAGTCTTTGATAGCTTTATAAATTTCACGGATGTATATGGGAGCATTAAGTATTTGAAGGTTTGTAAATCAACATGAGTGCGGTATATCTAGAAGGAACTTTCAAATTAGCTCTTTATTAGGAGGTGCTTTAGAAGAATATAGTTTCTTATAAGACTCTCATAATTCCTTTATCTCAGAATTTTCTGTTACCTAAGCAATCTTTAATAACTGTAAAAGTAGAATTCGCTTTTTTAATTTTCGGGTACACCGCCAGAGATTTCCTCATTCTATTTGAAAGTTGGTACATTTTAGCTTTATATTTTAAAAGGTTATCAGGAGTATTGTGTTACTATTTTATTGTATTGAATTCTAAGTTTGATAATGGATTTTAAGATTGTTTCAGAATTGGAACGAGAATATTGAGATTCAAGGGCTTTAAGTTTGTTTAAGATGTTCCCTGACTCCTGTTTAAGCATTTTCTTTTTTTTTGGCTACAAAGGAGATTATGTGTTGATGTATGGCCATTAAGAGTAACTTTAAGAATAGCTGGATGAATGATGCAGTATTTCACATTCAGCTGTTTAAGTGCAGGCCTAAGGGCTAGCCACTCTTTCCTCCTAGCTGCTGTAGCATTGGATACATATTGGGTAATACAAATCCTTCTTCCATTCCATGCAAATTGTTTATTGATTTATCTTTCTTCAGGATCAGATGTACATGAGCGAATTCCAAGCAGGGTGTAAAGACTAGTAGGGGGTGTCTGTACTTCTGCTCCCTATATGGTAGAAGAGAAGCACAGAAGACCCCAGCCAAGATTCTCTATTACGGTAGCAATGGACGAGCAATCAAGGCCTAGCTTCTCAGGAGGTGATGCAGGCTGGTTCTTAAGTACAGTGTAGTCCCCAAGCCCCCACAAAGGAATGTCCACACACTGTATTGTTTAGAACACAGTCTTTATATAATCAATATTCAAGGTTATGTACACTTATCATAATAACTCACTTTGTACTTAGGAAAATCAACAATGGCAAATATATACAGTTCTAAAGTGGTACCACCCTTTGTATTAGATCTCATGAAAAGTGCATCAACAATACTGTAATCATGTCACACAGATCAATAGAGTGAAACCAGCAATAGAGAGAGAAGAGAAAATAAGATGGTTGAGCAATAGGCAGAAGGCTGGCCCCTACCACTAGGCACAGTTCTGTGTGGAGATCCCCCCACCTGGGCAACCTGTAAAATAAAGATGTAGCACCAGCCCAGTCCATATATTGTTCTGCCAGTCTTATTCCCTCTTATAATGTTTTTACCCCCCCAATGTACCTGGTGGAGTCGAGTTCTTCGAAGAGGCGTCGACAGATCCTTCTTGAGCGACCCCCTTTCCAGCGGGAGTCACGGATCGTCGAGAGGCGTCGAGAAGCGTCGAGGAACTCGGTGTTCGGCGACGGGGAATCGACGGCCCTTCTTGAATGCCTTCCCTTTCAAGCGGGAGACATGGGGCGTCGAACGTCCGTCGACAAACAGGGTAGAACGGCGTCGATGAGGCGGCAGCTTCGTCCGAGTGGTGCTCGTCGGCGTCGGAGCGTCGGCGTCCTGCAAGGCAGAGGCGTGCGGGGCACCTCGGTGACAATAGTTCTGGACCGCAAAGATTGTGGAGATGGAGGCCCAGCAAGGGCGTCGAGTCGTTCGAGTCTTTGTGGTCTTCGGGTGGCGGGAAACCCACCGGCAGGTTTCTCCTCGGCGCGTTGGTCATCCTCGACTTTCTCCGGCTGGATAAAGCGGTCGACGGTGCGGATGAGGGAGTCCTTCGATTCGAATGTTCTTAGGCAAAGGAGCGGACGGCTCCGGTCGTGGGCGGCACGGCGTCAAGTGGTTCCCACGGCTGGGCAACCCAACTTCGACGGGCCTCCAGCGGTTACACAAACCTGCGAACCCTGGTCGACGACAATGGACTTCGACAGCGGCGATGTCCGGGTGCTTCACTTCGATCTCCTCGGCGGTCCCGTCTCGGGTCGGCAGCCTTACGAGGGTCTGACTTCCTGGGCGCTTCGGCGAAGATGTAGCGGTGCTCGATGATCCCTCGGAGCACGGGAAGAGGGCGCCTTACCAGGTCCTCTCTCGGGTCAGTCCTCGACGAATTCGGCAGCTTTCAGTTCTGTCGAAGCAAATGCCACAGCAAGTCTTCTTCTCCCAGCTGGACGTCGAGGTTCAGCAGTTCCAGTTACTCTTCGAGTGGAGACTCAGCTTCTGAACGCTTCTGAACAATTTCCAGTGGTGAGAGGTCCCCAGATATACTATTCTGTCCCTCATCCACACTGCTGGCACACACACAGCAGCCAATCACCCAGAAGGGCATTCATGCAGTCAGTCAGCCAATCAGGCACCCAGTGCATTCAGGCCACACTCCTCCCTTTCAGACACTCACAACAAGGAATGTGGATTGGGACAAGTACCCAGCCATTCAACACTACACACTGCATTCAGGCCAGTTTCGGGCAGGGCTGTCTCAGTCTTTGTCTCTCATACCAGAAACCAGACAACCACAACAAGGAGTGTATATTGGTCACACACTCCATTCACCCAAGTCCCACCCACAGGAGGTACCCACAACATACAGTCACTGGGAAGGCTCCAGTCAGTCTAGCTGGGCCTTCACAACAACACCATACATGGAACTTCCACCTGACAGCCAGTCAGGGGGAAGGGACAGAGTCAGGGCTTCCCAGGACTTTGGGAAAACAAGGTAACAGGCAATAGAAAGCAAGAGGCCACAGGGGCCATCTTGTTTCCTATCAGGAATCAACTGATCCCAATGGCAGGGCCTGGGTATCCCAAAATGGAGGACACCCAGAGCACCTGTCGAATTCAGCATGGAGCTGCCACCAGCCCATACCCTGCTCTGTGGGCCACCCACAGGTGCCCAAAAACATACACTAGGGGCACAGGGTTGTACCCCTACCCATGGGTGCCATAAGGGTATCCCATGGGTCTGTTCACCAAACCAAAAGAGAGAGCTGCACTGCCAGGAGTCCCACATGGACTCCTGGGCAGAAAACACGACAGAACACACGATAAAAAGCAGTAAAGGACAAGGATTCAGAGGCCCTGTCCCTCTGATGCATTTCCAGCATCACAGTCGCCCCCCCAGACTGAGGTGGAGGGTGTCTAATCTCCCACGGGATAGACACCCTCATCCAGACAGTCAACATACCTTCTGGAAAGGCCATCTGCATTATCGTGACTCTTCCCTGGTCTGTGCTCTATGGTGAAGTCTAGCCCTTGCAGACTAATGGACCACCTGAGCAATTTCGGATTCTCACCCTTCATTTGCATAAGCCACTTTAGGGGCTTATGATCTGTTTGGACCTTGAAGGTAGACCCCGTAAGGTAGGGCCTAAAACGCCTAAGGCTCCAAACTATGCTAAAACACTCCTTTTCAACAGTAGCCCACCTGAGTTCTCTACCCTTGAGTTGTCTACTGATGAATATGATAGGATGTTCTCTCCCTTTGTCATCTAACTGGGACAAGACAGCTCCAATTCCAGTGTCGCAGGCATCCGTCTGGACGATAAAGGGTCGGCTGTAGTCAGGCGCACATAACACAGGTGACCTACACAGACTTTCTTTCAAGCCATCAAAGGCCCTCTGACAGTCTTCGGTCCAATTAACCTTCCTAGGCTGTTTGGGTGAAGTTAGAGCTGTCAGGGGTGCAGCTATGGTTCCATAGTCTGCCATGAAATTGCGATAGTACCCAGTGAGGCCCAAAAAGGCTCTCACCTGGGTTTGAGTAGTGGGAGTCTCCCAGTTCTGTACATCCTGTACTTTACTGGCGAGAGGTTGGATTTGACCCCCTCCTACCTCATGACCAAGATAGGTAACTTTCCCCTGAGCTATCTGGCACTTGGTGGCCTTGATAGTGAGGTTAGCCCTTTTCAAGGCCTGCAACACCTTATCCAGATGTGTCAAATGCTCTTCCCAGGTGGAACTGTAGACGGCAATGTCGTCTAAGTAAGCCACACAAAAGGCTTCCAGCCCACTGAGCGCATGGTTGACCAATCTCTGGAAGGTGGCAGGGGCATTCTTCAACCCAAAAGGCATGACCCTAAACTGGTAGAGTCCCTCAGGTGTTGAGAAGGCCGTCTTTTCCTTGGCATGGTCCATCAGAGCTATTTGCCAATAGCCTGAGGTAAGGTCAAAGGTGCTCACAAATTTGGCAGCACCTATGGTGTCCACGAGCTCATCAGCCCTGGGCAATGGGTGCGCGTCAGTTTTGGTGACGGCATTGACTCCTCGGTAGTCCACACAGAACCTCCAATCTTTGGTACCCGCCTGGGAACTTGCCTTGGGGACAAGGACCACGGGACTGGACCAGGGACTGGTTGAGGGTTCAATAACACCCAGATCCAACATCTTGGCGACCTCTGCCTGGATGTGGTTCTTGACGGTATCTGACATACGGTAGCACCTGCTTTTGACAGGCACACTGTCACCAGTGTCGATTTCATGCCTACACCACGGTGTAAGGCCTGGCGTCAGTGAAAACAGAGAGGCATACTGTTGGAGCAAAGCCCTGCAGGCCCTCTGTTGCTCTATTGTCAAATCCGGAGAGAGTTGTACTCCCTCCACTGAGCCATCCTGAGGGTTGCTATGCAGCAAATCAGGAAGGGGCTCACTCTCATCCTCTTCTTGCCCTGAAGCTAGCAAGAGACATGAGACTTCTGCTCGCCGGTGGAAAGGCTTGAGCCTGTTGACATGGAATACCTGGGGGGCTACCCCAGAGGCTCCCATGTCAACCAGATAATTGACTTCGCCCATCTTGGAGATGATCCTGAAGGGTCCAGTCCACTTGTCTGCCAAAGCTCTATGCTTGGTAGGCTCCATCACAAGGATTTCCTGTCCCGGAGTCCAATCCACTTGCAAGGCTTTAAGGTCATGCCAGTACTTATTCAATTCCTGGCTGGCCTTGAGATTCGCTGTTGCCTGACCCATCATCTGTGTCATCCTCCGTCTGAGGCCTAACACATAGTCCCCCACTTGCTTGGCGGGACCTGGAGGGGTGGCTTCCAAGCCTTCTCGGATCAAGGCGAGGGGCCCCCTCACGGGATGTCCAAAGAGTAACTCAAAGGGGCTGAAACCAACACCCTCTTGAGGTACCTCTCTGTAAGCAAACAGCAGGCATGGCAGGAGGAGATCCCATTTCCTCCTTACGGGTTCTTCCAAAGCCCCTAGCATGCCCTTGAGAGTTTTATTAAATCTCTCAACCAGACCATTTGTCTGGGGGTGGTAAGAGGTGGAGAACTTGTAGGTTACCCCGCACTCTTTCCACATGGTTTTCATGTAACTAGACATGAAGTTGGATCCTCTGTCAGAGACAACCTCCTTGGGGAAACCAACACGGGTGAAAATGCCCAGGAGAGTCCTGGCAACCACCTTGGCAGTAACAGTCCGAAGGGGTATTGCCTCAGGGTACCTGGTGGCATGATCTACCAAGACCAGGATGAACCGATGTCCACCTGAAGTGGGAGGGTCAAGGGGACCGACGATGTCGATGCCCACCCTCTCAAATGGTGTGCCTACCACTGGCAATGGCTGCAGTGGGGCAATGACCCTGCCTCCAGTCTTGCCAGACAACTGACAAGTTGGGCAGGTCCTGCAGTGGGACTCCACCTCTACTCCCATTCGTGGCCAGTAGAAATGGGCAGAGAGCCTCTGCTTAGTCTTCTTGGTCCCAAGATGACCAGCCACGGGCACCTCATGCGCCAACTGCAGTAGGAAGGGCCGGTAAACCTGGGGTACCACCAACCTCTTGAGGGCACCAGCTTCAGGCTTAGTGGGCTCACTAACAAGGAGCTCACCCTCCCAATAAATCCGGAATGTCCTAGGCACTTCTCCTTGTGCCTGGGACAGGGCCTGTTTCCTCAGTCCCTCGAGAGAGTGGCACTCTCTCTGTCCCTTACAGAAGTCTGCCCGGGAGGGTCCCCCTTCAGCTAACAAGCATTGAAGATCGGGATGATCCTCCGGGTTGAGAACCTCTCCCACAGGAGAGTCTTCTGTCTCTTCTCCCACAGGAGTTGAGTTTGGGTTTTCCACTGGACCCAGCCCGTCCGGAGCATGGATCCCAATGGGTGCTGTCGGAACAGCAGGAAGAGAAGGTGTTCCCCCCCAGAGGTGGCCTTCTTGGTCTTCCTTCTTCTTGCCTTAGGCCTCGCCTTTGGCTCGGGTACCTGACTCACAGCCAGACCCGGTGTCACCTGTGACCTAGTGACTGCAGCAGCAGTCATGGGAAGACCATCTGAGATCAACCCCAACTCTACTAGATCATTTCCTAACAGAATGTTAGCAGGGACATTGTCCTGAACCAGGACAGGAAGCTTTGCTGTCTTGTCTCCAATCATGAGTGTGACTAGGGCTACAGGTGATAATTTGGGAGGCCCACCAGCTAACCTGGTGGTTCTCAGAGGAGCACCTACATAGTCCTCTGGCTTGAGCAGGGTCCTGTCCACCACTGTCATGCTTGCCCCAGTGTCTCTCAAACCAGTAGAAGGCTGGCCATTCAAGAGGACACTTCTCAAAAACCTACGGGTGTTCTGTGGGATAGTCACCAGTACTTCTGCATACTGGTCCCAGGCCCCAAGGGACACTAAGGAAATCTCTACCGGAGCACCAAATGTGATCCCGGTAGAGGAGGGGAGGACAGTGGCCTCCACCTCAGACACGGGGTAAGGGTAGGGCAGGCTGACAGCCTGTACTCCAAGTGCCTTACCTTTACACTTGGAGTCACCCCTTTTGTGATCCAGAGCCCCACAGTCCCAACAAGTGCCAGGAGTGCGGGGTACGGTACTGGAACCACTGGGAGCCTGCTTTGCAGCAGGTGGACCACTACTCTTATTCCCACCACCAGAGGACTTATCCCCACTAGATTTTTGGGTCTTGGGAGAGGAAGGTTTAGGTTTACCCGACTGTGACTGCTTGTGGGACTCCTCAGCTTTCTGAGGGGCCCCCTTTTCTTTGTCCTTGTCCTTCCCACTGGAGTCCTTAGGGGACACCCGGGGGGAGACCCACTTGTCAGCCAACCTAGCCAGCTTAAAGGGGTCCAAAATGTTCTGGTCAGCCACATACTGACGCAGCTCTGGTGAACAGGCTTCAGAAAAGTGCTCAAAATACAAGAGGTGGGATAATTCAACAAAAGTCTTAACCTTGTATCCATCAATCCACCCCATCATGTTCATGTGCGCAGCACTCACCCAGTCAACCCAAGACACATTCTCTCTTTTCTTAAAATCCCTGAACCTTTTAAGGTATTGGGTAGGTGTCTTGCCAAACTTGGCAATCAAAGCAGACTTCATACACTCATACTGACCCCTTTCTTCCACACTCAGCTTCAGAATACAGTCATACCCAGTTTGAGGCACTCTGCTTAACAAACACTTATCCCAATCTCTTTTATCAACATCATGAATTGCACAAGCCATTTCAAACGCTTCAATCCATTGGAGGATATATGAACCCTCCACAAACACACCAACCAAGTCTTTCATAAACTTGCTGGCTGGGGACCTGACACTCTCACTGGTTTTAGCTGAAGTCTCCACTCTAGCTTTCTCTAGCTGGATTCTCTGACATTCAGTGTCCCGGCTCTTGAGTTCAAGGTCCCTATTCTTGAGCTCCACTTGTTGAGCCAACTCCTCTTTCTTAAGTTCAGCATCTATTTCCACTTTGCGGTATTCAAAGGCCAGCACTAAGGCCATACAAAGGCCTGTTCCTGCGCCCCAGATCCCACCATTCCATCTCCCTTCGCCGAGGGGTGAGGGCAGGAGCCCCCCCAGCCCAGCAGAGGATCCAGGCTCCAGCGGGCACACGGACAGAGCCTGCCTGACCCTGTCCCATACAGCGCCTGACCTGCCCATGCCGGGCGCGGCGCGGCGCGAAACCGAGGCTGAGCCTCGATTACTCCAGCTGGTTCCGCCGGCAGGCGGATTCGCTGGCGGCCAGCACTAAGGCCATACAAAGGCCTGTTCCTGCGCCTGTTACGCGCATGGGAGCGCGGCGTGGCCACCCCCCCTGCACAATTTTTCTATTCTCTAACCGATAGACTACCACCTGGACAATGAAAAACGTACTCTTTTTTCAATCAACGAGGGCACCCACAAAGGCACTGTGCCTGTCCTCAGCCTGTCTACACCGTCGAGCCTAGAGCCAGGACCCCTTGCCGTCCACCTACAGGGTAAGCATACTGCCCCCTCCTCCACATTCCATTCCCGACCTTCGAGCTAGAGCCCTGATCTAGCACCTCCCAACATTGCTACGTCCAAGGTCCCACATGCTCCGTTGTGCTCTTGAACCGCAACAAAAATATTTCAATGTACAATCTATAGCCAACCAACCATACTCTTGCCCTGCTTTGCAATATGCTGTCACTTGATAATAGCACCGGCACCACGGTCACCTAGAGACCACTGTGATACTGTGTAGTGCCTTATGGTCACCCAGAGACCACTGTGATACTGTGTAGTGCCTTATGGTCACCTAGAGACCACTGTGATATTGTGTAGTGCCTTATGGTCGCCCAGTGACCACTGTGATATTGTGTAGTGCCTTATGGTCGCCCAGTGACCACTGTGATATTGTGTAGTGCCTTATGGTCACCCAGAGACCACTGTGATATTGTGTAGTGCCTTATGGTCACCCAGAGACCACTGTGATACTGTGTAGTGCCTTATGGTCGCCCAGAGACCATTGTATTGTAAACCACTCACCCACCAAACTAAGTACCAGTCACGCACAATGTCCAGCCTACTTAGCTTCTACTGCATCATGGCTATTGCTACACTTCCTGCTACTAGCAAGCTAAGCAGCTACACAGAAACCCCACTTTACTCACATGCACCTCTATCACATATATCACCAAATATTATTACTAACACTCATGCCTACACTGACTCTAAACACCAAACTCTGTTAGAACCACTAGTTTACACTTCCAAGCCTAGCTCCACCCACGATAGAAATAGCAAACTACGCGCTAGACTTAACAAACTCCATGAGACACCTAGACGACTCCTCCTTCCTACAAAATCTGAAATGAAACATCAAATTGGCAATACAGGCTACGCTTCTAACCACACCCGAGCTTCAACGCTTACCCAAATATCTGTGCCCAAGACAAAATCCAGCGCGAAAAACACTCCTAATCCTACACATACCAAAGAGGAAACTAAGGAACATTCCTATAAAGGAGCACTTCTCAATGCCAGGTCACTAGTTGCACATGCCCTTGAGATAGCTGATCTAATCACTGAGAATAACCTGGACTTCATTGCTATAACTGAAACTTGGCTACACCAGGCAGCAGGCCCTTCACTCATGCTAGCCATACCTGACGGCTACACTATATGTAGACAAGACCGAGAGGGCACCCGCGGAGGCGGAATTGCCATTATCTCTAAATCAAGCCTCTCACTAAGACTAGCCCCTGCACTAACGCTACAATCCTGTGAAGCCCTCACTGCTAAACTCCTTATAAACAATAATCAATCCCTAACTATTCACCTAATCTATAGACCTCCAGGCCCACTTGGGACCTTCGAAGAGGATCTACACAAGTTACTAACCCTCAATGCTAAAACCACCTCTCAATTGTTGTTATTAGGGGATTTTAACTTAGGATTCAATGACAAAACAGATGTGCATGCCGCGACTATTTCCCAAGCTATTAACTCTCTAGGGTTCTCCCAAAAAGTCAACAACCCTACCCATACGAAAGGTAGAATATTAGACTGGGTCGCTGACTCTAACTGTACTACAGTCATCTCCTCTATCTCAGCTTTATCATGGTCTGACCACTCATTAGTGTCCTTTGACCTCCTAACCTCCCAACCATCCTCTACAGTCGTCCCCATGGCACCCTCATGCCCCACAAGAAACAAAAAGAATATGACAATAGATAATGTCATACCCGCTATTCTTCCAACCTTAAACGCCTTGCCTGACAATTTAGACCCCGGCACTTTAGTTCACGAGTATAACAAAATTATGACTGATACTCTGGACAAAATTGCCCCACTTAAAATGCGTACAAGTAAACCCAAAGCCCATCTAAATAAATGGTTCACGCCCGAACTCAAGGCTTTACGTCTCACCAAGAGAAAATATGAATCCAACTGGAAAATATGTGCAACTGCTGAGAACAAGGCTAACCTAATATCTATCTCCCGTCAATACAAAAACGCAGTCTGTCTGGCTAAGAAAAATTCATACAACGATCGTATCGCCAACTCCAAATCAAGCATGAAGGAACTCTTCTCCATCCTAAAGGAACTTGAGTCACCTATTGCCATACCAGACACCTGCACTAAAGATCAGACCTGGTGTTCTGACATCCAATATGCTCTAACTAATAAAATTACTACCCTCCAAAACAAAATTCAACTTAAAAAAGACTCGCTTAAACTCCCTACACTGTCACCACCTAAGGCGATCCACATGCCTCAACATACCAAATTCTCCTTCACCAAAACCTCCACACTCGAGATTGAAAAAATCATCCTCACCCTCAAACCATCCAACTGCAAAGGTGACATCTGCCCAGCACAGCTAATAAAAGACGCTGCCAGAGACCTTTCACCATTTATCTCCAAACTTGTCAATGCATCTTTCTCCACAGGTATCATCCCAGCTAACCTAAAACAATCCTGGGTGCTCCCGTTGCTTAAAAAGCAAACTTTAGATCCTCTCATCCCCACCAATTACCGTCCAATCACCACAGTTCCGTTTCTGCTAAAGATCCTGGACAAAGTGGCCTATATACAGATTCAAAACTACCTTGAACTGCACAAACTACTAGGATCTAGACAATCTGGCTTCCGCCCACTACACGGAACGGAAACAGCCCTGATTGACTTAAAGGCCCAAATAGACGAACTGAGAGATCAGGGTAAGACAGCCCTCCTCCTCCTACTAGATCTCTCAGCTGCGTTTGATCTTGTGGACCACAAAGTCCTCTGCAAACACCTGGACGTTGCCGCTCACTTCTCCACCCAAGCCATCAGTTGGATAGAATCCTTTCTGAGTGAGAGAACTATGAGAGTCTTTTCCCCTTCGGCAGCAGCTGACCCTATACCCATTACTTGTGGTGTCCCTCAGGGATCCTGCGTCTCTCCGACCCTTTACAACATATTCACCAAACCTCTGTTCGATGATTTGGACAATCTCGGTATCACCTACACTAACTATGCAGATGATACACAGATTCTCTTCCCACTTTCTGGGGATCACAGTGAGGATGGGGAGTTGGTGAATAGAGTGTATCTCATCATTCAGGCATGGATGGCCACTCACGGTCTTTGCCTGAATGATGATAAGACAGAGTTGATCATTCTGGGCACACAAGCCAATATTAACAAATTGGGCCCAGATTACTCAGCCTTCAGCATAGACGGAAATGTCATTAAAGTCTCGAGGGAAGTAAAAACACTTGGTTTTTATCTCGACTCTACCCTGTCCTTCACTAAACAGGTAAACTCCTTAGCCTCCACCACTGCTTACACCTGTAAATTGATCAGAGCAGGCAAGCCCTTCCTGTCCAATACCAGCTGCCTAATCCTGGCTAGAGCCTTAATTCTTTCCCGACTTGATTACTGTAATGCCCTATACAGTAGTGCCAATAAAGCCACTACCCTAAGACTTCAAACTCTACAAAATAATGCTCTCAGAGCTGCATTAGGAATAAGAAAGAGGGAGCATATCTCCTCGACTAGGCGGCAACATAAATGGCTTTCTACTGAGAATAAAATCCAGCTAAAAATGATCTCATTAACCCATAAGGCCTTAAATAATGCTGCTCCTAGCTACTTGATGGACAAAATAAAAAGAAAAACTTCCAATAGACCCATGAGACTCGCCAACTCCAATTGTTTGGCAGTACCTAGATTCAGACTTGCCAAAATTGGTGGCGTTTGCTTCCCTGTGAAAGCTGCTAACCTGTGGAACGCCCTGCCACCTAACCTTAGAGCTGACCAACCCTTCCCCCATTTCAGAAGGAACCTTATCAAACACATTATCGCCAACAATGACTTAACACCCGAACACTCACAAGCGTAGTCCTACCTAATGCACCCCGACGTGACATCAACCTTTATGTTTATTACTGCTAATCATGTATATTGTTAACTGTACTTTCATGTAAATACGGCAACTCTTTATCTGTACATTCTAGTAATTTGTGTAATATGGCGTAATATTGTAAATTCATTTATATAACATTGTAACATTGTAAGCTTCGCATATACTTGTTGCTGCGCCCGGTAACCTAAGGGTCTGGTGCGCAATATAAATAAATAAACAAACAAACAAACAAACAAACAAACAATTTCATCCTTAATAACTCAAGCTCCAAGGAATTGCTGGGGTTTGGAACAGAGGCAGCAGGAATGGTGGCATTCCCAGAAACAGATTCAGCAGAAACCCCAGGGGCAGAGTCCTCATTGGTTGCATTCCCCCCCTCATCAAGAGTTTCACTATCAGTCTGGTGGTAGTCCACCAGGGCAGCTATCAGCTCAGCCCTAGACTTATCCACAAAGTCTAACTCCCTGGCTTCACAAGCACTCTGGAGAGCCTCCAAGCTCATCCGAGTCAATTTGCCATTTGCAATAGACTCCATTGTTTGTAATGCAGTTATCTTGTACACAACTAAACCTTAATTTAATAAAGTGCAGATATTTTGTAAGTGGCACGGTTATACACTGATTCTTAAAACCATAAGCATCCCACCGCTGCCACCAGCTGTAAAGACTGGTAGGGGGTGTCTGTACTTCTGCTCCCTATATGGTAGAAGAGAGGCACAGAAGACCCCAGCCAAGATTCTCTATTACGGTAGCAATGGACGAGCAATCAAGGCCTAGCTTCTCAGGAGGTGATGCAGGCTGGTTCTTAAGTACAGTGTAGTCCCCAAGCCCCCACAAAGGAATGTCCACACACTGTATTGTTTAGAACACAGTCTTTATATAATCAATATTCAAGGTTATGTACACTTATCATAATAACTCACTTTGTACTTAGGAAAATCAACAATGGCAAATATATACAGTTCTAAAGTGGTACCACCCTTTGTATTAGATCTCATGAAAAGTGCATCAACAATACTGTAATCATGTCACACAGATCAATAGAGTGAAACCAGCAATAGAGACAGAAGAGAAAATAAGATGGTTGAGCAATAGGCAGAAGGCTGGCCCCTACCACTAGGCACAGTTCTGTGTGGAGATCCCCCCACCTGGGCAACCTGTAAAATAAAGATGTAGCACCAGCCCAGTCCATATATTGTTCTGCCAGTCTTATTCCCTCTTATAATGTTTTTACCCCCCCAATGTACCTGGTGGAGTCGAGTTCTTCGAAGAGGCGTCGACAGATCCTTCTTGAGCGACCCCCTTTCCAGCGGGAGTCACGGATCGTCGAGAGGCGTCGAGAAGCGTCGAGGAACTCGGTGTTCGGGGACGGGGAATCGACGGCCCTTCTTGAATGCCTTCCCTTTCAAGCGGGAGACACGGGGCGTCGAACGTCCGTTGACAAACAGGGTAGAACGCGTCGATGAGGCGGCAGCTTCATCCGAGCGGTGCTCGTCGGCGTCAGAGCGTTGGCGTCCTGCAAGGCAGAGGCGTGCGGGGCACCTCAGTGACAATAGTTCTGGACCACAAAGATTGTGGAGACGGAGGCCCAGCAAGGGCGTTGAGTCGTTCGAGTCTTTGTGGTCTCCGGGTGGCGGGAAACCCACCGACAGGTTTCTCCTCGGCGCGTTGGTCGTCCTCGACTTTCTCCGGCCGGATAAAGCGGTCGACGGTGTGGACGAGGGAGTCCTTCGATTCGAATGTTCTTAGGCAAAGGAGCGGACGGCTCCGGTCGTCGGCGGCACGGCGTCAAGTGGTTCCCACGGCTGGGCAACCCAACTTCGACGGGCCTCCAGCGGTTACACAAACCTGCGAACCCTGGTCGACGACAATGGACTTCGACGGCGGCGATGTCCGGGTGCTTCACTTCGATCTCCTCGGCGGTCCCGTCTCCGGTCGGCAGCCTTTCGAGGGTCTGACTTCCAGGGCGCTTCGGTGAAGATGTAGCGGTGCTCGATAATCCCTCAGAGCACAGGAAGAGGGCGCCTTACCAGGTCCTCTCTCGGGTCAGTCCTCGACGAATTCGGCAGCTTTCAGTTCTGTCGAAGCAAATGCCACAGCAAGTCTTCTTCTCCCAGCTGGACTTCGAGGATCAGCAGTTCCAGTTACTCTTCAAGTGGAGACTCAGCTTCTGAACGCTTCTGAACAATTTCCAGTGGTGAGAGGTCCCCAGATATACTATTCTGTCACTCATCCACACTGCTGGCACACACACAGCAGCCAATCACCCAGAAGGGCATTCATGCAGTCAGTCAGCCAATCAGGCACCCAGTGCATTCAGGCCACACTCCTCCCTTTCAGACACTCACAACAAGGAATGTGGATTGGGACAAGTACCCAGCCATTCAACACTACACACTGCATTCAGGCCAGTTTCGGGCAGGGCTGTCTCAGTCTTTGTCTCTCATACCAGAAACCAGACAACCACAACAAGGAGTGTATATTGGTCACACACTCCATTCACCCAAGTCCCACCCACAGGAGGTACCCACAACATACAGTCACTGGGAAGGCTCCAGTCAGTCTAGCTGGGCCTTCACAACAACACCATATATGGAACTTCCACCTGACAGCCAGTCAGGGGGAAGGGACAGAGTCAGGGCTTCCCAGGACTTTGGGAAAACAAGGTAACAGGCAATAGAAAGCAAGAGGCCACAGGGGCCATCTTGTTTCCTATCAGGAATCAACTGATCCCAATGGCAGGGCCTGGGTATCCCAAAATGGAGGACACCCAGAGCACCTGTCGAATTCAGCATGGAGCTGCCACCAGCCCATACCCTGCTCTGTGGGCCACCCACAGGTGCCCAAATATATACACTAGGGGCACAGGGTTGTACCCCTACCCATGGGTGCCATAAGGGTATCCCATGGGTCTGTTCACCAAACCAAAAGAGAGAGCTGCACTGCCAGGAGTCCCACATGGACTCCTGGGCAGAAAACACGACAGAACACACGATAAAAAGCAGTAAAGGACAAGGATTCAGAGGCCCTGTCCCTCCGATGCATTTCCAGCATCACACAGGGCTAGATGAATTATTACTGGTACTGATAAAAGATTGTATTGAGTTCATAGGTCCAATCCGGTGAGCTCTTTGGAGTGTTGAGGAATAGTATCAGATTATCTCCTTCAATACCTTCGGGCAGGCCAACAATTTGTAGATTATTCCTTCTGTTGTGATTTTCAAGATTCTCAGTATGCTTCTGCAGGGATTTAACTGTATTCTCAAGCACCTGAACTCTACCAGTGATGTCCTCCGTGTTGCTAACCCTCTGCTCAAATTCAGAAATTCTAGCTTTAAAAGCAGACCATTTGTCATCGATTTGCTGCTGCTTAACATTAGTTGCGTCCAGAAAGGGTATTAGGGCTTTCATTTCCATAAGGATGGCTTGCAATGTAGAGTCAGAAGTATCTTCTTTAGGAGTCAGTGACTCACTCTTATTTAATGGAGAGACAGGTATTTCCTTAGCCAGACTTTTCTTTGAGGGCATATTGAGAAGGCAGACCTGAAGACACCTCCACAGTTAATTTAATACTGGTATTGCCTTTTCCATTTGGTATACCTCTTGTTCAGGCAGGTACTAATTTATTAAGGCCAGGAATTCAAAAAGGGGCATACTGTCATCAAGTTGTGGCCGTTAAAGGAAGCCCCTGTCGCTGCATACAAACTTGATGGATGTGTCCAGCTTTTGGAAGAATAGCCTTCAGGTAGTTAGTTGACTGTTCATAGAGGTAGAGATCCGTAGTGATTTAGTGTAGCAGCTACACTTCGTAATGTGCCAGAATTATGTTTTATCTACCACGCATTAAGCAGTTAATGATGAAAGTGTTGCTTTCAAAGGGGTCTTAATGGTGTACATTTATATACTGTTGTAGATTTTTGAAGATATGCAATTTTCCATTAAAAAGTGAAAGCTTTGATGGCAGTTCAGAGGAGATAAAGTGGCCAAGAAAAGATGAGGCACAAATCCTTGAAAGTGTTCAAATTAGAAAATTGTGAATTACAATTGTGCTGCAGTATGAAAAATTAGCTGCTTCTCTCATTCAGCGCGTCATGACGACACGCATACTGAACAGCTGACAGGAACATCGCTCCCTGGGTCACGGAACTTCGGTGCTCCGGTGCCATGCGCACGTGCTCCGACGTGCGCAGGGCACCAGCCATGCTTCAATACTGCAGAGTGGGCAATCCACGGACCACCAGGAATTTAAATATCAAGTATTCATGGCATAATATAAAAGAAACAAACACGCCAATATGGGGTATAAAGTGTACTAAAATAACATTGGAGCAGGAACGCACAATTAGGTGGCCATTTCCTGCAGCGCTAAGCCACGCCCCTCACCTGGCTACTCTTAACTCCCACTCATCCAACTAACTCTCTGCCGATATCTGCCTCCTTCTCGAAGACACTGGCCTCAACATTCTTGCTCTTAGTGAGTGTCACGCCTGCACACCTCAGGGTTCCCAGTCTTCCCACTCTCCCCAGTGCCCCCTCCGGTACTTCTGGTCCCACCAGTCCTTATGCCCGATTCCGAGACTCACTTTTGCCCTCATCACTTTCCCGTGTGCCATTGCGTAGATTCCAGCCTGCGGCTGCCCACTCGCTGCAACGCCCACTTCAGTGGAGAGATCCTTGGCGACTGAAGGACCGGCTTCATGCCACACTTCCGCATGCCATGACCAGAGCTTCTCACTCACGTGATGTGGCCACGGTGCACGTGACCAGAAGGACTGCTTCACTTCTGCATACCAAGACCAAAGCTCTCCGATCTCGTAACATGGCCACGGTCAACATGACCAGAAAGACACGCACAAGTGATGCATCTGCGTGTCACATGACCGGGGCTTGTGGATCACGTGTCCGAGAAGGAAACGAAGTGCCAGTATTTAAACAGCCGCATCGGAACACTAGATGCTTCACAGCTGTTTAAACTTGGACACTGTTCGGCACTACGTATTCTGACTCAAGGATTACCTGGAAACCGACCTTGGATTGCCTCATGGATTTGGTCTTGGATCTCCCTGGTTTTGTCTTCTGGTGTTATTGGATTACCCGTCATGGATCACAGACTATTTTTTGGATTCCTGCTGGCTCAACCCTTTTGCACTATGTTTCTTGGTTTCCTTGTCCAGGACTTTGATATCAGGTGGGCCCGGTCCACGAATGCTACATCTGACCTACTGGCACACGTCTCCTGCTAGGAGAGCCCTTGGTGGGTCTCAGAGCCCCTATTATAGTACAGACAAGTCACCGCCTCTGTGGGTAAGACCATTCCATTCGTTTTGTTTGGCAAGTGATTGTTGTTAGGCTCATAACTTAACCGGTGCTTTCTTTGCAGCGGTCCGGGGTTCCAAGAGGTCTGCGGTTCTGGAAGACAATCTCACACCTGTGGCCTCAAAGGTTGTACAGGGAGTACTTTTGACTCTCTCTGTGTGGCACTTGTGGACATAGGACTCTTCTGACTACACGACAGTCAAGACACAACAGTGAGACGTGGTTCAATGTCAGTTCAGTCACTGCTTTTGACTCCCTTCTCTCAGATGGCTTCAAGACCATTTCCAAGAAACAACCTCACTGTGGTGGTGAGTGGAGTTTCTTTATCTTCCCTGAGTGTATTCCTTCCTCCATCATACCCATCCAGCCCTATTAATCCTTTGAGAGCCTGGTCTGCAAGTTGGTCATCACCCCCTCCTCCTCTCTGACCATTGCCACTACCTACAGGCCCCCCAGCACTACCACCCTGTTACTCTCTGAATGGGCTGATTTATGTTCCTCTCTCTTCTCAACCACCTCCAAACTCCTCCTCTTGGGAGATTTGAACATCCAACTGAACTCTGTCACAGCATCCACTCTCTTTCTTCACCTCTACACTTCTCTATCCCTCTCCATTCTTCCTTCTGGTCCAACCCACTCAGCTGGACACACTCTGGCACTATCCCTCTCACCCTCTCTGGTCACATCACTCTCTTGCTCAGACCATTCTCTCCTATGCTCTCACCTGGGTCCCCTTGGCTGTCTGACCGCACCTCCAAAAGGCACTGCCAACCTTGTTCACGAACATCCATCTGGTGAAACGAGTGTCAGCAGCTGCCTTCACATCCACCTTCATTCCCCACTACACACCACCCCAAACCCCACCTCCAACTCTGTTCTCAGCAAACTCGATTTGGCAATTACCAACACCCTTGACATTCTTTCCCCAGTCCTGAGGATCCGCCTGAAACCTGCCTCCAAGTGTAATACCTGGTACGACTCTGAACGTGCAGCCTGGAAACGCAAGTCCAGAGCTGCGGAACAGAAGTGGCAAACCTCAGGCTCACCCTCTGACAAACTGCCTGCCGCCGGCACCAAAGGCAATACAGACTCTCCATTCGTGCCAAGAAAAGGACCCACATCCAGACACGGGTATCAGGTGCATCCAACGACATGGCTGAACTCTTTAAAATCTGTAGAGAACTAGCTAACCCTTATGCAGTCTCCTCCTCCCCGCGTCCATCCCAGGCCCTCTGCAACGCACTGGGCACACTCTTCACCACTAAAACTCTGGAAATCCTAAGCACTCTTGCTACCCTCATCCCCAACCCCTCCCTCGCTCCCTTGCCTCCTTTGGCCTCCCACCCTCCTTCTACCTCTCCTCCTTCTCCCCTGTCACACCTGATAATGTCACTAGAGTTGTCCGCTCTATGAATCTCTCATTCAAACAGGTTTCCCCTTGCTCCTACAGAACCATCAAGGACAGCATTGGCTCTCTTGCCCCTCGCACTCGCTGACTTCTGCAACAATTATTTTGCTACTGATGTTTACCCTCCTCCGTCAAGCAATCCCTTGTGCGCCCCCTCCAGAAAAAACCTTTGGCAAACCCATACCTAGCCAGCCAACTACTGCCCTATTTCTATCACCCGCTTCCTAAGGGAAACTGCTGGAGAAGCTGGCCTTTCCCTAATTTACCTCACAACTGAACTTGTTGGCGGTCTCCACGACCATCAAATTGGATTCGGAGCATCCAGAGTCACAGAAACGCTCTTCTGAACACCCATGAAGAACTGCTCACATCTCTGGATGATAACTCTCCAGGTGTTCTCATTCTACTTGATATCTCCTCTGCCGTAGACACAGTCAACCACTCCATCCTCATAAAATGTTTCCATGGTATCCTGGGGATCTCGGAGCGGGCACTGGACTGGCTAACCTCCTTCCTAGCTTACGGTTTGTCCCACCTCACCTACCTCCTTCTAAACCTGTGATTTGCCCGACGGCTCCAATCTCTCCCCCTGGCTCTTTAACACTTACCTTGCTCAGCTGACACTCCTCATTTCCTCCTTCTCCCCCACCGGCCAGTGTTAAGCAGGTGACACACAACTCTTCTTCAAACTTCCTGCTGACCCTCTTGCATCTTTCATCATACTGGACTGCTTATCTACCATCCAGTCCTGGTGCATTTCCAAAGCCTCAATGTCAGCAAGCCTGATATCCTTCCTTTTGGGACCCCTGCTCCCCCTTTCTTCCTGCCAGTCTAGCCATCCTCTATGGGCTCTCCCCCTTCTCCTTCATCTGAAGCCAGAAACCTTGGAGTCATCTTTGACTCCTCGCTCTCCTTCCTCCCTCACACTGAGGACGTTGCCAAGAAGTCACACTTTCAACACTTTCTTCACAAAGGAATTCTCCCTTTTTTCACTTTTACCCAGAACCTCAAAGTTACCCGAGCCCTGGTCCTCTCTAGGCTTGACTATTTCAATACTCTTCTCCTGAATCTACCCTCTTCCACTCTACGACCCCTCCAGCTAATCCAGAATGGGGCAGCAAGTCTTATCCTTGGCCTCAAACCCATGGCCTGCATCTCTCCTGCCCTAAAAACTCTTGATTGGGTCCCAGTCGCTGCACAGATTAAATTCATATCGTTCTGTATCATTCACAAGGCTGTCTGAGGCCTGGGACCAGGCTATATGCACCTTTCTCTTACTAAATACTCTCCCTCTAGACCACTACGTTCCTCTGGCACCACCTGTCTGTGTATAAAGTGTTTTGCTAAACAGAGGGCTGCAGGCCGCGCTCTTTCTTCAGCTGGCTCCCTCTTGTGGAACAGCCTCCACCTTCCTCTTCATCTTGAGCAGGACCTCCTCAAATTCCAGAAGCTCCCCAAGACGTTCCTCTTCGCCTCCCCCTTCCCTTCTTCACTCCTCTGCTAATGTCACTGTGACTGGTGACCAGCGCCCTTAGGTGTCAATCGGGGTCCTGGCCCTTCACAATCACCCACCTCAGAGTCTGCCTTCTCACAGCACTTGCCTTGGCATCCACCTTGCTTTATCATGTAGGCTTGAACACACTTATCCAATGTGGCTCCACTCCTCATAGCACTTACTACACTAGGCCCTTACATCTCCTTCTCACCCACAAGCGTGGATAGTCCAGCACCTACCCCCACTCCCCTCTTCTCCTTGCACTTGCACGTTCTGAACAGTCACAAGGCATAGTAGGTTCATCTTAACCTCCACTCTATTTCTTGTTTCAATCCCATGTTCCCGCCATGTTGCCCTGTGTGCGTTTTGAAACAGAATTGACTTGAAGGTATAAGCGCCTACCAAATTCACAATAACTAAATAAATAAAATCACCTACAAGTTTATGACAGAACACGAGCTTCTTTAGGGGTGTTTTCAGTGGCTTTTCCATTCAGGGGCAGCTGGTCTAGGCGCAGTTGTCGGACCATAGGGTCCACATAATGCAGGCCATGCAACTGGAAGCCTTTCTTGACTGCTTTTCCATCAACTTCAGTCCACTGCTCTTCTTAGCAGTGAGGCTTGCTTCATTCACATCTGTCACACTCTTTTGACACTGTACCGGGGCATGGTTGGCCACCAGGCACTTGTTACGCTTGCTAATCCTTGCTTGGCTCTTGCCAGTTCCTGTTTCTTTATCACATACAGTTCCTGGAACTCTCTTGGCTTTGGTTAGTGCTGGATTTCTTATATCATACAAGTCGTTGTGCTTGTTTGGCTTTGCTAGCACTTGTTTCTAAGGTGATTCAGTCCCTTGGGCTCCTGCCAATGCTTGGTATTTCATATAAATCAGTTCACTGTTTCAGTACATTTCACAAACTTCCTTTCATTCATATTCACAGTCTTGATTTCAATCCTCTCAATGTTCAAGAATGTTTGCCAGCCCGGGGATTCCCCTTTCTGGTTTGGACTCACTGGTCTGTCTTTCAGCTTCATACAAGGTCTTTCCGGGTTCACGGTTCATCTCTTTCCGCGCAGTACCCTGCGTCTTCTCACAGCGGTCTTCTTCAGCTCATGCTCATCCAGTAGTGCTTCCTCAGCGACTCAGGACTCACACAAAGGTTTCTCTCAGTCAGGCCAGTCTTCTTCTCATGGATTTCCACCAGCCTGCAGCATCTTGTAACTTTGATTCCTGCGGCATCCAGCAGTTTGTAGGGGTTCTCTCACAACTGACATTGTTTCCATCACGATTCTGGCTTTTAAAGCTCCCGCCTCCATGCTGATTCCATAAAGGACTAGACCATTCATTAATAAAACCGTAGTCCTGCTTTCCTCGTGTCGGCCTCCTCCTCCTCTCAGTACCTGATTGGGGTTGTTATGTGTCAGCATTAATAAAATGAGGATCTGTTGTTATAGTTGTCCTGTTCTTGATCCCAGTATCATACTGGTGTGTTTTGGTGAATGTTTTAGGGGGAGCACAAGGAAAGGACTGAGAAAAACCTATGCAGACTTTAGGGATGGAGTGTCCATTGTCAAAGGGAAATGGGGGATACCATGTGTCACCTAAGGACATCCTCTCCCCACTCCCCAAGTCTACTTCACCCAGGTGATTCTCCCTCGAATATCCACCCACAGGATTGGCATCCAAAAGTAATGGCCTTTCCGTGGCCACCTGAGAAGAGGATCCAGGGAGAAAATGGGCACGCCCTCAGGTTCCTCACAAATGTTATAAGTAAGAGGGATGTGGGGTAAAGGTAAGATTGCTATTGGGTATTGGGACGAGGAAGAGGGATGTGGGGTAAGATTACCATTGGGTAGTAGGACGAGTAAGAGAGTTGTGAGGGTAAAAGGGGTGAAAGTCCCCCTTGTGACTATCTTTCTTTTAATATAATGGTTTTGTAGCTGGATATCCACCCACAGGATTGGCATCCAAAAGTAATGGCCTTTCCGTGGCCACCTGAGAAGAGGATCCAGGGAGAAAATGGGCACGCCCTCAGGTTCCTCACAAATGTTATAAGTAAGAGGGATGTGGGGTAAAGGTAAGATTGCTATTGGGTACTGGGACGAGGAAGAGGGATGTGGGGTAAGATTACCATTGGGTAGTAGGACAAGTAAGAGAGTTGTGGGGGTAATGACATGGATTACTATTAGGTATGATATTATATGGCATTTATAATATGCCTATACAAGTGTTTCACAAGGTACTTGGACGAGGAAGAGAGACGTGATGGTAAAGTTTGGATTACTAATTAGGTATTGGGACAAGGAAGTGGGATGTGGGGGTAATGCTTTTGATTACGATTGGCGTACTTTGATGAAGAAGAATGAGGCATATGTACTGGGGGACTGTGATGAGGAAGAGTACGTTGGAGTACTGGGCCACTCTGATGAAGAAGAGTGAGATAGGGTAATGGGGTATTGTGGCATGGAAGAGTGAGATAAGGTAGTCAGGAGTGATGAGGAAGAGTGAGGTTGGGTAGTGGGGGATTTGAGGAGGAAGAGGGATGTGGGGGTAAAGGTAAGGCTACTATTGGTACTGGGACAGGGAAAGGGGATTTGGAGGCAAAGGTAAGATTATTTTTGGTTACTGGCACGAGGAAGAGGGATGTAGGAGATCATGTAGGATTACTAATTAGATACTGTGACGAAGAAGAGGCAGGTGCGATAATGCATTGATCTTTCCTGCTGACGTCAGGAGTAAATCAAGATTGTCACTGTTAAGTCACATGGAAAGGTTGTCTATAACAAACAAAGGAAATAATTAACAAGCATCAGATTTCCTCAATCCTATGTTGCACACTTTTATTTCAAAGGGACAAACAAATAAATGCGTTTTAAGCAAAACATTCCCCCCCAAACAATAATAGCCCCTAGTTTCCTCCCCCCACATCTTTTAGGGTAATTTAGGAAGCAATCCCTGTCATTTTCTTCATATAGAAACACCATGGATTGCTTCCTAAATTAACTTAAACTACTTATCTTCTCCTAACTAGCAATCACAGTGGTTGCCACATCTCAATATGTCATAGTTTTGAAGTATGTATTCTTTTTTTGCCAGTCAAAACCAATTCAGACCTCAGCAAAACGCTCAGAAACGAACTACACCATTCCCAAGCTCCAAACATTCACAAATCATCCTTTCTTACACTGCCCACAAGCTCCCCAGCATCCAAATTACCATGTCTAAACCCCTCATATAATTTTAGGGCAGTTTCCAAAAACAAATCAAGATCTTGAGTCTAGAATTGTGTAATGACGTATTACCAGAAATGAAACGCCTTGGGACCAGGAATGCATGATGTGAAATAGAACTAACATTTTGAGTGCATGTACACCCTTCGCTACACACATTATTTTTAAATATGACTGAACTGATTTACGCCGTACCAACAAAGGATTTTCTTTGAGTGCCTTGTGCACGATTGTTTCTTATTTTGCACATATCGGTCTAGCTGTTAGGTCTTTGCATTTGAGCAAAAATTGGACATGTTCCTCGTGGGAAAATAAATGGAAAAGTGAAAAACACAACCCATTTGACCTTTTATATCTTTCGAACAGAAACACAAATATGCATGACATTTTCCAGTTTTGGGGGCCTGAGCCCCAAACTACATTTTTTTAAAAAGTGTTTCCCAATCTGTCCTATGACTCAAAAGTTATTAGACATAGGGCCTCATTCCGAGAGATTGGAGGCAGAGATTGGAGGCAGAGATTGGAGGCAGCCATGGTGCTGTTGGAGGCAGCCATGGTGCTGTTAGCACCATGGCTGCCTCCAATACCGGGTCCGGGTCCGGGTCCGGGTCCGGGTCCGGGTCCGGTCTGGTTGAATAGGGACTTACCAGGACATTCCGACCTGTGCAGACCTGGTAAGTCCCCATTCAACCAACCATTCCCCATTCCCATTTGAGCCCCCATAGGGCTCAATGGGAATGGGGAAGGCGCTAATAACGGGCCCGTGAATATCAGGCCTGTTATTAGCGCCCTGGTCCCTTAGCGTGACCCGTAAAGGACGTGTGGTCAGACCACACGTTCTTTGCAGCTCCCGCTAAGGGACCTCGGAATTGGGTGGTAAGGGTTTACTGGAACTGGTCTCCTTACCGGTGCCTGGTATCCCTTACCACCCAACTGAGAATGACCCCCATAGAATGTTCTCATTTCCTATTGATGGTAGGTTTCACTGTAACTATAGGGCAATACAGAGTTTGCTGAAATGAATTTATATAAATGTCTGTGTCTTTTAGATTAAGACATTTTCTTGGAGCTAAGGCTTGACATTTGAGCTAATACCCACAAAGCATTGCCCATTTGGCTCTGATCTGGAGGTGAACTTCCAGTGATGGTTACTGGGTGACACTGTGCTGTGTGTGACTTGGCTGAAAAGAATGGCCCATTATGCTTACACATTTTAGGTGGAAGAGGTTTTTTTTCCAATTCTTTTTACCCACTATAAATGTGCTGGTTTGTTCCCAACATGCTTCAACCACATAGATTCAGGCTGTACTGCACTGATGATCCCTAATAAGGGTGAAATATGTATAGAGTTGTCTGAATCTGTGAGAGCTGTCTGTCTTCAGATGAAAGGTGCTATGTAGAAAATAGCACTGACCTATAGACAAAGTACTTTTCTTGCAGGTATCAAGGACTGGACATTTGAGGTAATCTGCATACCTACATGCATTGCCCATTTGTCTCCAAACTAGAGGTGAACTTTCATGATGGCTACTGGGTGGTACTTTTCTGTTGTATAATAGATGGCTACTTGCAAACCCCATATAAAAGCCTATTAAGTTCTTTTTGCAGGCTCTTCTTAGCATTACTACTGACCGGTAAGAAGACAATGGGGCTCATTATGTGATGAACAGTATCCTGCCGGTAATTTTGACGAGATACTGTGGAACTACCTTACCGTATCTTTTGCCCGATATCCCGATGTTTTGGGGATATTATGGCCGGCGGAGATGTCGGTAACTCCACATACCATTCTCTTCATACACCATTCATTATGATTTCATAAAAAACATCCAAAAACACCCAACATGATTTATTACTGATACTTTTGCTTTCTTTAGTATATGGAAATTCTTCCGGGGCTTAGTATTGTGTCAAAAACTCTGTTTAACTGTGACATGCAACTTAAACATCAATTGTGGTTGCAGCTCCTAAACCCCAAGGTTTAGGTTCACGTGTCGAAGCTTCAATCTTCTGACAAATCTTCTATAAAACCTCTATCAAACCTTCCCCTATAACAAATATCCATTTGTCTGAGAGATTAAGGGCCTCATTACACGGACGGCGGTAAGGATTTACCGGTACCGGTATTTTACCGGTACCGGTAGACGCTTACCGCCTTACTACGAGGTCCCTTTGCGGGTTGGAGAATGTAACGCCTGTTTTTTGCAGGCATTAAAAACCAACCCGCAAAGGGACCAGGGAGCTAATTACGGCACCGCAATTTGCGGTGCCGTAATTAGCACCTTCCCCATTCCCATTATGTCCTATGAGGCAAAAATGGGAATGGGGAAGGGCAATGGGGGAAGGGGGAATTACCGCCCCACCAACCTTGGAAAAGGGCGGTAATTCCCCTTCCCACCAAGGCGGTGCCGGTATTTTACCGGCATGTGACCAAGGTGCTTATAACACCTTGTCCACTGCCGTCCATGTAATGAGGCCCTAAATCTCTTATTTGTAGCTTACCTCCTCACTTAGAATACACTACGTGCCACATACTACCACTAAACATCTCATGGTATGGACAGTTATTCCCCTCCCTCTATGGATAGAGCTTATCCAACTTTGTGACAGTAACATCTTGCGTTAAGATCTTGGCCTTCCAGGGAGACCCGTTTGGCATTGAGCGCTTGCCTGCTGTATGTTACAATCTTAGATAGAATGTGTCCATGTCTATCTCTCTACGTTTCATCATCAACCTGAAATTCATATCCCGAATGGACTGTCATATAGGTAATTACACAACAACGTGCACAAGCCGCTTACCAGGGTTATGGGGCATGTACGTTCAATCTTCGCTTATTCTACAGCCGATGGTGTGGTGCTGAATAGGTGGAATCTATCCATCTATTTTCCTTCATGAGGTCTACAGCTAGGAGGGGTCGCGAAAGAGGAGAGAGGAAAACATGGGCTTGACATTAGTTGTTTAAGCAGTAATATCGCCCATTGCTATCCACTCGTCTGTTGTACTAGACACCCTGCGTTGGCCACCGCTTCTTACCTAAAGTGCTTGTGCGTGATTCTGACTAGACGATTCAATATTAACTTTTTCACAATCTCGATTGGATAACTTTCCAAATTTCATAAATGTTCATACTCATTCTACCGCAGTCCATTGCTTTATGGCTAGCCTAGGTGTGAACATTCAGCCAACAGAATTTTTCAGGATGCATCAACAACTGGAACATCTCTTACATTTGATAAAGCAAGCGTCCAGGTATTACAGGGGATGATGCTGTGTGGCCATGAATTATAAGGAATAAAATAACTCCCACCATCCATAAAAAGGATATTGCACATCCTACTGGCATTCTGTGACCTTACAAAGGTACCTTGGAATTCTGCCACATTCCACTATCTGGTCACAGTACTCCTTGGTAACTTGCAATATCCTTGTAAAGTGTAGGGGCACGTTTTACCATGTATGCAGTTCAATGTATGCATTGCATCTGTGCCTGTACCACCTGCTCCCTGTAAGCTATACTGACAAGCCTGCTACCTCCACCTAAGGCCACCCAACCTGACTGTGCCTCCCACGACCCACAGCATATAGCATACTACCTAGCCTACAATCATGCCCATAGCCCCATGCAAGTTTGCCGCCACCACCACCACACTGCTCACTCTCCTTGCAATACTCACAGCACTCCAACTCCACACTTCTATCCACCCTCTCGCACTCACACCACTTAGCCCACTCCCCAATCCAACACAACCCGCTGCCGCGGACACCCCACAAACTCACCCACATCGCACAGACACACCCCCTGCACCCTGCATTGCCAAAATGCTTAGACTGGATAGACTCAGAGCTCGCACTCAGACAACAAAATTCAGCACTCAACCCCCTCCCATTAAATACAGAAACCACAGATTGAGCTCCCGCACCGTTTCCAAACACATCCATCACACTCGATACCCACTCACCCACAAACAACCACCCGCGAACCAACCCACACCCCCCAATATCACCACACATAATATGTCAGTTACGCCCACCACCTGCACCTCTACAAACAAACCACACACACCTCACATCAAATGTGCCCTCCTCAATGTCCGCTCCCTACCAGCTCATGCATCTGATATTCATGACCTCATAACCAACAATAACATTGACCTACTAGCCATCACAGAAACATGGTTACACGAAGCATCAGGCCCAGCCGTCGCACTTGCACTACCACCTGGCTTCATCATACTCATACATGACAGACCTGAACGAATAGGAGGCGGAGTAGCCATCATATACAAGGAGAACCTCCAGCTCCGACTTGTTAGTCACTCCTCGACCAACAACTCTGACCTCTTATCGACCAAACTCATTCTGTCACCCAACAGCACTATCAACATTCACCTACTATATCGCCCCTGCATGACTCACCCCTGACCCTCAGGAAAACATCATCCACATCCTCAGCAATAACATCAAGAGCTCCACCAAAACCATTCTTCTAGGAGATCTTAACCTGGGATACAATGATACTAAAGACAGATCTGCAGTCACCTTCTCCAAAGAACTTAATGACCTAGGCTTCACCCAAAAAATTGAAAGTCCCACCCATGCCAAAGGCCGCACCCTAGACTGGATCACAGACCATAACTGTCTCTCCACTATCACCTCTAACTCACCTCTGCCATGGACCGACCACAAATGCATCGAATCTTCGATTCCAATCACCAAAAACCACAAAACTCTGACCACTGCCATCGCTGCACAAGTCAGAAGTTCTAAAAAAACTCACAGAGGACAACCTGCGCCCCTACCTCAAAACCCCCAAACTAGCACCCCCTTTTGCTAATGATCCCAATATTCTGGCAGACATCTACAAGATGTCGTCACTAAAGCCATCAATGAAATAGCACCACTCGAATGGAAAAAAGAAAATAAATCACTACACACCAACTCCTGGTTCACTGAAAAACTGCACTCAATGCGTTCCCACAAAAGAGCAGCTCTAAAAAACTGGCAATCCAACCCTTGCAGCAGCACCAAAAACGATTTCAACATAATCTCCAACCAATATAAAACAGCCATCACTGCTGCCAAAGCCAACGCCTTCAACACACAAATCTCTAATGCCAAATCGCACTCTAAAGAGATTTTCGCCATTTTTAACAAGCTCATCTCCCCCCCAATACACCAGATGAAATAATCAAAGATGAAGCCTGGTGTACCAGCATTCAAGCTGCCATGCTACACAAAATTGACCTTCTCCAAAAGAAAATCAAAGACCACTGCAAAGCATTACCTCAACAGACAGGTACCAAGCCTACTAAAGCCCCACCCTTCTCGCCCAAGCCCACCATACCTGACTTCTCTTTCAGGGACGTCACTGAAACTGAAGTTATCAATCTACTAAAAAACCTCAAACCCTCCCCCTGCAAAGGCGATATTTGCCCACCAAAACTCATCAAAGACTGCGCAGACTGCTTTGCGCCGCTCTTTACGGCTTTTATCAATGCGTCTTTTAAAACAGGTATTATCCCCGCTAGCCTCAAAGAGGCTTGGGTCCGGCCCCTCCTAAAAAAACCTACCCCCGACCCCCTACGACCCAACAACTACAGACCAATAACCACAGTGCCCTTCCTCCTGAAATTACTGGACAAAGCCGCACATTGCCAAATCCAGCACTTTCTGGAAACCCACTCCATCCTCGGGACTAGGCAATCAGGCTTCCGGAAAGGACATGGCACAGAAACAGCCCTGGTGGATCTGAAGAGTCAGATCACCCAAATCATGGACAAGGGCAAGCCAGCTCTTTTGCTCCTTCTAGATCTCTCAGCAGCTTTCGATCTGGTTGACCGCAAGACCCTCACCGCACACCTCACACACTCAGCCAACTTTTCTAAAGAATCAGCTCTATGGGTCACCTCCTTCCTAGAGGGTAGAGCCATGAAAGACTTCTCAGAATTGCCAATGCCACTCCCACGACAATCCACTGCGGGGTCCCTCAAGCATACTGCACTGCACCCACACTTTACAACTTGTTCACCAAACCACTTTTTGACAAACTCGACTCATACGTTATCACTTACACGAACTACGCGGACGACACGCAAGTACTTCTACCCCTCTCAGGCTCATACCACGAAGACGCTAAGGCACTCCATTCGATCTACTCCATCATCCAAGCCTGGAAGGCAGTCAATGGCCTCTGCCTCAATGGAGACAAGACTGAAATCATGATACTAGGTCAACAGAGCACCCTAGACAAACTGGACACACTGTACGCTAACTTCTCCATTGACAACTCCATCATCCCCGTCTCCACTGCTGTAAAGACACTGGGGTTATACATAGACTCCTCTCTATCTATGACCAGACAAGTCAGCGCAATCACCTCCTCTTCCGCGCATACCATTAAACTCATAAACGCCATCAAGCCACACCTCTCCAAACCTAACTGCCTCTCCATAGCCAGAGCAACCATTGGAGCCAAGCTGGACTACTGCAATGCCCTTCTAGCGGGCACATCAGCAAAAAATTTGAACAGACTCCAAGTCACACAGAACAATGCCCTCCGGGCCGCTTTTAGCATCCCAAGAAGAGAGCATAACTCCCATGCCAGACACTCAGCCCAATGGCTCCTGGTCAAAGAGCGGATCACACTCAAAATCCTCACCCTCACTCACAAATGCCTCTCTCTCATCTCTCTATCAGAGACCATTTCCAAACCCTCCTCCTCCCATCCCATAAGGACGCAATACACCAACTTACTCTGCATCCCACGCATCAAAAGCCGGTGGCCTTAGCTTCCCCTACATTGCCGCCAAGACCTGGAACGCTCTTCCTGCAGACATTAGAGCGGAAAACTCACCACCGATTTTTTGCAGGAAACTGAAGACCTCTTTCCATGCCCAATAATAAGTGACCTTCGCAAATCCATGTAATATACTGCATTGCAATCTGTACAAATTTCATATTTGCCACTGTAAATAATGTACTTATGTCAATATTTTATGTCATATTGTATTATATGCAACAAAGATATGTCTGTAACCAGCGCCATGATGCCCCCGGGCTGACGGGCGCTCTACAAATCTGAATAAAATAAATAAAAATGTACAGTTTTATTATCTTAGTAAGTAATGAGTGAATTGCTCTATACCTTAGAAACATGTATAAAGCTTGAATTATGTCCACAATGTCTCCCTATGGAATATACAGGTATATGGGATAGTAGAAAATGGAGATTCCGTCAGAAAAAGTGAGTGGATTGACATTGGGTCTTTCAAAGTTTGCTGAAGGAAAAGGAAAAGAAAACTAAGTGAAAGATCCATAATTGCTTTTATTAACATATCAAAATTAAACTAGGCAACATCTGACACACACACATTACATGTGACACACACATATACACAAGTTACTCCAAATATGACTGACCTGTACAAAGGTGCTGCACGGTGAGCACGGCCAAGTCACTGCATAACTAAAATAACATAAAGGAAGCAAATGAGTAATCCTCCAAATTGTATTTTACGGTTTATAGTGATTTTTTCGAATGACATTTTTTCGAATGCCATTGTGTCGAAAACATTTCGCCTAAAAAAAATATTTGAAATGTCTTTTTTTTTTAATGGGGGGTTCCCTCTAACCTGCTGTTTTTTTAATCCTTTTTCTTGCTTACGAAACAAACACAAAAACGATAAACTGAAAAAAAAAATGTCGACAAAATGTTTTCGACATAATTATATTTAGAAAAAATGTTTTCGAAAAAATGACCAGATACCATATTTTACACTATTTTAGGAAGGACAATACCATTATACAGCAAACTTCTTATAGAGCAAACCATCTCAATTAGACAGTATTAGTGTCATATTTCACCTTATTACAGCAGTGTTTTGTGAACATGTTTTTATTTGGATATATGTTTTGTTTGTTCACCTTAAAATTAGAACACGTTTCATATTGTTTAATTACTAAGACACATTTTTTTCTTTCTCAGGGCATTTTTGAACTCAGTGTTTTTCAGACTATATATAATGGGATTACACAGTGGAGTTAATGCAATGTACAACAATGATAGCATTTTGTTGTCCATAGTTGAATAAGTTGATGTTGGTCGTATATAAGCAAAAGAGATGGACCCATAGAACAATATGACGACAGTGAGGTGGGAGGCACATGTGGAGACGGCCTTGCTTCTCCCATCTTTAGATTTCATCCTCATGATGGACAAGGAGATGTTGACATAAGATATGATGATTAGAAGGAAAGACAGTAGTGTCTGCATACTACCAAATAAGTAGGTCAGCGTTTCAATTCTGCGAGTGCTACTGCAGGAGAGCTTCATCATAGCTGTCAAATCACAGAAGAAGTGGTTTACTGTGTGGGACGCACAAAAGGACAGCCGAGAGATTAATGATGTGTCTGGTATTGTGTCTATGAGACCCACTATCCAGGTTCCAGCCGCCAGCCTCATGCACACAGCCATGTTCATGATGGTCGAGTACCGTAAGGGGTTACAAATGGCTACGTAGCGATCATACGCCATGACAGTGAGAAGAATGATTTCTGTAGAAGCCATAACAGTAAAAAAGTACATTTGTAGCAGGCATTCGGTGAGAGAAATATGTGCGCCCCTCTGAAAAAAGTGGCCCAACATATGTGGGAAAATCGCTGAGGTGTAACTGATATCAAGGAAGGACAAATTTGTGAGGAAGAAATACATTGGTGTGTGCAGATGTGAATTAGTGTAAATTGTTCCCATGATGACAAGGTTTCCCGTCAGAGTCATCAGGTAAATCAGTAAAAATGCAACAAAGAGAGGAACTTGGAGATGTGGGAAATCTGAAAAGCCCACGATGATGAAATCTTCAGGTGAGCTCAGATTCACTGTGTTCATATGTCCGACGAGGTAGACAAAGAACAAGAAAAGGGGTGGCCGGCAACAATTATATCAAATGGAACATGTATTCTGTGTGGTGCTAACCACCGGTCCAATAAAAACGTGAACCAATTATTCAATCTTTTATTTATTTCGTACTCATTGCTTTTTTTAAGTGTGCAACATAATAGAGAATTAATGCAAAATGTAAACATGACCATACATTTAAACATGTGCAAAGACCAAGTGCAAAAATATTCCTCAATCATAGAACATATTGGGGATTTTCATATAAAAATGAAGGGTACCACAGCACCCACCAGTGATTGAAACTCAAATATTCAGATATATTTTAGCACCATTCAAGATAAAGTGCATGTGCATTACAAAGTGTAAACATATAGAATGCGGGTAATGAGTTCCCAGCTTGCACCACCCTTCTATCCACGGGGCGCCACTACTCTGTACCACGTGACGTTACAGTAAATTGACACCTATATTCAACATAGGACAACACAACCAATGTTTAGAACAATCACAGACAAATACGTCGATTTCAAACTGCCAACTCGTGTCATGGCCAACGGTCTGGGCAGTTTTCTTTTAAACACCCAGCCTTCTTCAGGGCAAGCAAAAACGTAGTGCTGGTGGAGCCGAGGACACACTAATATCACATTGACTGAGAATCCAGCTGGACAATGAAAAAAAACAAAGACAGAGGAACAGTCAATTAAACATTTCAAATATTAATGTGAACAACAACACTCCCTATTGTAAACGTCTTAACAGGATGCTAACCTGTTTATATCATTCTAAGCATCTCACAGGTCTCAGGTGAAGCAGGCTCCATCATGCTCCCTACACAGAGGCACTGCAGGCAGTGTCCAGAAAACCCAATAACCCCAAGTTAGATGAAATGACACATGACCACAATCGTGATTATTATCTGTGCCGCAAGTATCCAGGCAAAGAAACACATGTAATGTCAATTTATAGAAATATGTGCTAGGCGGTTGTGGGGGTTGGAGGGTTGTTGTCAGAAAAAAACTTATCAAAAACTGTAATCATCCAATACAATATTTTATCTTTGATATTTCTGAGAAAAACTTGTGTTTTTTATAATTGTCTTTAGTTTTGGTCTAAAGATTTATAAACGATAGTGGGCGTTTCTGGTGACAGTGGGCATTGTGGAAAATGCTGTTAGATTCTCTAATTGTGCTTGTGAACTTTTGTGCCTGTCCTTGTTTGCATCAACAGGCATTTAGGCATCATTTCAAATACTGTTAGAATGAATTTAATTCAAAGTTAATGAGTGAAAAATAATATGTTGCTTCCTAGTTGTGTGTTTTTAAATATTTAATTTCAAGATTGCTCTACCATACAAGGAACAGTGTGATGGTTTTCAAAATGACTCGGTCTCACAATGAGATGCTTTGTCATTAGTTTTGTGAACACAATAGAATTTGTGCAATTGTGATATGTTTGAATATTTTTCTAAAAAAAAACCTACATTCTAATTATGGAGCAGACGTGGCACATTATCTTTGAGCTCTTCTCACTATTTGGCTTTTTACTACTGTTAAGGCCCTCTGGATCCGGACTCAGAAACCGATACTCAGACATCTGAAAAGAAACTAAAGGCGGAATGATGGCTTGAGGGAATGTCTTGCTTGGGAACTATGCAGATGGTAACCTGCCAGGTCAGGAGAGAAGACTCCATTCAGAGGGAAGTATGCCACTGACTCCTTAGACCAATCCCACACGCTATCACATATAGCGCAGCCCGAGGCAGGTGGACTTCCATTCACTGTCAATCCTTGCTGCTCTTCCGGACATCTCCCTGCTATCTGATCGATTCCCACTCTCTCCATGACCATGCTGCACTACCCTCACCCTTCCATCTTACTATACTGCTATTAGCAGAGGCACTTGTCCTCAACATCACCAGACCAGGTTGTATTGCGTCCAACACTTCTTCTGTATCCCCTTCCCATGGATTTCTCATCTGCCACTTATATTTTGAAACATGGACTTGAAAATGATGCAAGCAGGTATCCTGTGATATGTTTCATTTTGGTTATGCTATGACCACACACAAAGTTGAGGGCACAGTTATAAATAACTAACTCTACTTTATCCTCATCACCAGCCAAAACACTGGCCCTTACGTGGGAAAGGTAAACAAGTGACTATATCTCACTGGATGATGCCCTTTGTTAGCTAACATGCTTGGGGGCCTCCTAAACGGCTCTTTAAAACTCCAGCAATGCTGAAAAGAACAAAAGTTCAACCTCAGATCTTTACACCAACTAAAGAAAACTGCTCTCGGGTCCAGCAAGCATTCACCACAAAAATTGTGGCCACCTTGGGATAAGATAAAAAGCAACTCCCAGACCAATTTCAAAGTTTCTCCAAATTGCACCACTCTGAGCACTTCCAGGCATGAGGGGCAGGGGCAGATACTAGAATACCACGCTTTCTCTTTCAGAGCTGTAACCGCTCCTGAACTAATGGAAGCCCTTATCAATATGCACCCCACCTCCTGAACTGGGCATATCCTCTCCCCCAAACTCATCTTGGACAATGAAACACTTTTTTCCCCATTCCTCATCTGTTTTGTAAACTCGTCCTTGCATCATGACATTGTCCCTGACTGTATCAAAGAGGGAAAGACCGGCAGCCTCAGACCAATCACCATCTCCTTCTTTCTCCTGACGATAGGGGACAAAATCGCAACAAGGCAAGTTCAATTTATCCAGGACCAATACTCTGGCTGTAGGGCCAACCGCAACACTGAGAGTGCCCCATTGGAACGTCAAACCAATATGCTTGAAATGGTATATGGTAGCAGGTGAAGACTGTTGGTGCTATTGTACTTTTCAGCAGGTTTGACCTGATAGACCATCACACCCTCCTACTCACACTAGAAAGGGTTGGTAGATGCTTTTGTCAGGCTATTGCATGGAGCCACTCTTACCTATCCGGTAGAGTCTCAAC
Organism: Ambystoma mexicanum; assembly: GCF_040938575.1. Lineage (NCBI taxonomy): Eukaryota > Metazoa > Chordata > Amphibia > Caudata > Ambystomatidae > Ambystoma > Ambystoma mexicanum. The sequence continues at coordinate 77,747,366 of NC_090925.1, forward strand.
AGTGCACTGGGGTGGCTCCTGCTCGGATCTTGCAACTATTTACTGCATAGTTACACCGGGAGTCTGTTTATCCCCAGAACTCTTTAATGTGTGCGTACAATTTTTATATGTCCTGCTAATTGACATCAGCTCCCACTTTTCAAACTATGAAGACAACACACAACTATTTTATTTATTTATTGGGCATTTGTATCGCAGCTATACACAAGTGTTTCAAGGCAAAAGGTTGGGGGTCAGTGGGAAAGAACAAACAATAGACGGTCCTACCAGGCCTTGTGACATTCAGGCTGTGCAAGTGCAGTGACAATAAGTGCAGAGGGGAGGACAAGGTGGAAGGGTTGGGTAAGGGAGAAGGGCAGAGGGGAAGTGCAGGAAGGAGGATCCCCAGGGACTGGACACGTGCTCAGGGGAGCCCAAGGACGGCCAAGTACAATAGGGAAACCAGGGGTAAAGGCCAGTTAGTAAGGGGAAAGGATGGCCCAGGATCAGCTGGACTGGGAAAGGTGAGGATTTGGTCTGCTGTGGTAGACTGGTCAAGGAGGGACAGGCCTCTGTAAGATTCATAAGGGACCGGGCACTAGTCTCAGTGCAGGGAACATTAGCATAGGAGGGACAGAGGGAAGGAGGATGAGAAAAGGAAGGTATTGAGAAGCTTCCAGAATTTAAGGAGATCTGGCTCAAGTCTGAGAGGGGCAGGGAGGCAGAGGGAGTCTCCTGCAGAAGAAATAGATCTACCCCCTCTCTCTGCTTGCTGAAACCTCTGATCAGCAGAGAGCTGGCGCTAGAGGACCAAAGGCCTCTAGCAGGGATGTTTACAGAGAGAAAGTTGGATGTAGTTGTGTCCCAGGCCCCAGCAATCCTTGTGGTTGAAGCAGAGCATCTTGAATTCAATCCTTGCAGTCACTGGGAGCCAGATAAGAGATTTTAGGGCTGCAGAGATGCGGTCCCTGGGCTTCTGGCCAAGGATAAGGCTAAGTCTCAATCTATTACTCAATCGAGACAGGGATGTGACCTAGACTCTACCGAACTCAACATCACCTATCAAAATCAAAACATTAAGCAATGGATGACTGCACACCAGATGTGCTTAAATAAACTACAAAACCGAGCTCCTGCTTTTTGGCCCACCCCATGCCAGATCCAAACTAGACCCTGATACAAACATTTTGTCATTGACAGCTTTATTATCCCGACTCAAAGCAAGGTCACAACTGTTGGTGCCTACCGGGGTTCCTACTTTAGCTCCGATACCCAGGTCAGCAACAAAGTAAAGACTACTCAATACCACTTGAAACTGCTATGGCAAGTTAAACCATTCATTTTGGAGAATTGTGAAACTCTGGCCAGAGAAATAATCTTTCCTGACTTGATTATTATAACTCGCTGTTAGGGGCAGCAACCAAAGGAAATCTTGTTAAACTTCAGAAAATCTAGAACAATATGATCGGCATAATCAAAAACTTGACTCGCAGTGATCACATCTCTGAACACAGGAACACACTTCAGTAAATTCCAGGATACACTTCAACACGCTCACCCTGGCACACTTACCTGACACACTTACCTGAAAGAAAAACTGATAACCTACCATCCACAGAGACTGCTGCGTTCTAGCAAAAGTCATCTACTGGATTCCCCTAAGTCAAACTGTGTCCGATGAAATGGAAGATCTTTCCCTTTCCTTGCAGCAGCAGCTTGGAAATCACTTCCTCAAGCATTGCAACTGGGAAAAAATGTGCTACCCTTCCGTAGACAACTGAAAACGAAACTGTTTGAATAATTCCCTGACTTGTTTCTGCCCCAAGGTTGTCCCATGCTTATGTTGATATCTTCTGTTTCTTTGCCACACCCAGATGCCTGTTAGGCTTTCGGTGCGTAAGAAACAAATCAATAAATAAATAAAAATATCAGACATCAGGCAGCAGATGCTAGTGTCTTGGCATAATTAATGCTGCATCAAATGCTTGGCTCTTGCAATAATCAGTAATAGCATTGCATTGCAACGACACATTTCATGCACTGTAGGGCTATCCATAGTGGAGGATGATCATCTTGGCCATGGCAATCACTTCCTTTAAAAGCTGGCAATTGATGATGAAACATTGTACCAGACATGTATTGTCATTTCTTGCAAATATGCATGCCAGCAAGCATATCAGACCCATGCTTAGTAGCAACAAAGCCCAGCTGAATGAATTGAGGGCATCACCAATGTTCCAACACCTCCTTGCCCTTGCCACACATGTCATCTGCCCCATGGCCTCTGCCTTCAAATCCTTGCATGATCTAAATGCCCTGATGCTGAATTGCATGTACCTGTTCCCCCCAGTCCCTTCTTATCTTCCAAGGGAAGGGATGGTTAATCACTTTGCCGTCATATGATATGATATGATATGATATGATATGATATGATAGTTTATTTATATAGCACCTATACACAATGTGTTTCAAAGCGCTTCAAGGCAAGGGAGGGAACAAGGTAAATACAATGAAATTCTTACAGGCCATGAAGATTAAGGATGTGAAATTAACTATCGTACTCGGCCTGACTACATTTCAGAAATAGATACGGAAGGGAGGGGGGGAGTGGGAAAGAAATGGAAAAAGACAGGCGATTACCGTACTAGGCCTGATGAAATTTGTGGTAGTGCCGGAGAAAAACAAAAGGTGAGGCAGAGGGGTGCAGAAAGGGAGGAGAGGAACAAAACAACTGACTATAGTACTAGGCCTGACGACATTTCAGATAGTGCTGGGGGTGAGGAATCAAATAAGAGGAGGGGGGAGGAGACAGACGAGGTTGCTATCATACTAGGTCCAGGGACAATTCTGAGTAATTGCATAGAAGAATGTAAGAGGAGGAGGGGAGGAGATAGGAAAAGAGAGAAAGAGAGAGGAGGAGAGAACAGAGAGTAAGCAGTCAAACAGAGTGGAGAAGCAAGAGGGGAGAGTGAATACAACGCTCTGCCCACTGATCTACATCTCCATGCTAAATTACACTTTCCGGCTCTTTGGAATGACCAAGTGGCTGTCTAAATGCAAAACGTACTTCCCACCGACTCGTCATATCGAGATTCAAACTAAAGAAACCAGGAGGGCGGCATTTCCCAGTCATCACCTCTAAGAATTGGAACTTGTTACCCTTGTCCCTGTGATTGAAGCAATCTTACTGGACATTCCGGAAACATCTGAAGACTCAACTATTCTCTCAGAATGCCAGCCTGGTCTGAGCTTATCACTGTTGGACATAACTTTTATGCTACTTTGCCTACTTGATTGTTACCATGCTGTAACTAGAGCCTTGGTGCCCCTGGGTTTAGTGCGCTGCTGCTACAAATGCAAAAATAAATGAATACAGACATTGTAACACTCCAGTATTGTATACTAAGGTACTTCAAATGGGAATTTCATAGCAGTAATCAATATTATTCAAGAGTGGACTGAAACTGAGATTTTGGAAAACTATTATGCAAAGGTCCACAGACAATATTAGCAGACGGGTAGGATTGAGGATGCACACTCTGCATGTGCCCTCTTGTAATATTGTCCATAATCAAACACCTTGCTCGCTTTGCATGCTGGGTGCTGCATCAGGTCACAGGTCACAGGCATTCAGCACACAGTAATCTTACACATAGTGGGGGTTTTCCCACAGTGAGCTAAGCCATGCTCTGCTATGATGACCTGAACCAGAAGGCGGCGCTGAGGATTGGAAGGCATTGAGCAGAGGTGGAAGAGTAGCACTTGACTCTGTAGCGGTGGCCTTGCACTTCCCCTGTCTGCTATCAGTGGTTTCCAGAATCCTGTTTGCCAGCATGGACTCAGATCCAGCATACATTGTATCTAGCTAATCTTCTTCATCATCGCCATTATCCCCAGGCTTGCTGTAGGTGGCTGGTACTGGGGAACAGGGATTTCCCATCTCCTGTTCATCTGCAGTGTGTGTAGTGTACCCTTGCTTATCATGCTACTCGATACTGCTTGCTGTTTCTCTGGCTCATCATTGCATGCAATCTGCAGCTCTCTTGCACCTGTCCAGCTACAGTAGACTGAGCCTCCACCTGCCTCCAATACAAAACCTGAGCAAATGCCTCTTCCAGTTGCACAAACAAAAGTGCAACCGTGACACAACCTAATGAGGGGCAGCTTGGCTGTTGTGATGTTGATGTGACTCTAGTGTAGTCTCAGACAGGTTAACACTTTCACTTTCTGTCTTGTTATGAGTGCCTGAGTATTGGTAATGGAAGTGCACACATTGGGCCTCATTCCGAGTATGGCGGTAAGGGATAGCGGCCACCGGTAACGAGACCGGTGGCGGTGATCCCTTACCGCCATACTCCGAGTTCCCTTTGCGCCCTCGCCCTTAGCGCCTGCTTTGAGCAGGTGTTAAAGTCGAGGGCGCAAAGGGGCCTCCAAGCCAATAACGGTGACCGTAATGAACGGTCACCGTTATTTGCATCTTCCCCATTCCCATTGAGCCCTATGGGGGCTCATTTGGGAATGGGGAAGAGCCTTGGTGAATGGGGAATTACCGCCCCGCCAACCTTGGAATGGGGCGGTAATTCCGCCATCCACCAAGGCGCTGCCGGTCCGGGTACGGCGTCAACCAAGGCGTTAATAGCGCCATTGGTTAGCGCCGTACTCGGAATGAGGCCCATTGTGTTACAAATGGCACATGTTGAAATAATCATAAACACATGCATGGAAAAGCAGAAAGGAAGCAGTAGCAACTTGTAAAACAGGAAATGCAAGGCATTCAAAATGTTACACTCACACAGCCACCCAGCACTCATTACAGGTCCGGAGATGGTAGGCAGCCGAAGCGGTGGTTCCGTGAGCAGTCTATGACTGCACTTGCAGGAGAAGTCGCAAAAAATGATCCATGATTGCTTGGGAACATGATGGCAAAGACAGGGGCCAAGGAGTGATCACCATTCTTGAGATCCATTTGCGGCAGAGGGTGTTCATTCACAACCCACCACCCAAGCGTCAATGAGTGCAAGAAGAGGTGGGATAACCCAAGGTGCAGGCTGGGGCAACACTGACAGAAAGAGCTGGCACTCGGAGGTGGAACCGTCCCTCCGATCACCCAGCAACCATGTAACGAGAAGACTGACTCCCTGCTAGACCTTGGTTGTCTCAAGGGCTGTGGCACACCACCACAGCATCTACTCTATTACCTATACTCTCTTGTCTTCTCCATAGCTGCTGTCACAACTGAAGCCACTGGTACAGCATGATATTGAACAGAAGAATGCTTGTGCCATCTCTGCCACCACCTGCACAAAGGCCTCCACTACCTTCTCTGCTACACCTCGACCACCACCTCAGCTCTAGACACTGCTGCCAACTCCACTCCTTGCACTGCCACCACCTACACTTCATCCCCAGCCACCAGCCATTGCCCTACCTCTGCTGTGTCATGTAGAAGGCGCTGGTTCTGCTGGCCATTGTGGACAGCTTTTCACCCTGCTTGACCAACAGCCCCTAGTACCACTAGCCAGCCAGATGTCATCGCAACAAACCACTGAGCCTCAGTTGAATAGAATGCTAGCGCGGCTTTGCAGATAACACCTTGCAACCCATATGACTATGGCATGTTGACAAATATGTCAGTGCAAAGTCTCTCGGGCTTCCTCATTACACCGGCCCCTTTTGCTGTAAGAGGCGCATTGCAGGCAATGAAGGTCGTGCATGTAGCTTTGAAAGACCTGTCACGTGAGCAGGTTGCAGCCATGGGGAACGTGGCTACATGGAAACATCAGCTGCAACAGATGTCATGGCAGTGCCATGCCATTGCCATCTATCAAGCCATGAACCAGCTTGTGTGGGTAGTAGGTACTCAGAGCTGCTGGACCTATGAGGCCATGATGACGACCTGGCAGGCATTTCAAGCAATAACACTGGGACTGTATTCCATTATGCTCAGGGAAACCTTCTGTGTTGTTTTTAATGTCAGAATCTCTAGTGCATGTATTCTTTATAAAAAGGATTGTGTGCCTTAAAAAATAGTGTTTGTGGCCACTGGTGTGCACAACTGGGTCACTGACATTCACACATAGACATATACGTATACCTTCTGTTGTGCAGATTCTACTGACAAACCAGCAGCTGTCAGTCAAGATGGCCACCTCTCATCAACAGCTATATACAGCTATGTAATGTGCACTTGGCAATCTGAAAAACTGTGCTCAGATTGTGTCCTTTACATGTCTATGGGCATTAGAAAAGTGACTTGATATTATACTGTTGGCCCACACTACCATATTATCACCAGACACATCACTGCCATCAATGCAGATGACTGCATGGGTAAGAATTCTTCCTACGCAGAATGCAGTCTACGCAGAATGCAGTCACCATCATAAAGCTTCATTGATATTTTGTGTGTTCTTTTATATCGGGTGGCATTGTCAAAGAAGTCTCATAATCGGAAAATTTGCATTCACAAATATAAAGAAGCTTTTCTACAAATGTCCATTCTATGGTATGCCACATAACCAAGGTTCTAGACCTTCTCATTTAAGTCCTAAACATTGCCTGTCTGCTATCCAAGCAGAGCTGGTCTGAACACAAGTCCTCCAGCAGCACTTTCTCACAGATGGTTCACCAGTTGGCTTGGGACCCAGCCGAGGATGTTCCCCCAGTGAGTGCTTATCACATGCTATCCACATGTAATTAGTAAGGTAGCATGTCTATAACGGCAGGGATGGGCCAAACCAGTCCAGGAGAGCCTGGGTGGAAGCAGTGATAAGGCAAGAGTGTAGTGAGTGCAGTTTGAGGAAAGGGAGACCCGAAGCACATAATCCAGTCACCTTCTTCTCCCCACTGTTGATACCATTTGAGGATTCGGGCTCAGAGTCGGCAGCACTTTCTTCTTCCTAACTGGGTCTGGTACCAGTGGATGCATTGAGTACCCAAGACAGTGACTGCCTTCTCCTAGAGTTATGCGTTGATCCCATGAAGGCCCACACTCTTGATTTTCTTGGAAGTGGACCATTTCTTGCCTGCTCTAGCTTGCTTCTTTTGGAGGCATTTTGCAGAATTTACAGGAAATGAATCACACGAAATTGAGTCTCTTCATTCAGGTATTGGTCTACCTGCTTGGAATTGAAAGGTATATGTAATTGGGCATGCACCTTGCATGCAGTGCACACAATTATTTGCATTTCCAGAAGTCAGCGATTGTCGTAAACAATAGAAATGTACAGTACATTTTTTTAATCAGACTGGAATTCTGTTTTTGTAAGTGTATTACATATGACTGTTAATATAACTGTGCTTTTGGACACAGCAGGAGCAAAGGTTGTATGAAAGCTTTTCAAACTGGTTTGATCCCTGTGCTCCCCCCCACTCCCTCTGAAGGGAGTCCTGCGTCCCAATCTCTGTGTGATTCTCTTTCTTCTTTTTTGTGGGTACCGTCCAAGCCTCCTTGTCTTTCTTTCCCTGCAGTTCCTCTGTGATCATGGAGCCCCACCCCCATTTCATGCTGGGGCGTGTTTTGCTTTTCTCTCCAGAGGCTATTGTGCTGGTCACGGGAAGAGTGAAAGCTGCCGTCCCGGGCCAGCATTGTTCCGCTGTGGGTTATGCAGGAGGTGATAGGTTAAATTGGCGCCGCTGGTAGCTAGAGCTGTTAACGACTCATTCCTTTTTCACTTAAGCATGCTTTGGTGTTTCCTTTGTTGAAAAAGCCTACTCTTGATTCTGCGGTGTTGGCTGTCTATCGTCCTATCACCTTGCTAAACTTTCTATTGAAACTGCTTGAGGCTCCTGTATGCCATCTGTTGACCACTTTTTTGGAGAAATCTCTTTTCTTTTACTCTTCTAAATCTGGGTTCCGGGCAGGCCACAGTACGGAAGGAGTCCTGGTCTCTGTGCTAGACGATGTCGCTCGACTGCATGACTGGGGCATCGCAGGGCCAGTTATGCTTCTGGATATGTTGGACTCCTTTGACACCATTGATCTACAGTCCTGCTGAGACGCCTTGCAGGTGCTGGGCTCTCTGGAGTGGTATTGGCCTGGTTCACTTCTTTCCTTTTGGATCAGCTCCATTTGTTTTCCTTACCACCTTTCCTTTCCCTTCCTACCGCACTTTCTTGTGGGGTGCCTCAGGACTCCAATAGCTCCCCTGTTCTGTTTAATGTCTATGTTCAGTCACTGACGAGGCTCATCGCCTCCCACGACTTCACTTGCTATGCCTACGCCGATGACACCTAGATCTTGGTCTGCCTGGATCTGGCGGTGCCCGAGATGGCTGTCAGCTTTAGGACATGTTTGGAGGTTTGTGGGGGGGTGGATGTCGTCCAATTGGATGAAACTGAATGGGGAGAGAAGTGAGCTACTGGTGGTGGGCCCTTTAATGCTCCTGCACTCCAATCCTTTCTTTATTGGCCTCCTTCAATGGGCTCCTGCCCCACTCCAGCGCCTATGGTTAAAGATATGGGCGTGAAAATTACTTCCTCCCTTTCCATGGTCACTCTGGTCAGCTCTATCTGTCAGGCGGGCATCTTAAGCTTAAGGTATTGCAGAAAGTCTTGTTTTTTTTACCTCCCATTACAGGGCACCAATGGTCTCTTCACTAGTGCTGTCATCTCTTTATTATTCCAATGCGCTGTTGCTGGGTCAGTCTGCCTACTTGACCAGACGTCTTCAAGTCTTTCAAAACTTGACCGCCTGGGTCACTACATCAACCCCTTGCAGGACCCACACCTCCCTGGTGCTGCACTCCCTCCGCTGGCTCCCAGTGGCAAAGAGAGTGCAGTTCAAGTCTCTCTGCCTGGTTTTCTGTACCTTACACTGGACAATGAGCTACCTATTGCCAGGGCCAAGTTGAAGTTCTGTGTACCCCATAACTCTCTCCATCCTACTGAAGCTTTTATGGTGGGGGTCCCCAGCTTTAGATTGTCCCAGGTCAGCGGTCGTGCCTTCTCGGTGGCAGGGGCTAATCTGTGGAACTCTCTCCCTCTGCCATGCGGAGGATGGATGATTATTTGGTTTTTAGGAGATCTGTGAAGACCTACTTTTTAATTTCTTCCTTATTTGCTGAGCAGCGCCATGATGCATTCGGGCGACTGTGCACTTTAAAAATGTGTTATGAATAAATAAATAAATAAAGCTGAAATGGACAGTGTGCAGTACTTAAAATATTACTTCAAATATTACAACTATTTGCATGATTTTCATTTTACAAGCATTTGCCATTTTTCCCTGCTATCCTCTCTTGTGATCCCTTTTACCACACCCACTTCAGTCAACAAATGTACCCATTAATGCACACAAATAAGTAATTTTGAAAAAGTAAAATTGTGAAATAAATTATTAATGATCAGAAAATATAACAATTAGCTTTAGCACCCTGCTTGGGGGTGGAGCCAATCAGGTGGCTAGGCACGCAGGTGATCTCAGCCCACGTTCCAAGCCACCTGATGTCGAGTTCCCCCATCTGCCATCTTCCCCCCACCCTCTATTCCCTTTCTTCTTTGTTACCGCCACACTTACCTCATTACAGCGGCGGCAAGTGCCATCACTATAGCTGCTGCCGCTCCTTCCACACTGCCCCTGATGGCCTCCATGGAAAGGGAAAAGGGGCTCCATGCAGAACCCTGCCTTCCTATTCCTTGGCGGCCATCTTTGAACAGTCTTTTGTATCCATGAGCGGGACACCACAAGGCGACCTGTCCATGGGAAGAAAATATTTTTAATTAGCCCCATCACAGCCCATTGGAATGATGCTAATGGCATTTTTCGTGAGGGCTTTTAACGAGGGCCCCACCACCACCCGTTCCAGCCCTTGGAATGGGTTGTTAATGCCATATTATTAAAAATAGTAGTAATTCCTGGACAACGTGGCAGTGGAAAAAATAATATTCATCATAAATAATAATTAAGAAGAATAATCAAGATTAATTGAAAAAGTAGTAATTCATGGGAACTACCATATTGATAAAAATAATATTGATGAATAATAATAAATAGTAATCATCAATGTTAATAAAAAGTAGTAATTCATGAAAATTTAGTAGGGGTGAAAAATAATATTGATCAAGATTAACAAAATGTAGTAATTCATATATTGTTCAGAACTAATAATACATCATGAGGATAGCTAAAGTGCAACATGTGTACCTTGGGAGCAGGATGATTCCTTGAGTTGTGGGTTCAACAGTCCAGTTGGATCAGCTCAGCCATTCACTCCCTCAAACCCCTTTGTGATGAACTGAGAATTATAACATGTAGCATCAAAGACCAAGCACTCTGGAACTGGTTTTCTATTGTTAGTGGCACTGCAAAGAGTATTGAAAACATTTCAGTAATGCATGACAGAAAAATATTCACACCGAACAATTCTAATTGAAACACATTAATTACAATTAAGAATAATAAAATGGTAAAACAATAACCTTTATTGAAAAATACAAAATTATTAGTATACAATAAAAGTAACAATATTGAAAAGAAACCCGTAACTAATGAACAAATATTAGCTCCCTTGGCCAATCAGCGATCTCAGCCTGTGTTCCAAGCCGCCTGGCGGCCAGTTTGCCTGCCTGCCAGTTTGCCTGCCTGCCATCTTCTCTCCACCCTCCGTTCCCTTTGTTTTTTCCCCACCTCCACACTTACCTTATTGTGGCATCATCACTGGCTGCTGCAGCAGCTGCTACCGCTCCTTCAGCTCTGCTCTGGCTGGCCGCTATGGAAAGGGAACCTTGCCATTCCATGGAAGCCATCTATGAACAATATTTTCTTATAACCCAACGAGAGGTTTGACAAAAGGCGCCCCATTCACGTAAAGAAAATACTTTGTATTAGCCCCATCCCAGCACTTGGGACGGGTGTTAATGGAGTTAACAACCCATTCCAAGAGCTGCAACAGGTCATGATGTCCCGATGCCCTCGTTTAACATCCTAGCTTTGCTCTAGCCATTACCACCCGTTCCAGTCCTTGGAACAGGTTGTTAATGCCATAAGAGTACATGAAAAACAAGGTATTACATTTTTTATATTATTACATTAAGCACACATGTTCATTGACACACACATTACAAAAAATGTGAAAGTGTAAAATGGCAACTATATTATATGTACATGTTTACATATTCATAGAAACGTGTGCAAACAAAATAAAAAATAAATCATTTACATGTTTTTGTGTACATAGTTTAAAATGAAAATGTATAAGAATCATATTACAGGTTTCATAGCCCTTCATAGCACCTTCCAATGATTTTAAAGAAATGTTGTAATTTAATCTGGCCCCCTCAGAACTACTCATCCTCCTCGAAATGGAAAAATAAAGGGCCTGTTTTAGGCTAGCCTGCAAGCACATTTACCAAACAAAATGGCTGAACAAACAACATGGCTGAACAAACAAAATGTCTTCCTGCTCCAGAATCTCCAATTCACCCTGTTCCCCTTACCCCTGGCATCCCTAGGTCCAGTCTGCCATTGCTCCTCTACCTCTGCCTTGTCTGTTGTGCTGTGTGTGCAGTACTCCATTAACCCACAAAAAATCATCCATTGCGTGGACAACATTAAATAAAATGAAAATGTTTGTGCCCATAGACTCTTCAAACTTCACCATTCAGTCCTCCCGAAAAAGTCAAAAAAGTTACAAAAACTCTCCAATCAATAATTATTTCTCCTAAATGTAATAAGTAATAACCTATGTTTTAGTTTGAAAAAATCAGAGGACATCCCACTAGGCGTGAGGGTGCAATCTCATTTAGTCACTCCCCGGCCAGGCATGGGAGACAAACAGGAAGTGGAAGAGGCATACTGTCTAGCCTGCCTGTTTCTTGAAATGCATGACATGCTCCTCTCTATCAACCTTTTGAAATTAAAGTGATTGGTTTGTGAGAAATATTGTCATCAAACAGTATTTTTCAGGAATAGTCCTCTGCACTCGCTTGCTTCAGATAATACGTTAGTAGAATTTGTTCTTAAGTTTTTTGCCAAAGGAAAAAAAGCATCCCCAGAGCACTATGTATCATGTTAATGACCACATATGCATACTAAAATCCATGCATGATTTGCAGACGTTTAATGGTGGGGGCGGCAAATTTCATGCAGTGCGCAAAGTTGAAGTCCTGCAACTTTCTACGGCCTGATTTTTAAATAGTAATATATTGTCATTGATTTTATTTTGTTGATTAACCTTGCAAGAGTGTCATTGTTCTTCATATGTATTTAACACCTATTAGTACCTAGCCAGGGTGCAATCAGAATGAAAGAACCATTCTAATTGTACCTCGCCGAGGCATTACCCGGCAGGGAATCCCTCGGCCGCAATTCCACTGCCATTGTCTTTGGTGGGGGATGGGGCAGCCCCTCAGCCAAGGAGGAGGCTCGAAGCGGATCCATCACCGCTCCAAGACTCCCCACGGCTGAGAAGCTGCTTTTGCCCCCCGCCGGGGACTCAGATATGTTTTTTTTGTATTCCCTTCCCTGATCCTAAGACCATATTGGCAGGGGGTTCAACAATAGTCAGCTTAGAGACTCTCTTAATGATGAGTTGTAGTCTTCTGAAGAGCGATTTGCTTTCCTTCACAGGAAACAAATACCTTGTGTAGAAATTGCCTCATTCGTGGATAAAAAAGTCCAGGTAGGTTATTATCCACTGCTGAACGGGGAAAGTAAAGCAAAATTAGCACATGCTGAATGCACAGGTCACCGAATGAGCATGCATTGTTCTCACACTCCCGCTTACAATACGGGAGATGCAGAATTACTGTTTTCTAATGACTAACACATTATCAATAGGGTAAACATCTTCCCCAGTTTACCAAATGTTTATCTACATTTTAATTAATGTGCTGGGGAGACAGAGGGACCTAGTGTGGGACAAGCAATGCAAGTAAGTGTAACGCTCACCTGATTCCCGTAGAGGCGCCGGTCTTGACTGGGCGTATACCGTATCTTCAAAGGTGATGTGTAACACACGGCTGGCTCTTTGGGCTGGACCTCTGTGCACTGTATGTCTGACTCGAAGGGTAAGATGTCTTAGGTAAGTGAACGCCGTGCTCTCCATCTGCCTCGGGGCAGGGTGCTGTAACCAGTTTCTTCACTGGATAAGGGGAGCAGGCCTCTTGACTTCAGAGGACTGCTGTCCGTCGTTTACTGCACGAACGGTAAGTTTCGAGTAATTCTAATGTCTTTAAAAGTCTTAGTAATGATGTCTCTTGTTTTGCAGGGTTCCGGCAATGGCGGATGACGGGCTGAAGTGAGTTGAAGATGGAGCCCGTGTGATGAATAGAAGTGCCTGGAAGCACGTAAGTAAGCGCTTGTTGCCTGCTTCACGATGCGCTCTAACTGTCTTTTTATTTTGCAGGTACAAGTTCGGAGCGGCTGCAGGGTGCCGGAATACCCACTGGGTTAGATGTGGAAAGGAGTAATGGCACGTGAGTATTAAAGTTCCCCAATGTCTTTAAACGCACCTTGTTTTGTCTTTCAGATGCGGGATGCAGCGCCGAAGGCCTCCGGAGCGTGCGAAGAGTTGGTAAGCTTTTGTTTTCAGATGCCGGAATGCAGTGCGAAGACCTCCGGAGCGCACGAAGAGTAGGTAAGCCTTTGTCTTTCAGATGCCGGAATGCAGCGCGAGGCGTTGGTGACAGCCGATGGACCAGGTAAGTGAAGCGCTGTCACTGAAGACCGTAATGCTAACCTGTTCTTTCTTGTCTTTATAGGTGTTGCTGAAGACTGGATTCAGGATGGTAAGCCTTTTTCCTTAGGCCCAGGATCAGATGCAGAAGACACGATGAGCGTTCTGCTGCAGAGGATGCAGAATAACGCAAAGCAAGATTCATCCATCGGGTGTGGTTTAAATAGCCTCCTGTAGTGCTTAGGTGTCTCCTTCCACAGCCACGCCTAGGTAAGAAAAGAGTTCCTGCTTTCCAGAAGAGTTCCAGTGTTCTGAACCTAGGGAGTGGCTCCTGCCCCACCCAACAGGAAAAGTAGTTCCAAACAGAAGAGGATCAGAGGCTCAACTGGCAGGCAAGTAAGCAGCATGGTCTGCTGCAGGTAAGTCCACCCAAGCATTATGAGCCCGGCGCTTCCAGCGCTGGGACTGGGCATATTTATGAGCCTGGTGCCACTGGCGCCAGGACTGGGTCCAAAAGGTCCCAATTGGGACTGGTTGGCACTCGGAACCTGGGTTATGGATCTGCTTCCAAGGGAGTTGGGAAAACCCTGACCTTTTGGAAGCAGAGATCATGACAGTACCCCCCCTCAAGGCCCCTCCCAAACCGGGCTTCTCCGGGGTTTTTGGCTTGTCAGGAAATGTTCGGTGAAATCTTTTGATTAGACGAGGAGCGTGGACATATTCAGCAGGTTCCCAGGATCTCTCTTGGGGGCCGTAGCCTTTCCAGTCAATTAGGTAAAATAGTTTAGATTTGGAGATCTTGGAGTCCAGAATGCTTTTGACTTCAAACTCGAGTTCTCCATCAACTAGGGGATTTGGAGATTTAGTTAGTCGGGTTTGAGGTTGCACGGGTTTTAATAGAGAGACGTGGAAGACCGGATGTATCTTCATATGCGGGGGCAAGTCCAACTTGACCGCTACTGGGTTTACTATGGTAGTGATGGAATAGGGACCAAGGTATCTTGGGTTGAATGTGCGTGGCCCTTTTAGAGGTAGATATTTGGTGGATAACCAGACTTGATCCCCTACTTGATATTGAGGGGCTTCCTTCCGATGTTGATCTGCTCCTTTCTTGTATTGTTCTTTAGCCCTTTGAAGGTGAGAAACAGCTTCCTTAAAGGCTTGGGTGATTGTAGAATGCAGGTAGTCTACTGCTGGTGTTTCAAGATCTTGGAGGGGATCCAACTCCGAGGTTCGAGGGTGACTGCCGTATAAAAGAAAAAACAGGGTTTTCCCAGTTCCCGAATGGACAGAGTTATTGTAGGCATATTCGGCTATCCAAAGGATGTCTTTCCAAGTTTTTTCAGTTTGTTGCAGCATGCAGCGTAAATACTGTTCCAGAGTTTGATTGGTCCTCTCGGTTTGTCCGTCGGTCTGAGGGTGGTGACTGGTCGATAGTCTCACATCAATTTGAGCCGACCGACAGCAACTTCGCCAAAAATGAGAAATAAATTGACTACCTCGATCCGAAATTAGAACCGAAGGAAAACCGTGCAGTCGGACGATGTTTTCGAGAAATTCTCGGGCCAGAGTTGCTGCTGTTGGCAAGCCTTTGAGCGGAATGAAATGCGCCATCTTGGAGAATAAGTCCACGATTACTAGAATCGTATTGTATCCGGAGCATGGAGGTAGATCGGTGATGAAGTCCATAGAAAGCGTATGCCAAGGGCGAGGTGGGATGTCAATAGGGCGTAAGAGGCCTGCTGGTCTTTCCTTTTGACTCTTGTTTTGGGCGCATACTCCACAGGACATTATAAAGTCTCTGATATCTTTTTTCCAAGACGGCCACCAGAAGTAGCGCTTGATCTTTTCTGAGGTCTTGGCCATACCGGGATGTCCTTCCATTAAAGAATCGTGATAACAAGAGATTACTTTTTTCTGTAAATCTGTGATGGGCAGGTATAATCGTTCTTGGAAATACAATAAGTTGTCCTTTACTGCAAAGTCCTTTCCCTGCAGATGCCAATTCTGTATGTCTGCTGGAGTTACAAGTTGCCTGGCTTTATCCTTAACTTCCTCTATGGATTGTGTGGCGATTACACCCAGAATTATTTGTTCGGGAATGATTGGTACAGGTTTAGGGTTGATCAAGTGTTCTTCCACTCCTATCCGAGAAAGGGCATCAGCTTTACCGTTTTTTGTACCAGGTCGATAGGTAATTATGAAGTCAAACTCGGCAAAGAATAATGCCCAATTGAGTTGTCTAGAGGATTGGGCTTTTGCGGTTTTCAAATATTGCAGGTTTCGGTGATCCGTAATCAC
This sequence comes from Ambystoma mexicanum, assembly GCF_040938575.1. Taxonomy (NCBI): domain Eukaryota; kingdom Metazoa; phylum Chordata; class Amphibia; order Caudata; family Ambystomatidae; genus Ambystoma; species Ambystoma mexicanum. The sequence continues at coordinate 77,763,262 of NC_090925.1, forward strand.
AGTAACGGTGTGTCGGGCCCCCAGCAGATAATGCCGCCAAGCCTTAAAGGCAGACTTGATAGCCAGAAGTTCCTTGTCAGTAATCGTGTAATTGATTTCAGGAGGCGAGAATTTGCGGGACCAAAATGCCACGGGATGCAACTGATTGGTTACCGGGTCCTTTTGTGATAGAACTGCCCCCATGGCAAGGCTTGAAGCATCAGTTTCCACGATGTAGGGGAGTTCGGGGCGAGGGTGTTTTAAGATTGGTGCAGAGATAAATTTAGTCTTCAAATCCTGGAAAGCTTGTTCCGCCTCGGTAGACCATTCAAAACGTTTGTTTTTCTTTAACAAGGCAGTGATGGGCTGGACTATTCGAGAAAATTCGGGGATAAACCTGCGGTAAAAGTTAGCGAAGCCTAACATGCTTTGCACACCTTTTACGGAGGATGGTGATGGCCATTTGAGAACTGCATCGACCTTCTTTGAATCCATACGCACTCCGCTAGGTGATAATATGAATCCCAAGAATTCAACTTCAGTCACGTTGAAAACACATTTTTCCAACTTAGCGAAAAGTTTGTGTTGACGCAATCTTTCGAGGACCATTTTCACGTGTTTCCGATGTTCAGATTCCGATGAAGAATAAACGAGGATGTCGTCAATGTAAACAACAACACACACATCTATGAGCTCTCTGAGGACATCGTTCATAAAATATTGAAAGGCGGCCGGGGCATTGCAAAGTCCGAAGGGCATGACCTGATATTCAAATAGCCCATATTTGGTGTGGAAGGCCGTCTTCCATTCATCGCCCTCTTTTACTCGTACCAAGTGGTAGGCTCCTCTAAGATCCAGCTTTGTATATATGCATGCTTTTCTGACTTGGTCCAGGAGTTCAGGGATCAAAGGTAACGGATATCTATTCTTGACGGTGATCTGGTTCAGGGAGCGATAATCTATACAAGTTCTAAGGTCTCCTTCCTTTTTTGGAACGAAGAACAAAGCTGAAGAAGCAGGGGACTTGGAAGGACGAATAAACCCATTTGCCAGGTATTGATCCAGGTATTGTCGAAGGTGAAGGTTCTCAGGCTCGGTGAGGGCATAAATTCTACTACAAGGAGGAGTAGATCCAGGTATCAGGTCTATCTGGCAGTCATAAGACCTATGAGGAGGTAGAGAGTTAGCCTGATCCTTCCGGAAAACATCTTGGTATTCTAGGTATTCGGGAGGTAACTGGGGAGTCTCTGAAGAAATTGCTGCCAGTGCAACACCATGTGGAGGGTGACAAGTAGAGACACATTCTGGAAACTGGACCGTTCTTGCTCGCCAATCGATCAGAGGATTGTGTTTCTCTAACCAAGGTATTCCTAGAATAATCTGAAACTGAGGAGCCTTGATCACATCGAACACGATCTTCTCATGGTGTCCATCTTGACTTACTAGCGTCACTTCTTGAGTGGTATGCGTTACTGGTCCGGAGGCTATCTCTGTTCCATCCACCGTAGTAATGACGTCCTTTACAGCCTTGGGACAAAGAGTTAGATTCATCCTCAAAACCATTTCATGATCCTAATAATTGCCGATGGCACCGCTGTCGACGTAAGCTTCAATTGCATGTAATCGATCCGGATTATCAGGGCTAATGAGGACCATAGGTATCACGAAATGCGAGGTCACGGAACTGGTTTTCACGCTCGGCAAGAGGACCTCTATTCTTGTCGGGCGAGGTCGTTTCCCTGCTCAGAGTTTGTAACTTTGGTAACTGCAGCTCCTACTGCCTTCTTGGCAGGTTTCACCGGACAGTCTCGAAGAAAGTGCCCTGAGTTTCCGCAATAGAGGCATAATTGCAACTGTTTTCTCCTTTCCCGCTCCTTTTGTGTTAGAGGACCTTTCAGGCCCCCTATTGGCATGGGTTTCCCGGAGTCTACTCCTTTGGAAGTAGTTGGCGGTTTGGAAAATACTCGAGCATCAAACTTGGAACGATCGGCCTTCCTGTTCTGCAGTCTGTGATCTATTTGAACGACTAAGTCTATATAGTCCGAACAATCTTGTGGGGGATTCACTACTTGGGCTAACACATCTTTGAGCTCTCCACGTAGACCTCTATAAAACAGCGTAATCCTTTTGTCCTCAGGCCATTGAGTTTCCACTATCAGTCTGTTGAAAGACGCAATATAAGCCAAAAGGTCTTGATTACCTTGTCGCAACGAAAGAAGCTCATTGTCCAAGGCCTGCCCCTGTGAATGTCTTGCGAACAGTTTTTCCATACTGAGCTGAAAAGCTTGAAAATCATGGAGGACCGGATCATCTTGATTTACTAGAGGGATCGACCAGTCTGCCACATTGCCACTAAGGTACGAAAGCACGAAAGCTACTTTAGCTTGATCAGTTGGAAAGGCTGCTGGCCGGCATAAGAAATGCAACTGGCACTGATTGATAAATACTGCAAACCTCTTTGGGTCACCAGAAAATCGTTCGGGCGGAGCCAGAGGTACATTCCCAGGTAGGTTGATCTGCACTGGATTCATAGAGGATGTAGAAGGAAGATTTCCCCCAGATGCGGGTAACGGGGTCTGTCCGGCTTGTGACTGTAGCAATTGTCTAGCAAGATCATCTGTTCGCTCCTTGGAAATAATCAGTTCCCTTCTTAGAGCGTTCGTTTCCTGACGGGCTGCATGCACTTCTGCCCTTAGTTCCCCAAGTAACTGGGCTAGCTGGTCGATATCCGAGGTTTCCATAGCGCCTGGACGGGAGTTTTGCGGTAGGCTTTGCGTTCTGTAACGCTCACCTGATTCCCGTAGAGGCGCCGGTCTTGACTGGGCGTATACCGTATCTTCAAAGGTGATGTGTAACACACGGCTGGCTCTTTGGGCTGGACCTCTGTGCACTGTATGTCTGACTCGAAGGGTAAGATGTCTTAGGTAAGTGAACGCCGTGCTCTCCATCTGCCTCGGGGCAGGGTGCTGTAACCAGTTTCTTCACTGGATAAGGGGAGAAGGCCTCTTGACTTCAGAGGACTGCTGCCCGTCGTTTACTGCACGAACGGTAAGTTTCGAGTAATTCTAATGTCTTTAAAAGTCTTTAGTAATGATGTCTCTTGTTTTGCAGGGTTCCGGCGATGGCGGATGACGGGCTGAAGTGAGTTGAAGATGGAGCCCGTGTGATGAATAGAAGCGCCTGGAAGCACGTAAGTAAGCGCTTGTTGCCTGCTTCACGATGCGCTCTAACTGTCTTTTTATTTTCCAGGTACAAGTTCGGAGCGGCTGCAGGGTGCCGGAATACCCACTGGGTTAGATGTGGAAAGGAGTAATGGCACGTGAGTATTAAAGTTCCCCAATGTCTTTAAACGCACCTTGTTTTGTCTTTCAGATGCGGGATGCAGCGCCGAAGGCCTCCGGAGCATGCGAAGAGTTGGTAAGCTTTTGTCTTTCAGATGCCGGAATGCAGTGCGAAGACCTCCGGAGCGCACGAAGTGTAGGTAAGCCTTTGTCTTTCAGATGCCGGAATGCAGCGCGAGGCGTTGGTGACAGCCGATGGACCAGGTAAGTGAAGCGCTGTCACTGAAGACCGTAATGCTAACCTGTTCTTTCTTGTCTTTATAGGTGTTGCTGAAGACTGGATTCAGGATGGTAAGCCTTTTTCCTTAGGCCCAGGATCAGATGCAGAAGACACGATGAGCGTTCTGCTGCAGAGGATGCAGAATATCGCAAAGCAAGATTCATCCATCGGGTGTGGTTTAAATAGCCTCCTGTAGTGCTTAGGTGTCTCCTTCCACAGCCACGCCTAGGTAAGAAAAGAGTTCCTGCTTTCCAGAAGAGTTCCAGTGTTCTGAACCTAGGGAGTGGCTCCTGCCCCACCCAACAGGAAAAGTAGTTCCAAACAGAAGAGGATCAGAGGCTCAACTGGCAGGCAAGTAAGCAGCATGGTCTGCTGCAGGTAAGTCCACCCAAGCATTATGAGCCCGGCGCTTCCAGCGCTGGGACTGGGCATATTTATAAGCCTGGTGCCACTGGTGCCAGGACTGGGTCCAAAAGGTCCCAATTGGGACTGGTTGGCACTCGGAACCTGGGTTATGGATCTGCTTCCAAGGGAGTTGGGAAAACCCTGACCTTTTGGAAGCAGAGATCATGACAGTAAGACTGCAGAGGAGATGGATGCTGATCAGCCACATAACCTAAGACCTTAACAATTCCAAACTGACGGCAGGCCTTAAAGTCTAGACTCCTACTATCCCACATGAGCAAATCATAGACTTATCCAGCCCATGCCACACAGGTGCACTGTGCCTCCCTAAGCCCCAGCCCTGGGGAGGAGAGATCTGATGATAACATCCAGCTTGATCATACCCTGGGAAAGAGTGTTCGGGAGGGAGCTGTAGGAACCACAGCTTGCCAGCTCCCTTGGGTTCGACATCCATGACACCTATCAATCAAATAGTACAATACATGGAAGATGGTGCCATATTTCTCAAGGCCTTCATCCCAGAAAACAACTTCAGATCTGATGTCCAAGGCTTGATCCTCTCCTTCCTGGATAGTGGCAATTCCCCTTTGGAAGAGCCTAATCTGGAACCTCTGAGATGTGCATGACTCTGCAAATTGGACCACATCACCTCGACTACCATCAAACTGCACTGAATCCCAGTGCAAGCATGTATCTTCTTCAAATCCTGCTGCATCATCTACAAAGCTGTCACCCTGAAATACCAAAGCTACCCCACTGAGAAGGTCAGCATCTCTGAGGCCGATAATCCACCAAAAGTAAAGACATGTGCACACTTGAATTCTGCTGGTACAGGAAGAAACGAACCAAAAGACAGGCCTTCTCTATGCCCCTAGCCTCTGGAACCTCCTCGCCATGAAGACCAGACTCGCCCCCTCACTTCTATATTTCAGGAATGAGCACAAGAAACTCATCTTCAAGGAGTGGCTCCTCCTTAACAACTACGTCCACACCCTCCACTGTCCAACCTACCTGATACTGGGTGACCTGCTCCCCATTCTTTCCTCCCCTAGTTGCTTGTAGATCCCTTTATGCAAAATTGACCACCCACTTCCTTCCACAGTGTTAGCTCTATGCACCTTTGTATCTCTGCTTCCTTCACCATGTCCTTCCTCCGATGATTTATAAAGTGCTCATTAATTCCTGAAGCTTGGTCCACTCTCAATAAATACAATAATAATAATAATAATAATAATAATAATAATAATAATAATAATAATAATAATAATAATAATAATAATAATGTCTTTGGAGGTCATTTTTCAGCCAGAGTTTTATTAAGGAACAAGGAGGTTAGAAGATGAAATTAGAGACTGCGAGAGAAGAGTTGTATTTGAGGTTGTGTAAAGAGTTGGATGTTTGGAACGAAGAGTTGGATTGGTGGAGGAGGGAAGACATCTCAAGAGGAGAGTTGTATTGGTGGAGAAGTGTTGCGCACTGGAGAGAAATATATTGGCAGAGGACTGCCGACGGGAGGAGGAATTATTGCAAGAGGCGGTTTATCACATTAGTGAAGATGTGTCATCAGGAGTGACAGAGAAATCCGAGGAGTAGAAGGGGCATTGCTAGGAATAGGAGGAGGGAGCAAGCAAATTGTTGGGTCAAACAAAATGACAAGGGAGATGGAGAAACTGGAAAGGCAGTTCAGAGATCAAGACCACCAGTTATAAGTGTGAGAGCGTGGGGATGGAGAAGTGGAAGAAATTGGAATCCATCCCTGATGAACAAAAGTCAGTGCTCCAGTGTTGAGAAGAGAGCCCAGAGGAAGAGTCACTTTACAGAAGAGTATTGAAAGCAGGATATTGGAGGAGAGTATTGAGAGGAGAGCAGAGAAGAATTATTTGGGAGAAGAGGAGGAACTTCTAGGGGGAAGTGGAGAGGCAGGTATGTGTCACAACGCTCACCCAGCGGCGCCTTTGGAGCAGATGGTCTTTCCACCATTAGCATGCTGCCACCTGTCTGCCTCAGTGTGCGGTAACGCTGTAATCATTTTCAACATGGCCACCGCCATGCGGAATATCCTTTCACGACCAACGCGCCGTGGTGCGTTGCAACCCTCTGATTCCCCCTATGGGTAAGATGCTAGTTCATGGTTTTCCTTCATCCCCTGTGCCTCTCTCACTTGCCTCTTGTTTTCCCTGTTTCCCGCCATCGCCTGTGTGGTGCCTTGATACCCCCTTGGTTCTCTTGCCCTCCTGGTCTCCTGGATTCTCCCTCAGTTCTCCGGTTCTCCTCCTCCCTCATTCCTCCTGTGGGTTCTCATCTGTTTCCTCAGGACTTACCTTGTCTGTTTCCTGATGGCTATTATCCCCTACCAGACATACAAGGCTTAGTTCTAACTTCCTTGTCCTTACCTGGATTATCCTTTGGACCTACACTACACTACTACACTCCAGGTTTTGTTTGCCTTCATTGGCTTTTCCCCAGCCCGGGCTGTGCCAGAGAAGGGGCCCATAATCCGCCTGTCCTCCCAAGCAAACATCTTCCCTCCAAGGCAGACCATATCTCTTTAAGGAATTAAAGACCTCAAAGAAGAAGAAAGTAAAAAAGGAAGTGAAGAACGGATCTCCCACTTCAAGCAAGAAAGGATCAGGTGAGGAGCAAGGGCACATTTCTAATCCTGTGACAGTATGTTAGAGGGGGACACATCTGCACCAAGCCTGGGAGGTGGGAGGAGGACAGGCCAGCCTATATTTAGATCAGGAAGGTTCCAGTGAGCAAGATCAGGCCCAGGGCAGGTTGGAGAAGGTTCAAGATGGTGATGTTACAGCAGGGACAGGGGGATAAAATCAGGATTAGGGATATGGGACGTGTCCCTGGAGCATGACCCTAGAGCAGGGAGCTAGACAGGGACAAGGGGACTCATCCCAGCCTGTCTCCCCATTGCCAATCTTGCCGGAGGACAACACACACTGTGTCAGACCAAGAACATCTGCATGATCACAAAGTCAGGAGCTACTGCTGGAATGAAGCAGATTCTGGCACTCCACTACTCGCAACTCAAACACAAAGACCAGGGCCTTCGGTTGGACTGCATCTGAGGCCAGTGAGAGCCCAAAACCAAGAACTGTAAGAGACATTTTATTGGACATAGAATCTGTTTGGGATATCGCCTTCCACTTTTGAAAAGAAAATAAACCTTTCTGTTGAGAACTGCATCTCCTGTTTGTGTTTCCCACATCAGCTATCCCATCAAAACGAACTAAAACCTTCAATCACATGCAGGTTTCCTCATTTATTTTACTGATAATTTCACAGTTGAATTTTGCTCAGTCTGATAAAGGGGCCCGTCAAAGGAGAGGAATTCTGCTTGTGCTCACAGGGCTGATTAGGAAACCTGAAGTACCTGTTTGGAAGAGAGTCACCATCTCACTAATGCAGGGAAGGTGTTCTTCCTCTCTGGTGGACATGGGTGTATGGAATTGGTGTCTCAATGTACAGCTCTATCAGTAGACGAGACAGCCACCGTCGCTTCCAACATTGGGATGTCCAGAAAGACATTTCCAATGGAAGGTGAGGTGGGCACTGGGGCGAGAGAGATGATGAAGGAGGTGTGCTTGTTCAGCAGAAGCACTGCCTGCAGTGTTGGGTCCAGGAGGAGTACAGGGGGAGAGAGTGGCCTATTGAATGGAAAAGGGGAAGGGCGTGTGTGTTGGGTAAGTGAGACAGGCTGGAGTGAACAATGGACTGAATATGATACAGGGGTGCAAGAGAACCCCGTAACAGAGAGCCAGAACTCTTGAACTTTCTATGAGGTAAGGAGCAAGAGCAAGGAGCAAGCACAGATGGAGGAGGTGGATGCTGAATTGTGGTCGAGGGAACGAGTGCACCTCCCTGGATGAACAAGTATGTAAAATCTGATGGTGAGGAAGTGCCGTAGCACAGTTAAGGGATCAAATCAAAAGGATGACATACAAATTACTGTAGGAAACGGAGTGGGCGGAAATCTGATGTTGGTTGGAGAAAAAGAAAAGGGTAGAGAGTAAGGAGAAAACTGGGAAGGAGATAGACTCTGTAGTGGAAGTGGGGGCATATGCAGGTATCAATTGTTTGTGAGCATGTTATGATGCCTCAAAAATAGAGGGTTAAGGAGGAGAAGCAGGGATGCAGACAACAATAGCGGTGATTAATACAAGGTTAGTGCCAACAATGCCAATGCCAGGGGCAAGGAAGTGGCTAGGATGACTGAAGAAACAGTTGACAGGTAGAAGAGAAGAGCCAGAAGAGTGACACAGTTAACAGGGACAGTACGAGCATGCTGTAGGATAATAATGTTTTGGATGTCCCACATAAAAAGAGGAAGTCACAGTCTGTAGGATATAGCACTTGGGAGGAGCTGAGGGTGTCCTCAGATGTAGAAGCGGAAATATGCAGAAGTTGTGCAGAGGTGTATACGGCACAGTGGTGAGTTGGGTGTTCAATGAGCAGAAAGGGATAGTACAATGAATGGCGACATGCAGATATGAGTTCCAAATAGTCTTTTTGCATCAGACAAGGGACAGAAGAGGATATGGTAGCATGCACGGGGCAATTGCTCTTGGGCAGATGGTTGGGCTACAGGATGGAATCTGGATTGGTAGAAGGTGAGAAGCCTACCACGGGAGATGCACATTGAACAGGACAGATTCATCACAGTGGAGCAGTACAGAGGGCCTTGAAGGAGAGTGGAACCAGGAATAATAGTCAGGATGTTGTGACTGGTAGAAAATAGTGAGTGATATATTTGTTGAGTGAATATTGCAGAGAACGGGAGAAGCAAAGGGCAAGGTGGATATTGCAGAAGACATTCATGAATGGGGAAGACGGAGACCTAATGAACGGCATGCACATCTGGGGGCTGAAGGTACAGGGACACAATGCAGCTGCAAAATATCAATGTAGGGACTGATCGTTCAACGGTGAAAGATCAGGATGCAGTGCAATTGTCAATGGAGATACAGATGGAGGATCTTATTGGGGTTGTCACTTTTGTATCTAGTGCAACAGGTACATCATAGCCAGGAGAAAAGAGATGGAGAATTAGAAGGTACCTCAGAATCATGTCAATCTGCTGTATGTAAATTTGGCAAAGTTTTCAGGAGTGCCCTTACAGTGGCTACTAAATCTTTCAGCGAGGCAGAACTGTTATTGTTGGGACGTGGAAGTATGAGTTGGGACAACTGCACCAATGCTATTCGAATTGGAGGGAGGCAGAAAGTGAACATGCTAATTAAACACACAGGTGAGAAGGTTGACATTAGTTTTGCAGGTTTGGAAATCATAAAGTTAGTGAAGAAGTATTTGGAATAGTACAGAGGTTGGGGAATGACACAAGGATCATGTGGACATAGTTATGTCTGTGCAGGATGCGAAGGTCGGGGCTAAACCTCCCACGGCGATTGAAAGGGTTGAGAACGAGATAAATAGGGCACGATCAGGCTTTTGTGCATGCATGGGCATAGAAGTAGCATGACATGAGTTTTAAATGCCAGTTTGTTTTTCCCAGGTGGCATGTACCTTTCATTTCAGGGCACAGAGATATATCTGATGAACTTAATGTAGTTAGTGAAGGATTCACAAACAAATTACTAACACTGTAAATGAGGACAGCAGAAGAGCATCTAGGGATTGGGATTGTTAAATTAAAAATCAGAAGTAATAGAGATATCCAGACCTAGAAGAAAGTTTGGCTCTGGGAATGTCTAGAACGGAACAAGTCCAGGCAAGAAAGAACAAGGCTAGGAAGGGCGAGCAGGGAATAATTGTGGCATCATTTACATGGTACTCCTCAAAGGAACCCAGTAGTAGGAGAGGCCTACTCTTCCACTCAAAATGCTGTGAATGGTGCACAAGGTGTCTGTCACGAAATAAACCCTGCCCGTAACAAAGTCGACCCCAGGAAACTTTATTCTGAAATGGAATCTCCCACTGTGTAATACATTATCCCCTATGACAAGAAATTAATTTCCTCGCATTTTGAACCCTTCACCATCTGGCATTTTTTTTAAATTGAGTCTCTGCTCTTCTAGGGAGGGTTTTGGAAAAGCCCAGGCAGGTGAGGGAAGCCTCTGTTTTTAAATATTGTTGAGCCTTCACCTTGATGGCTAGAGACTCTAGCAGAATAAACGTTCCCCCTTGATGGGGAGACTAGGTAGCAGAATAAACTCTCCCCATTAAAGGGGAGACTCTGTATGGGAATAAACTCCCCCTTAAGGGGGGAGACAGTTCTGAATAAACTGTCGTCATTGAAGGGGGATTCTGTATCAGAATCAACTCTACCCCTTTAAAGGGGAGTCTCTGTAGCAGAGAATACTCTTCCCCTTGATGAGGGAGAGTCTGTATCAGAATAAAGTCTCCCCCTGGAAGGAGATACTACTCTAGAATCAACTATACCATTTAGGGGGAGACTCTGTAGCATAATAATCTGTCCCTGTTGATGGGGGAGATTATGTATCATAATATACTCTCCCCCTTGAAAGAGAGACCATGTAGCAGAATAAACACTCCCCCTTGAATGATAGACCCTGTATCAGAATACACTCTCCCCCTTGAAGGGGGAGACTCTATATCAGAATAAACTCTCCTACTTGAAGGGGAAACTCTGTCACAGAATAAACTCTACCCCTTGATGGGGGAGACTCTATATCAGAATACACTCTCTCCTTTGAAGGGGAGACACTGTAGCAGAATAAACGTTCCCCCTTAGTAGGGGAAGCTATATAGCTGAATAAACTCTCACTCTTCAAGTGGGAGACACTGTATCAGAATAAACTCTCCCCCTTGAAAGGTAAACTCAGTCGCAGAATAAAACCCCTACCTTGATGGGGGAGACACTGTATCAGAATAAGCTCTCCCCCTTGAATGGGAGACTCTATAGCAGAATATACTCACCCCCTTGATGGGGGAGACTCTGTGTCAGAATAAACTCACCCCATTGTAGGGGGAGACCTTGTATTTGAATGAACTCTACCCCTTAAAGGGGAGATTCTGTAGCAGAATAAGCTTTGCCCCTTGATGTTAGAGTGCCTGTATCAGAATTAAATCTCCCCCTTGAAGGGGAGTCTCTGTAGCAGAATAACCTGTCCCCGTTGATGGGGGAAATTATGTATCATAAGAAACTCTCCCCCTTGAATGGGAGACCCTGTAGCTGAATAAACTCTCCTCCTTGAAGGGGGAGATGCTATATCAGAATAAACTCTCCTACTTGAAGAGAAAACTATGTCACAGAATAACTTTTACCCCTTCATGGGGAGACTCTATATCAGAATAAACTCTCTCCTTTGAAGGGGAGACTCTATATCAGAATAAACTCTCCCCCTTGAAGGCGAAGCTCTGTAGCCAAATAACATCTCCCCTTGGAATGGAAGACTCCACAGCAGAATTGTGTCTCCCCTTTGAAGGGGAGACTCTAGCAGAAAGCAATCTCCCCATTGAAGTGGAGAATTTCTATCAGAATAAACTCTCCCATTTGTTAAAACTCATGTTGCAAGGCTTTGTCTTGTTGCCGAAGTGAACACATTCCCTCTGAGATATCTGTTTTGATATTCTTACTACTGACAAGTGCTGTAGGGCTTTTTAGTTTTCTATTTGCAATAACTAACACAGACAATTTGGCACAATGCTATTTGAGCAATGCCGTTAGGTAAGAATTGATGCAGTCACACTGGGTGAGACTACACAACACTTATCTGCTTGGTATTAGGTAACCAACCTTTTGGTATAGGTCTGTACTACACAGGTTGGTAGTGTGACTGAGCAGCTAGGCCGAGCTCCAGAGGGCTAAATGTGAGCTGTAGATCTGTACAAATGAAATCTGAATATACACGTAGCCAAGTAACACTTGCACTCAAGGTTTCTGTTATAAATAGTCATTTATTTAACATCAATATTATTAGCGTTCTTTAAAAAGGCAATTTCTATAACAATATAAATATACTTTAAAATTAGTTTTCAGAATCAGAACAAGATAGTGGATACTCTTAGGATATGCGTCTTACACAATTCCTACATCCTGCGGCGACTTCAATCACACGGACAGTAATGACATTTATCTATCCTTCTAGTTATACTTTGCAGATTCTGGGGTTGCAGAAAGGAAAGGTTTAGGAAAGGAAAATGTTAAACAGGTTATCAGTAAATGTGAGGACAACTAAATCTTTCAATGAAATCTAGACAAGCCTTTCCCAGCAGTAATAGTCTAAAACATGTTTCCACCTCTGAGGGACAAACAATATCAAGGTCAATGGACTAGAAGAGTCTTCAGGGTGCCAGGACAGCCAAAGTCAATTGTAACACAGTCTATGGATCTGTTGCACGTCTTAGATTAAAATTCTTGCACAAAGTTAAAGCAATTGTAGAAAAATCAATTGTAGGGTCACAAGCTGATAAGCCTGTGATAAGAGAGTTGGAATCTGCTCTAAAAGGTAAGCCCATGCAATTTCCAACTGAGAAAAGCTCAGCTAAAATACAAGGAAGTAAATTCCACAAGCCAAAACAGTATCTCTCGTTTGAAGAAGAGTGTTCCAGCTGGATTGCATCATGCTACAACGATGCAGACCCTGTGTTCCTGAGCCTCAGTCATGGGGACAAGAGGGAGGATGTCTGGAGGGCTCCTGAGGTGGTACTTAGGAGGTTGGTGGCAGCTATGAGCTCTTTTAGGTTCAGCTTCACTTTGTGGTTTCGGCACATCACAAACAGCACTGTTGCGGATCTTGGATACCGGTTGGGCTTCCTTCACTCCTTGGATCCTGCACTCTGGTGAAGGACTCGGGATCTGGTCGTCCTGCTTCTGGAGGGTCCTTAGGAGACTCTTGGAGCTTCTAGCCGGATTCGTTACTGTATCAAACGTTTCACTCAACTATCGATTACTCGACCCCTGGCATTCGGTTCTTGCAGTAATCAAGAAGCACAGCCAGTCGGGCAAGATGGTCCAGTGGAGTTCATCTCAGTGTTAGTTGGTCCCACTAACCCAAGGGGAGAAGTCATCCCTTCAGGAGCTTCTCTGTCGAAGTGAAAAGAACTTTCAGCACAGCAGCCGGGCTTAACCACGCAATTTCAAAGGCTCAGGAGGATGCAGCAAGCTTTGTTCACGGTTTCTTCGTCAGGTGTTTCTCCCAGTGGTCGACAAAGGACAGGGGAGTGTCGGGACCCTCCCTCACATCCTGTTCTTCCAGAAAAACTGGAACCAGAGGTGGCTTTAGGGATGAAGACCGCCAAAGGCAAGACAAACAAAGGGCTCCAACCTGGTTCAACGCACAGAGTAAAACCCAAGAAAGACCTCACAAAGAGAAAATGGCGAATGAAGAAGTCAAAGGCCATTTAGACAAAGTGGTCACCCATGGGTGCTGCACTGTAGCTGAGGGTTCAGCCTGCGGTAGAAAAGCACAATGGTAGGAAAAATTAAACCACTTCCACCAGCCATTTAAAGTAGTGAGGCTAACATTAAAATGTTACATGAGAATGTAGGAGAAGGGGCTAATAGGCAAACCCCCAGTATTCCACATAGGATGGTGTGTGCTGGACCTACAAAGAGAAAAGGTAAGTAAAGCCAATTTCACTTTGCTATTTTTGGGAAATGTAGTTCACACAAGAAAAGGTATTTGAACCTTGTGAGCAATATAGAAGGATGTCTCTGTGACACTGCACTAAAGGTGCTGTGTGTCACCATACAACCAGTAGATGCCTATGGAGTCTGTCAGTGAAAACGCATACTCCAAATCAGGTCAAAATTCATGAGAGAATGAGAAAAAGGTCTCACTCACTCCATGGTCAAAATTAAAAAGTCTTAGCACAGACATGATAATTGCCCCTAACCGCACTATATTATAGTGAACGGAATTATACTGCCTACGTCATTGTTTGTGCTTTGGGAACAGAGCATATGTTGAGCTAAATTGTTGCTCTCTTTGCACAACATAATAAGGTGATGTCTACACAGGAAGTACTCTATTCTGATGGAAACAGCTGGATGTGATTGCTTTGTTTTAGAACCCGTGTTCAGCTTTTGTTTGGTAATCCTTGTGTTAACAATGGATTCTTTTCAGTCAACTATTATTTGTGCCATTACATGGTGGACTCTTTCAGATTGCCTTCCCTTTGGATTTCAATCCAAGCAACAATACAAACAATCAGATGTGTTATCTACGAATGCCTCCAAAATAAATAGGACTATGTACGGCCATGAAGACTATTGGAGCTTTATTGCATTGCCAAAGTAAAACAGGGTTTATTTTGGGTATTTGCAAGGTTGGGGAAATGTGTAAGATGAAACAAATGCCAAACACAATACACATTTTAGGATAGCTTCTCCTCTAAAGGCATGTAGTCATAAATCCATCCATCATACCCTGTGAATCCTCCCTCCTGCCAGGATGCACAGTTACTTTCAGTCTCAGGCTTTTAAGTATTCCCACACATCCTTCTTGACCCTTGACTTCTCGTCCTCAAGCTTTTGGACACTCTCGTCTTAGAGTCAGGTATTGCCATTTCATGATATCAAGCAATTGAATTCAGCCCCTGTATCTGGGCTTCACCTCAGCAGCAACTTGCGCGTCTGGGAAAGGATGCTGGGATTTAGGCTTCTCAGCAATTTAACAGACATCCCAAATAGCAAGACAATCCCTGCAGAGATCTCTCACCACTTTACTCCCACAGAGTGCTGGCACTTTCTCTCAGCTTTTGCTCTCTGCCTTCTTCCTTAAGGGATCACCATCGTTTCATTCCTACTGAGATGTTGGGTCAATTTCGTCTACCTCGTTCATTTTTTTTCTTCCTTTCTCCTCCTCTTCTACTGCATCTTTCCTTCCTCTTCCTCCTCCATAACATTCCACAAATCTATCATTCCTAAAAGTTGGTTAGTACTGCCTCTTACTTTCCCATCTCTTTCTTCCATTCATCCGAATGCCGTTGTCTCCTCTTCCTCCATGCCTTCCTATGCACCCTACTCAATGTTTCACAACTATACAATTACTAAGACACTTTCTCTGATCATTTTTCTTTTTCCTTCCTTCTTTCTCTACCACCCTTCTCCTCATTCAACCCTGTCCTTCTTGTTTATGATGTGTAATTCATTCTCCTCTCTCCTCCTTCTTATTCTTCCAATCAGATTATTTCTCCCTCTTCCTCTTTCTCTGCATGGCTCCTCTGTTCTCGTCTCCTCCAACCTTCACATTTAGTCTCATCTGTCCTCCGTTTAGACTACTCCACCCATCCTCCCTACTCTGCTTCCAACCTCCTACCCAGTTCCTCAACCTTCCTACTTGCTCTCCTTCGAAGCTCCTTTTAATCTGCCCCAGCATTCCTCCTGGCAATCCTTCATCCCACCTTCCACACTATTCTAATCATACTACTTATTCTCCTTCCAAGCGCCATCAATATCCTCAACCTGCAATTTGACTACCTTCCTCCACTCTATGCCTCTGGCTATCTACACTATTTGTTTGCCTCCTCCTGAAATGTATACCCAGCTCTGAATTCCACAAGTTTTTGTTGTACATCTGCCTTTCCTACGGGGCCATAAGCTGCACAACCACAATCAGCTGATTCTTATCATTAGGTTACTTCAGGGACTGGTGCAGACCTAGCTCACCATGACTTTCCAGAATGTCCTGTTGTTAGCTCCTGCTAGGTATGGGGCCATTGACCGAGTCTATATTAGGGCTGTCTATTACCTTGGATGTGAATTTATGGTTTTGATTTGCAGAGCACAGTCAAGGAACTGCAGTGTATATCTTGTGAGAAACCGTAGGATATTCTCAATCCTACCCTCCTTCGATCCTCTGTGCAGGTTGCTTGGGAAAGGCCATCACTCGTGGATCCTGACCCAGTGGGCGGTGAAACAAGGGAGGATCACCTGGGTGGAAGGTCCTTGAGGATTAGGAGTGGGGTGCCCTCGGGCGAGACATGGTATCCCCCTTTTCCCATTGATGACCAACTTAATCCTCCCGCAACCTTTATGGGCTGTTTCTACCCAGCTCCTCTCATTTCCCCACATGTGACACTTGACAGTACTGAGATGAGGAAGAGGCGACTGAGAGTAATAAAGACTATACCTTGTTACCATTTCAGTACTGGGACGAGGAAGATTCCTGTCAAGAACTGTGAGGGTTTGGCATGTCCCTTTAATTCAGGCCGGGCTGATAGAGCATCTACACCTGCATCCTGTCAATGGGCTGCAGGTGTATAAAAAGCACCAGGGAGACCTGTGTAGAGAGCACCAGAAGACCTTTTTTGATGAGGCAGCCGTGATGGGACCAGAGACACAGCCAGGATGCCGGCAATCATCTTGGAGGACTTGTGGGAACTGAAATTAGTGGGTTGTATGTTTTCCCCAGGTCTGGGAGCCTCCATCTCCAGGTGCAAGCAGCAAGAGTGGCTGAGGAGAAGCCCAGTGCAGAGAGGACTCCACTCAGTCACGGAAGCAGCCATGGAGCCAGTGTGCAGAGAGAGAAGCACATGGCAGGTGAGCAGGGCTCGTGCCGTTGGGTTTCCCGACTTCAGGAGTCAAGAGGAAGTCATGGTGGGAACCACTGGGAAGATGTGAAAAAGGCTGGTTAGTGTCGGGAGGGCATTTAAGCACCAGGGCACTCCTGGAGGACCGCAAGTGTACAGCGGTCTGTGAATTGAAAACCGAACAAAAGGGAAACTTAACTTTAAAGCCAATACATAATAGAAATCTAAAGAAGAGTTTGCCACAAAGTGAAACACAATATGATGATAGACAAAAGAGTGAAAAAGCTTTCATGGCAGAGATTCATTATTTTCAATCAAAAAATCCAACAAATGAAATCACCAGTATCCTGACAAAACATCCAGACAAATACGAAGTGAATACCCACACACCGAACAGTCCTCAACAGTACAATTTGAGAAATCCAGAAACTCAGGTCATCTTGTTCCCTGTGCAATCACTAAACCCCCCACATCCTTTGTTTGGAGCCACTTTGAAAGCAATCAAGACTATATTACTACAGCTCTCTGTGTCATATGTCAGTGGAAAGTGAGCCATTGAAAGCAGGCATGGCAAATGGTCACAACATTGCTTAAGCCCCCTCTTGTGCGACATCATCCAACCGACAACACAAAGTGTTCCGGACGGTTTATGGTAAAAGTTTTGAATCAAAAGATTTGAAAAACAAAAGTTTCAAACGAAAGTTTCAAAAACAAAAGTCTCAACATACTATTTTTAACATGCAAAAGTGCATTTCTTTCGAAAACAATCCATCGACAATAGTCATGAATTGGTTTCAATTGAAATGCATTTTTACATGTTAAAAGTAGCATTTCAATGCTGTTTTTGTGTAACGTTGAAACGTTACATGGAGCTGTCCAGTGCTGAAATTACAGCTGTGGACAGCTCCATTTCAAAGTTATTTGTGTATATTGGAATTAAAATGCCGTTTTTTAACTTTGAAACATTACATGGCACTGGACTGCACCATCTTACATTTTAAGGTTTTAGTCTATATTGGTGGGGTTCCCTCCCACCCCCAACCTTAACCCTAACCCAAGTTTCGAAAAGTTTGCCTTTCTAAACATTTGTATTCGAAAAAATGATTGGACACTGTTTTGGACAGACGGGAATTGTGGTTGAAAGTGAGAAGAAGGATGACAGTTCCACAACTGGGGATGTAAGATCATCAGAACATAGTACAATATCACTTTGACAGCAAACAGTAAAGAAGATTCTCACTGCATGCCACTGGTGCAGCACCTCAGGGAATGGGCAGAAAATACAACATCCCCCCTTGTGTACCTGTAATGGTGGTGGTTGGTGTAGCTTGGGAAGCCTGGCATTGCCACACGGCAGATGGCATTGTGCTCTTAAATTCATACTAGGTAGATGGTATCATTGCCCCCCCCTCCCCGGCTATCCCCCTGTCACTGAGTGGCTGACTGTTCTGCCACCAAAGAGGGATACTTGACAACTTGACGGATGGGCCTGAAAGGCAGAAAGGCGTAGACCTACCCTTGGAAAGGACACAAAACCCTGAGGAGACACACGCTGATCTGCCCCTGGACTGCCATTATCATAGGTTACAGGTTAGCATTCCTGAGATAATGCTTGGGTGAACTGCATGCTGTGGGTTACACCCTATAACTTGGAGCATTACGTGTTGGGAATTTTTCTTTTTGCCCTATGATTACTGCGGAACGATGATGTACAGGCTGGTCGTTTTCTATGTACAGCTGCCATAACAAAGCATTCACAAGAAGCGCCTTCTAACTGGTGATTTAAGGCACTTTCCAGAGGAGTGTGCATCCTACCTCGCCAACCTTCCTCCTCTGCTGCTGGAGCAGCGAAACACCCCATTTGACAACCTGTGTGACGTTTTGCCCCCGAAGCGTCTAAGCCTGTCTTGCTGCTAGGCTGCCTGGTGAGTTCATTGTGCATTGTGTAGTTCTCCATCTCTCACCCCATTCCATCTCTCTACCCTCAACCTCCATGGTGCTCTCCATCTCCCCAATTTACTATCACTGCTACACTAGAAGGAAACTGGTCAAGAAAGATTTCCTGATATCCAACCCAGGGCGCCCAGTACTGACACCTATGTCAATGGTTCTTCCAGGCAGACTGTCACTGATATCCTCTTTATCGCTCCGTCTCCGGCCCTATGGACTCCCCATATGGTTTCAGTCCTCTTGCCTTTCTCTTCTTCACCACATTAATGGTGGAACCAGATGGGGAGTACTCTTGGCACACTTCCCATCCTCTAGGTGCATCATTAATGTCTACCAGAATGTCACTGTCATGACCCAGGGCTCTCAACCCAGCCTCCTCCTTCATGATAGCGACTTCTGTCTCTCATCAATGTCCTCCCTTCTCCTGACACTCTTCCTTCTGCCACCCCCATGGCCCCTTTGCCACCATTGACTGGTGTACCACATCCATATACCCCTCCTCGGAAGACCTTCAAAGGTGGCAACCAGCTTCACTTAGCTAACCTCAACTCTCACTCTGCTGTTAAGCACTCCTCTGACATCTGTCACCTCCTTGAAGACTTTTACCTTGATGTCCTCGCTCTCACTGAGAGGTGGTTCACTGCCAGCTCTGTCACTGTTTCTGACACACTCCTCCCTGAGGGCCATAAGATCCTCTCTAAGCCAAGGCCTAACCACTCTGTAGGCAGAGTGGCCCTGATCATCCCTGAATGGGTCCCTGCTACTATCATACCCACTCAGTCCTACCCTTCCTTCAAATGCCTCGTCTGCAGGCTTGGTGTCTCTTTTGTCCTCTTGCTGACTCTCACCACCATCTACAGCACCCCTGGTCTGGTCTCCCACTTCCTTTCAGAGTGTGCAGACCTCATCCCTTCTCTCCTGGTGTTTTTTGCTCAGATTCTCCTCATGGGAGACTTCACAATTCTCCTTGACTCTCTTGATGCGGCCACTGTGACTCTTTCCTTCACCATTCTACCCTCCGGTTCGTCCCACTTAGGATGTTCTCATTTCAGCAAACCTCCCCATCACCAACCCTCTCATTACACCTCTCTCCTGGTCTGACCATGCTCTCCTGTCGTCTCATCTTGATCTCTTGGGTTCCCGGCTCAGCCTCTGCCCGCACTGCCAGTCTACTACTCCGTCACTCAACCAATGAAGCAAGTGTCAGTTGCTCATTTTGCTGCCACGTTCATTCCCCCTCTCACTCCAGCCACTGACTCTCACACTGGCACAGCCCTTGCTAACCTTCACCTCTCTATCTCCAACACCCTGGATATCCTTGCCCCTGTAATGAGGGTCCGCAAGAAGCCTTCCTCCAAGTGCAACACTTGGTATGATTCCGACCTAGCCTCTCTGAAACGAAAGTGCAGATTTGCTGAATGAAAGTGGCTGGCTTCAGGCACATCCTCTGACAGACTGGTCTTCCGCCTGCTTCAAAGGCAATGCAGACTCCATCCGCTCGAAGAAACTGACCCATATCCAAGCCTGCATCTCTGGGGCAACCAACAACACGTTCAAAATATGAAAGAAACTTGCCAATCCAACTTCAGTCTCCACTTCCCCTCTGCCATCCCAGGCCCTCTGCACTGCACTGGGCTCCCACTTCACAGCCAAAACTCTTGAGCTCTTGTCCTCACCCTTCTCTACTCCCCTCCCCACCCCTTCTTGCCCATTGCACCACATGAGGTATCTAGACCAGTCCTCTCTTTTAAAGTTTTCTCCAAACAAGTGCTCCCCTGCTCCTTCAGAACCATCAATGACAACATTGCCTCCCTTGCTCCAGTCTTGGCTGATTTCTGCAATCGCTCCTTTGTCGCTGGCTCATTCCCACTCCATTGTTCAACCTCTACTTAAAAAGCCTTCTGACAACCCTTCCTGCCCGGCTAACAACATTACCCCCTTCCTGAGCCAAGCCTTGGAGAAGTTGGTCATCTCCTAACTGATCCACCACACTGAATCTGTTGGATGTCTCCACGACCACCAGTCTCGCTTCACAGCAGCCAGAGACATGGTAACCTGTGATGTCTTGCTCTCACATCTCGGTTGCAACTCTCCTTCCGTTATCAACCTTCTTGATCTTTCCTCTGCCTTTGATAGGGTCAATCATGACACCCTGATAAATCAGCTCAGTGATCTCCTTGGCATCACACAGACCTAGACTTGGCACTGGACTGTTTGAACCCCTTCCTATCTGAATGACCATCCCAGGTTGAGCTGGGCCCTTTCCTCTTCTCCAACACACTCCCCACCTGTGGCATCACTTAGGGCTCTATCCTCTCGCTGTGGCTCTTCAACATTACCTTGCCCCTCTGGCCCACCGGATCGCCACCTTCTCTCCTCACTTCTGGAGTTATGCAGATGGCATGCTCATTTGATGGCACAAATCATTTGAATCTTCGGGTCCATGACTTTGCTACCTTGGTGGGAGCAGCAAAGACAATATGTGGCCATATTCGCCATTCTGTAAAGGCACAGGCAGCATGGGCAAACATCAGATAAAATACAATTTGCCTTGTCATCATATTGTACAGGATGTGCCCACAAGGTGGAACTCCTCTTTTTACATGTTTGAAAGAACGCTAGAGTAATGTAAGGTAGTACACCTTGCAGCATGTAGTGGCAGGAATTAATTCATCACAGTGGCTCAAGTTAGAGCACCTAACACACCATCTTAGCGTATTACCCAATTTGATCGCATATTATTGATCAAATGGTATATTTTACTGAATTTGCATGTACCATTCGATGGATTTGATCCAATCAAGTTGGGTAAAAAATACCAAACATGGGTAGCAGGGGTTGCAGGGGTACCCCCCACTCCCCATGTTTTAGTATTTCCCCCGCTTCCTGAAGATTGGAGGCAGGGGCCAAAAAATAATAAAAGGCGACTGTGCGGCGTCAGATCAGACCCACGTTAGAGGGAGAGGACTTATGCCGCAGGGTCAGGAGAGGCAGCAGACGGAGAAAAGGTAAGTGGAGGATATCGGGGGATCTATTGGGGGGTCTGGAGGGACATAGATTTGGTGAGTTTGGCCATGGTAAAATTGTATTCGTAGCGAAATTGACTACGGTCGATTCCGCAGCGAACAATCCTGCCACGGTCAAACAACCCAGATCACTTCTTAGAGAGTTTGAAGAAGCCACTTGCCACATTTGCAGAGCAAATATCTAATACACCATTTAAATCAGCAAGTTGAACAACAACGTAGTTCCTTCCAGATTTGTCTGGCATACCGCCTGCTGGCTGAATGCTAAGCGGCTACAAAATTGCGGCCGATTAAACCCTCTGATTGAAATCGAACACTGTAAGCTAGGAACCCTACTTAACCTTTTGATTAAGATGACAGAGCCACCAAAGTGTTTGGAAGGTTTTGTTTATAAGGACATGCTGGTTTCTGTTGTACTAGAAGGCATGGGAGCTTAGGTGGAGGATTGCGACAAACCCACTGGTACCAAAGTGCCACTTCTACCCAGCATAACCAGAAAACAAGTAAGGCTACTAGCACAGATACAGCACACATGTAGAAACATACTCCATAACAAAGAGCGCCTGTTAAGAAAACCTTTTGGGACAAGGTAAACTTGTCCAGACAGGACTGTACTATGGTTGTGTCAAGGGAACGCTGTATACAGGATTCTGTAGAAGACTATCACAGGGAAGGTGTCCCACCATTTGAGACTGATCCATTGAAGTACTGAGGAGAAAGGAAACAGATATGACCCAGTCTCTACAGATTAGCTTACAAGATGCTGAAACCCAGTGTTTTCTGCAAGCATATTTTAAGTGCATCTCATGATATCATGTCTAAAGCAGGTACTTAACTTGGTGCAGAAAATGTTCCGTGCCTTTCTTTTATGAAAAGCAATCTAAAGGAGTTCCCTGATCCATTGTAGCCCAAGGAAACGGGTGCCAGGGATTCAGAGTCAGACAACCCGAGTCATTACATGCACATACCACCTATATCTCAGGAGGAGAATGATGGTTATTAGCAATTACAAGGCTGATAATAACCAAAAACACATGTTTGAGTCTAAGAAAGACTGAGTGAGGCCAACCAAACACAACCCAAATGATTATAGCATATTGTTTTAAGAGGTGTGTAGATTTGGGCCTGTGGTAACAATTGTTAGCTATCATAGGCCAGCGTTTCTAGAGCCACCATTTCTCTATGTCTTTTCTAAAGCCAGACCCTGATTTCTTTTGTGTTTTATTAAACTAAATTAAAAACAAAAGTAAACCAAAATAATCCATTTTTTGTAAAAGTAGAATAATTCAGATACAAAAACAAAGTAACATTTTTCAAATAAATGGGTCTTGGAGAAAGGATGGCTTTGAAAGATCTGTACAGATCCTACAGATCTGTCGTTCTGCTCTCCCTCCAACAGAATGTCTCCAGACAGGAAAGGATGTCCCCTGTGCATCATCGGCTAAACCACCAGTATCCCAGAATTCAGTGCTACTATAGAGTAATTCAAGCCTAGTCAAGACATCAAATACTCGTATCTGTATGAACGGCTCAAATATCAGTTTGCAAATTCTGAGCCATTTCGAGCTCCTGATTCAAATGGCTCAAATCTTAAGAGCAGAGTGTAGCCACACAGTGTTAAGTTATACTCAAATCACCTGCAAAATCCAGACAGATTCCTGTGAATGTTGTCTGCAATGCACGGACATCGCTAGCAAAACAAACAAGAAAACCCGGTCCACCTTGTGTCCTGTGCATGAAGAGGATTACTTATACAGGCTGTCATGACCACTGTGAGGGGGCACAATTTGTGCCACAAGCAGGCTCCCACCAGAACCCTGAGGGCCTTAAAACCACTGCAAAAGGGCTCCTGGAGCCAGTCCTGGCGCCTTTGGCACCAGGCTCATATGTAGGAAGAAAGGGCTGTTCAAACTAGGTCCCATTTATGGTCATGTCTGGTTATCATGATTCCCTGATCGAAGGCCATCCCGAAATTGCTATGACTCTAGCCAAGGTTAAACGGAATTATTGGTGGCCAACCTGGCATAAGGACATTGCTCGATTTGTTCTATCCTGTGGGATATGTGCATAGAATAAATCACAAAAACAGAAACCAACTGGCCTCTTACAACCACTGGATATTCTACCGGCTCCCTGGCATACTCTTTCTCTTGATTCTAGTATGGACTTACTTCCCTGTCAAGGTTTTAATACCATTCTGGTAGTTGTAGACCTGTTCTCTAAAATGGCACATTTCATTCCATTCAAAGGACTTCCTAACGCCACCAGTCTGGCAAAAGCATTTCTTGAACAGATTATAAAACTGCATGGTTTCCCCTCAGTCCTAATCTCAGATCGTGGAAGCCAATTTGTATCCAACTTCTGGAGGAAATGTTGTACCATGGCACAAATCGATGTCCGATTATCCACTAGCCATCACCCCCACACATGGACAAACAGAAAGAACAAACCAGATATTAGAACATTATCTATGTTGCGTGCTGCCTCTAGTGGAAGAGAATTGGAAAGACTTGTTATGGATAGCGGAATATGCATACAATAACTCCATTCACACCAGCACGGGACACAGCCCGTTCTACACAATATACGGAGGACACCCACGTACCTCTGAACTAGACTCCCCCAAAACCTTGGAAATGACAGCGGTAAAGACTGTACACACAAGCATAACCTAAGCCTTCAAAAGGGCAAATGAACATTTACTGCAAGCCAAAGACAGACAAAAAAAATTCTCAGACCGGCATCGAAAGAAAGCTCCCGATTACCAAGTTGGAGACAAAGTCTGGTTGGCATCAAAACATGTGCCCATAAAAGGTACCCATACCTTTCGTCCAAGATATCTAGGACCCTATACCATCGAATCGGTGATAAATCCGGTGGCCGTCAAGTTAGCCTTACCACCAAGCATGCAAATTCATCCGGTGTTCCATGTGTCACATATAAAACCTGTACAACCAGGAAACCAAGTCTTAACACCACCAAAACCTGTGCTAGTTGATGGAGAGCTTGAATTTGAAGTTAAAAACATCCTGGATTCGGAACATACCAGATCTAAGCTATACTATTTAGTGGACTGGAAAGGGTACGGGCCTCAAGACAGAACTTGGGAACCAAGTGAACATATTCACTCACCACGTCTGATTAAGAGGTTTCACCTGGATAACCCCACCAAACCCGGACCGGACAGGAAGGATACCATAAGAGGGGCCTTGGGGGGGGAAGTGCTGAAATGACCACTGTGAGGAGGAACACATTGTGTCACAAGCAGGCTCCCACCAGAACCCTGAGGGCCTTAAAACCACTGCAAAAGGGCTCCTGGAGCCAATCCTGGTGCCTTTGGCACCAGGCTCATATGTAGGAAGGAAGGGATGTTCAAACTAGGTCCCATTTATGTACAAGGGCCTTTAAATCCAACATGGAAGCACCCACACAGTCTAGTTCTAAGAACCAAGCCATGCGGTCTAGTGTTTTGGGCATGGCAGGACTGGAACTACTTTCCCTGGTACTACTTTACCTGGGCTATATAAACGACACCCTGACTGCAGAACATGCTTCGTGTCATTCTGCAACCAGCAGCGTGACGCTCACCGTGTCCAGCTCCTGGTCTTCAGCATCTTCCTGTAATCCTGCAAGAACAAGAACAAGATTATTCTGTTTTACCTGAGAAAACACCATCTAGCACTCAGCGTCTCAACTGGGCTGCAATCTCTGGAAACCGAGAGAAGAAGAAACATCACTCACCTGTGAGTACTAGCTTAAGGACTTCTGGCGAACCGCTACCACAGCTGCTGTTCGAACATTGCAACCTGCAATAACGAGAAAGGGAAAAACAATATTAGAATGCGCGCTTCCAAAACATAGAATTCCATCAGCCTTACCTGAATTCCATCGCGCGACGCCACACTTCCATCCGGAGAACCACAGCAACATCTGCAAAGGAAAAGAGACATATTTAGGTTCGCTTTCAATATTAAACAACCGCACAGCGCTGTACTTACCTTAACGGATTCCGGGGGCCTGTTTTTCATCGTGCTCTCATCCACTCGCAGCATCACAGTGGCCTGTGGGGAGAAGAAGAAGAAAACACAGGTTAGTTTCAAAAGACAATAAAGGTGCTGCGCTTCGCGCTTTCTCTTACCTAGAAACGTGCCTCTCCATCCGGCACGCCAGCATCAAGACCTTCGCACCCGAAAAGAAGGAGATAAAGACATTAACAAATTCCCACCATAAACAGAACAAAGACTTACAATTAACAAACCTACCTGCCTACCAGCAGATTCGGGGTCACAGCAGGCCTGGGCCCAAGGAAGGCGAACTGCACCAGTGAAGTAACTTGGGCAGCTTGCCAACAAACGTCAAGCGCCTCTGCACAAGAAACGCAGGACGGATAGCCCACCCTACAAATAACTAAGGTGAGAAAAGAACCCAGTGGGAAGGGAATCAGTCAGATGGAGGTGGGAGATTCACCCATTAGAGACAGTTATCACAAAGCCTCCCTTCTTTAATTGCAGATTCATTATTCAGCACTGGGCAACTACGCATCCAGGGTTCCAGATCTCAGAGCCTTGCAGACGCCCCCGGGGATATCAGGTAAGCGTAACTCTCTCAAACAAAATGAGCCCCAATGGATTGTTGCTATATTTTGAAGTTTTGAATTGTATGGTGTTAAGACTGCTTTCTAAATGATGGCCTAGTGGACAGAGTTTAGGAGGGCACCCTAGTTATAGTGAACCAGGAGAACATCTGGGAATTTAGCCAAACCAAGTAAGGTAGCATAGATAGTGGTGAGGTCTTAGGAGAGGTGAGTGGGGGCAGTGTTCCACAATGAGTGCATACAGTGAAATATGCAAGGATCACACTTAGACAATGGGCCTCATTATGACCCGGGCGGTAACCATGGCGCTATTTGCGCCATGGTTGCCTCCAAAACCTTACCGATTCCGCCATGGTGAATGGAGCAATTACCGCCCCATTCCAAGGTTGGCAGGGCGGTAATTCCCCATTCACCATGGCCCTTCCCCATTCCCATTTGAGCCCCCATAAGGCTCAATCGGAAGGGGGAAGGCGCTAATAACAGTACCTCTAATTGCGGTACCGTTATTAGCTCCAAAGTCCCTTTGCGGGTCCTGTCCTTAACGCCTGGTAAAACCAAGCGTTAAGGGAGGACCCGCAAAGGGACCTTGGAATAGGTTGGTAAGGGATTACCGGCACCGGTGCCCTTACCGGTACCAGTAAACCCTTACCGCCCGGGTCGTAATGAGGCCCAATAAAAATAAAAACACTATATTTAGGCCAAAAACACACTAGGAAAATTAATCAAGCAGTTAATGTTATCACAAAGTACTACTAAATATAAAACATATATACAGTCATGGTTAGTCAGTGCAAGTCATACAATTCACTTCCAATAACTGGAGTAAAGGTAAGTAGTTAGACAATTGAACAAACAGTCCATAGGAATAGGTATCCTAACTTGAAAAGTTCAACCGGCCTTGTGCCCAAAAGTTCACACATACTTTTAGAAGTTGAGAAAAAATTTGAGAAATGTTCCTGTGGATGTGAAGATTAGCCTAGAAGAATTTTGAAGGGGTTTACTGGTAAGTAACATACTTTTCTTATCTTTTGGAGGACTTTGTCTACAAGGGTTTCAAAAGCAAAGTATTGTAAAACAAATCAAAGTTTTTCACAAAATGTGTAATGGAGGTGATAGGGGCACCTGTAAGTATGGCAACTACCCACCACCCATACTTGGCAGGTCGATGGGGCTTTGCTGGAGGTAGATTCCTAACGAAAGCTGTGTATCAAGTACTTAGATTTAGACTTCCCTGCCCTTAGTATGTACCTAGATTCAAAAACATTCCATACACTTAGATTCCACAATATGCATGTAGTAGTTGTGAGTGTGCTCTGAGTTTGGAGCATATATATACGCTGAAGTGCACTCGGGGAACAGACATATGCAGTACGTAAGATGTGGTGTGAATGCAATTGTAGTAGGATTGGCCTAGCAATTGCTACGGGCATCCACGAGGTATGCCGGTTTAAGTGACAGACAGAATGGCAAAGACTTTGTACTGAAAGGCAGTGTTCCCTACCTTTACCATCTTACCTGGCTTGTAGCAGTGGATTTTTTCAATGTGACACATTTCCACCCTCAGATCCGTTTAAGTGACACCCAACCAGCAACTCTGCCTAGTGATTCCATCCATGGATATGATTGGATACGATTCAGTTCCTGATGTTGGTGGGAATAGTAAAGTCTTGTGAGCCCTCTAGAAGGTCATGTGGTCCTGTGTGGTATGCAGTGATTATAACGAATCACAAAATAACTAATCCAATTACAAAAAATCGAAAATAACTAATTCCAAAATAATGAATTTGGAAAAAAACTAAAAAAGGGAGTGGGAACAGTGGTTTTGGCGGTGGGGAAAGTATTAGGAACAAAAAAAGGAGGGGTTCGGGGAAACCCCCCAAAGAAATGAAAAGGGAATTTGTTATTTTGGAATTCATTATTATGGTATTAGTTGTAATGGGATTAGTTATTTCGGATTCAAAACCCTCCTGTGTGTGTTGGATGTGCGGTGGCAGCGAATTCACGATGGTGGATGCCAGGACTGAGAATGTGGAGCCTCCAATTCTGGCTAAATTGATGGGGGATCACAAGAAGATGAGCGATTTGTGATCTCAGGTTTCTAGTGGGGTGAGAGGGGGTGATTTTGTGTTGTAAGTATTTAGGGCCTATCTTGTGCAATGCTCGGTGAGTGATGCACATGACTTTGAAGGTGACCCGCCTTCCAATGGGGAGCCATTGAAGGGTGCAGAGAGTGTGGGAGATGTGTCTGCTTCGGCCGAGGGTAAGGAGGAGCCTGGCCACAGAGTTCTGGACTCTTGGGAGCTTTTTGAGATGGTAGGCCAGGGCCTCAGGCAGAGAGAGTTTGCGTAGTCTAGTTGAGATAGGATAATAGACATAATTGCAGTCAGTCTGTGGGGGTGGGAGAGGTAAGGGAAGATGGGTCTTAGTACTCAGAGGTAAAAGTAGCCTGATTTTCATACAGCGTTAATGTGTGTGGATATTCCCAGGTATGTGTCCATTGTACATCCCAGATTTTTGACTGTGGCAGATGCGGGAGAGGGGGCCTGGGGAAGGTGGCCAAGGGGTAGGTTGTGGGAAGAAAGCTGTCTTTCCACAGATCATGATCTCTGTTTTCCTAGGGTTTAGCAGGAGATGATTCTGGTCAATGTCTATGACGCAGGTTGGAAGGTGTTGGTGTGGGATAGTGATAGATTTCAGAATTCTAAAGATGACTTGCATGTTGTCAGTGCAGTTATAGCATGTGAGGTTGTGTGAGCGGATGAGTGCTGGTAGAAGACTTATGTCTCGGGAGGATAGCTGAGCGGCAAAGTGGAAGCAAGACGACACGGAGCAAAATTATAAATAACCTATCATATCATATCATGTAAAGATTGAAGAGGAGATGTGACAGGCAGATGACTTGGGGGACTCCATTATTGATGGGTCGGCTGGTGAAGGAGAAAGAGGGAGGGGAGGTAATTTGGTGTCTTTTTTTAGGGGACAAGGAGATCCAGAAACGCGTGGTGTCTCTGATGCCACGGGAGTGAAGCCTGTCAATGAGGATGCTGTGGTTAATGTTGTCGAATTCTGCGGAGAGGTCAGGAAATATGAGTGTGGCACACCCCTCTGAATCTGCAGTGTTTTTGAGGTTGTGTCATGCAGAGGCTAGGGAGGATTTGGTTCCATGAGATGGCCTGAAGCCAGATTGGCAGGGATCAAGGAGGAGGTTGGTTTCTGCAAAAGTGTTGAGTTGGGAGTAGGCAGTGCGGCCATTGAGTTTGGCTAGGAATCGGGTGTTAGAGATTGGTCTGTAGTTCGCTGGTAGATGAGGGTCGAGGGATGGATTTTTCAGGAGGGGTTTGACATGGAATGTTTTAAAGGCTTCTGGAAAAGTGGCAGAGGTGAGGGGGGCATTGAGGATCGACCAAGCAATGTCACCTGGACAGAATGAGGAGAAGATTTATTTGAGGAGGGAGGCAGGGCACAGGTCATTTGGGGATCCTGATGGACAACTGTTTGTTAACGGTTTGAGAAATTCCAGTCTGGAGATGGGGGAGAGCGAGCGGAAAGTGGGAGTCAGGGTGGGCTGGTCTGAGGGTTCACTTAGGAAGGCCAGTGAATGGGTGGCAGGGTAGCCAGTTTTGTCTTGATAGTGTGTGTTCTTTGTAGCGGTATATTATGGTAATAGTCATAGAGGGTGCTGCGGTGCAAAGGGGGTCATGATGTCAGAGATGATCTTGGGGAGCTCCTTGATTTTTCTGCAGCGGTTTGCGACTCTTAACTTGTAGTAGGATTGTTCTGCTTTGCAGACATGATGATGGTGGGCATAGGCTGATTTGTTTACAGGGGTTTGATTCTTCTAGGCAGTGGTTCTGTGTGTTGAAAGATTTGAAGAGGGGGGTGAACCACCTACGTGAGGGACCCTGGTGTAAGGGTGTAGATCTAGATGGGGTGAGTAGTAGTAATGCATTGGAGCCCTGTGTCGAAGAGGTCGATGGACAGAGGTCCTACTTGGATTGGATGAGAGGGAAGAGCAGATCGGGGGTTATTTCAAGCCCTGTTCCAGATCCAGATGTGTAATGGTGGGTTGGCCAAATGAGAGGTTGAGAGTGAGAGGTGGAGATGAGTTTGGCTGAGCTAAAGATGGTGTTGAGTGTGTTTCCTGCATTATGGGTGGGGTCAGTTGCTTGCTGGGTCAGGTTGAGGGCATCCAGACTGTCTAGGAGATGTTGTTTCATGGGGTTGCTGTGGGCATCAAACCAGATGTTGAAATTTCCCAGTAGGGAGGGTAAGGGGTGCGCCATCAGTATGGCTGCTAGGAAATCCCAGAGGGCATTGGCAAAGTGTCTGTCATACCCAGGTGTCCTTTAGATAAACAAGAAACTGTGGGTGTGTGAGGGGGGATGTAGAGTTTAACTAGCAGTGTTTGGCAATCCACAATGCAAAGCTGAGCTTCGGAGTGTGAGATGGTTAGGTGGGGTTTGTTTAGGATGGCAATTTTGCCTCCTCTCTTGGACCTATTGTGGGTGATGAGTGTGATTTTGCCGATCATTGTTGGACTTTGCATGGACCTTGTCACACTCACGCAGCACGCTAACAAACATCTCCTTTCCTACTATTGCAGCTTCTCTACTGTTTGCCTGGGTCCGTCCCTCTCACTCCCGGTAATCCTACAACTGTGCCCATGCCTGCACACCTGCGGGCACACCTGAAGTGGACTGCAAGTGGTCTGCTGTTTGGCTGGCTGAGTTGGAACCCTCAACCTCTCACCGTCTGCTAGAGGAAGAAATTACCGCTGTAACGTAGCGAAACTGCTTTAAAGCAACTTCAAGTAATTACTGGATCAAATACCTTATAGTGGGTTGTGTCTTTTTTTGTGTCTTTGCCGGTCCTTGTTGGACTTGGCATGGACCTTGTCACACTCACGCAGCACGCTAACAAACATCCTTTTTCTGCTATTGCAGCTTCTCTACTGTTTCCCTGGTTCTGCCCACTCTGACTCCTACAACTGTGCCCGTGCCTGGGCACCTGCTGCGCCCCCGAAGTGGACTGGAAGTGGTCTGCTGTTTGGCTGTTCTGGTGTGCGGCAGTGCAGCAGAAAAGGTTAAATTAAGACCTACTTGCTTCTTATCACTCCTATGCTTCTGCTAGAAACTAGCACGAGCAACAATAAGCAAGAATACACACCTTAGGTTAATGCATCGATTAACTTCCTGTATGCCGGACTTAGCCCAACTCCCCAAAAAAACAGTCACGAAGCATGTGAGGAACTCGCTGCAACTGCTAACGCGTGCAAGTTCGACACACCCGTCCAGTAAATCTCATCCCTCATGCACAAAGTCGAATTCTGACATACGCAGCTTTCTAGCTTCAAATTGTACTACCAATCTTCCCCCTCCGATTCTCAAGCCCGCTACTTTCACTTTACTGGCTTCACGCCTCCCCACTTCAGAAGTAAATCCACCTCGAAGCATGCATTTTATTCAATCACCCTCAGTATCCGATCTAACGATGCAAAAGCATAGGTCTGTTGGCGCGGAGGAACTAGACTCTGAAACATACCATGCACTCAACCATCTGTTGGATCCAATTAACGAACGACAAGTGGAAGCTTGTGTACATGACCTACATTCCTCATCGAGGCCACCCCTATATTCCCAAGCCCTCAAGGCAGATAGCTTGAGCATTCTAGCACACCGAGTTTCATCAGAAACAACCCAGAATCACGTTACTCAACCTGCTCAAACTTCAATTGAGCATAACATCCCCAAATGT
The DNA here is from genome assembly GCF_040938575.1 of Ambystoma mexicanum. Lineage (NCBI taxonomy): Eukaryota > Metazoa > Chordata > Amphibia > Caudata > Ambystomatidae > Ambystoma > Ambystoma mexicanum. The sequence goes on from NC_090925.1 coordinate 77,794,999, forward strand.
GATCCCCTTATATGCCTAGGCTCAGAAACCCACATCTCCCCTCTAGGTAACTTTATGAATCAACAATCCGTTACTGATGTACCATCCCCAATATTTTTCACCAATCAAGGATCTAATCAGAATACAACCATTTCGGAATCAGAATCATTCCTAGATGCCTCTTTCACAAAACCAATCCCAAGGCCATCTTTTGTATTTTCACACATGTCTATCCCCACACTAGATCCTATGCCTGCAGCCATTAATGTAAGCATATTTAGCCTAACTAAACTATATGAAATAGCAGAGCAGAATGCGACACTACAATAGCACACTACTTCATTCTCTAGTAGCCAAAATCGACTGGATTGCCTCCAGAATGATGGCAATCCCGAGTGTGCTGGATGCAAAAGAACAAATTGAGCACAATGATGTAAGTGTCACTGTATTTCCAATTGAGACGGCACCGTAAGGCGATATGGAGAACGGTAATGATCAAGATCAGTTACCCCAAAATTCAGTCATCCTATTGACGTCTCCCCAATCAGCTCCCGCCGCTATAAACACAGAGGATACCATTATGGCTGATAGCAATCAGAACAACTCCCATGTATATGATATATTCAGACCTAGACAACAGAAAAGTAGAAAAAGAAATAACAAAAGAAAAAACAAAAAAAGCAGCACTTTCCTAGAGGATGTTGCACAGAAAAAAATCAAAAAATGTGCCCAATTTGAAGAGACAAAACTCTTCTAAATCAAAAACCTAAAAATCTTAAAAAATTGACAACAGAGAATGACACTGAGTCATTGGAAGATTTAAAGTGTTTCACAGAGACCGAATCTTGTTCTAACCATCCAACAGCACCGCAAGCTGAGGGTGTCCACCCTCCAGCACTCCCGGCGCCGTCTCAAGGTAAAATCGATTTACATGATGATGATGATTCTGCTGGGGATATTGCAGATTGTGTACCTATTCCTAATCAGAAATCACACAATAATTAGATTGATGATAATGAAATGATGAATTTCTCTGTTTATTCAACGTCATCCTTGGCAACAATTGAGATTATGCATCAGAGCTTGCATAGCAATGCAGATAACCCAGCTAAAATGAAACAAGTATTTTGTGTGAACCTAAATGTGAAACCTCCACCATTTCTAACTCTAGATCAAAAACATGAGTCCTGCATTCAAAAGCGAGATAGGAAGCAGCAGGTATTAGACGATAAGCCTCAATAACCAACAGAAGAGCCTAGCCAACACACCGCAGAGAATACCGAAGCAACTCACATTAGTGAAGAATTAGCGCTTCCTTTCGATCCCCCCACATTATCCACAGAAGTACTAGCCGTCACAATGCTAGATATAATTCACTCATATCCTTTCCCAAATAGGTCCACTCTCTTAACAATACTGCATGCTACCCCAAACCTTGAACACATAGCATCAAATGACATTGCAGCCATTAGATTCCCTGATTTATCTAACTTAAATCGAGTGGAACTAAAAATTCCATCAAAAATCATTAAGAACATTATATGGCAGAACAGAACCTCATTAAAGGAACAAGGTTTACTTCTTGAAGCTATAGAACCCCCGTTACCGCCAAAAGCTTTAGGTGAACGACAACCTCAACCTCAGCGGTCTCAACCTGATAACAAACAACAGCAATCCACCAGTTGCAAATGCCAAAATGCACTCCCTCACTCAGTACAACCACTATCTAGATGGACGTGAGTCACCAAATCTATACTAGACAAGAATAAACCTTGCACAAACTAGCATGCAGACTTGCATCCATGACATTCATGTACATTAGCCACTTGGAATACTAGACGTTTTTCACACCTTTTGTCACCAAAAGCAGACTTTCTAAATGTCTATGATGTGGTCGTAATTCAGGAAACCTGGCTAATCTCCAAACCCACGCGGCCCGATCACCATATAGCCTGGGTCCCAGCAACCAAAGCCACTAGAGGGCGTCGGCTGCTGGTCTTCTTATAGCCACTCATCTTAATGCAGAAATACATATTGAGCAATGGCTAAATCCAGACCCAGGAATCCGAGCTGTGAAACTTTCATCTACTAACCCTGCTCATCCCGTTTACCCAATAACCACCCTAATTAATATCTACTGGAACCCCTTGGCATCGAATGAGCGAATATTCATGAACAAGATAGAAAAGCTATTAGATTTAACTCTTCTAGATTTTAGAAGTAACACAACCATTATAGCTGGTGATTTTAATTTAAACTGCTTCCCAAAGCATGCACATAAACTTAAGCCTAGAGCAGCAGCTTTGCTGGCACTTATGGAAGCCAGGGACTTCACCATGCTGAGTGGCTCCACTCCTGATGATACACCACCAGCTCCAACCTGGACGCGAGGAGCAGCTGCTTCTGTAATAGACTACATATTTATATCCACCCAGGCTAACAGAAAAGTTACACATTTTAACATAATTGTCACCAAAGATAGGGATCACAACCTCCTCCAGATGCAATGGGCTCCGCACTCTACGCAAACTGCTCAGCATTATATCCAGCCATTAAGTATGACTACTGGACGCAATCGTCTGAAATGGAATCGTGAAATACTTTCTCTATTATCCATGAAAGTAACAAAACATGACATAGGAAATTCTCTAGCGGCAGCATTTTTTTTATAATGATTACATGCAAGTAATTATACAGACCAACCAGTAGACAATTCGACCACAATTCAAGCACAAGTATAAGTTTGACATGACGATTAGAAATCTAAAAAAAGAACTGCAACATTCAATCATAATACTATCTCCCATTACCGAAGCTACTCAAAGATCCTATTGGAAAACATTATATGGGAATCGTATTAAACAAATGATAGCTTCCAAGAAACAGGACAAAGCTGAAACGATGCTAAGGACACTAACGCAGAACAATACTAATGCTGACTTGTCGATAGAATGAAACACTATCAATGAGGAACACTGGTCCGAGCATTTTAAAAGCCTACTAAATAAACATGACATTTCACCACGAATAAGAGTCGACTGTAGTCCAGAAAAAGAAAAATCAACATTTGATATACTTGATATTATCCTACTAATCAAGAACCTAGGTATGTCCCGAGCCCTAGGTCCAGACAATTTGTCTAATACAATGCTTAAAGCCCATCCCGCTCATTGGGCAGAGATCCTAAACACAATTTTTAAGAAAGTAATACAAGCAGGAGTAATACCCCCATCATGGCAAAAAGCCATAATCATTGCAATATTTAAAAAAGGTGATCGAAGCAATCCTGATAACTATAGACCGATAGCGCTCATTGATATTATGGGAAAAATCTTCGCTAGATTACTATTACGCGACCTATCAGCATGGATATCTTCTAATAATTTATTTGACACATTTCAAATAGGCTTCACAAAAGGAATAGGCACTGTTTTAAACCTGTTATTAATATCAATAATCAAATGACAAGCAATTGTACGCAAGCAACCTGCTTTTATAGCCCTTCTAGACTTCAAACAGGCATTCAACACTATTTCCTGTGAGACCCTGTGCCACAAAATCCTAGATGCTGAATGTCCTGCCTACATTATGCACTTTATTTGAACATTTTATTCGAACACTTCTTTTAACTTTAAGATGACAACAGATGAAATTTTAACAAAAGACATTTCTACTTCCCTGGGCCTAAAGCAGGGCTGTATTTTAGAGTAGATTTGATTTAACTTTTATATAAATGATGTAAATATTGCTTTTAATTCAGTCCATTCTTTCCCTGCCAAGATAGGCTCAACTGAAATTTCATGGCTCCTATACGCTGACGAGTTGGTTATCTTAGACAAAACTCTCATTGGTCTGCAGTGTAAGCTAGATGCTCTATCGAACTATGCAAGCAATAAGCACTTAACCATAAATGTATTAAAATCCAATATTTTAATTTTCAATCATCATCTCCCCAAAACAGGATTTAAATTCAATTGGATATTAGCTAGTGCTTCATTACTGCAAATGAGTCATTACAGATATCTAGGTATAAACCTGAACACACATCCCTCAGACGAACCCTACAAGAGCAAACTAAAAACCAGAACAAGGCTATTAACAACCAAAGGAATAGCTTTGTGTAGAACTCCTTGATCCCCACAGATGACCATGACCTCAGGTGAAGTTCCAGTAACTTCTTTATTTAGTTCCAGTACATTATGATGGTCATATAATGTCAGGTACATCTGGGTTCAGGGCAACATACACCTGCATCCTCCCAGGTAGGCTTACATCTCCCAACTGACTCACATAGAACCCCAGTCACACATAAACATTCTAACCCTTAACACTCCATTGTCAATCAATACCCTGGCCAAAGGTTCCATTAGGATGCAGGATAATACCAAATCCCTACATATCCTTGTTCCCCACAGATGACCATGACCTCAGGTGAAGTTCCAGTAACTTCTTTATTTAGTTCCAGTACATTATGATGGTCATATAATGTCAGGTACATCTGGGTTCAGGGCAACATACAGGTTCACGCTCTCATGCACTCACGCTGTCCAAATGCCATTCAGGCCTCACATGACAACAGATTCTGAATCAATAACTAATTATAACTACTTAACCAATTCAATGAAGGCAAGACCAAATTGCTTCCTTTACTTATGCTCGTGAAAGCATCATCTCTTAACTTAAAAGTACCTCTGTTATTCATTCCGGCAATTAAGATCATTCACAACTTAAGCTTTTTGAAAAAAAAATTCCAACGGGCGGAAATGCAGCCGCCCGCAACAGAAATGGATTTACCAATCCATCTGCCACACTTCCTTTTGTAAATATCACCTCCCGAAGCGTTCCTTTCCTGGTATGTTCATAATGCTGCTTTTCATTGCTGCCAGCCGCCTGCTATAAAAATTGTACTCCCTTTGCCTCCTACCGCATCTCTCAGTTCTTAAATAGGCTCCAAGCCCCTCAGGAACTATTGACAACATGCCCTCAAAGATCCTCATCACCTCATATAAGTGATAGCTCCTACATGCACCTCCTTAGCGCTGCTGCAAATGGGCCCTTGCCCCTCCAGGCACTACACATGTTGTCTTGGGCAATATTCTTTCATCTCTGCACATGGGCTCTAAGCCCCTAAGGTGCAGCCACGGGCTACAAGTCTCTTAGGTGCAGGTATGGGCTCCAAGCCCCCTCAAACGCTGGAATGGCCCCCCAGGACCCTCCTCTGCTCCAGGCGCTTTTCACCTTCGCCACCAATCTTCTATTTAACATATAGGCGCAGCTTAGGTTCCCAACCTCTTCTATTGCTGCTGCCCCAACTCCAGGCCTCAAGCTGTACAACATCACTCCTCATTGTTTCTTTTCCCGGCGCAGCTTAGGCTCCAAGCCTCTCCTGTTGCTACTGCCTTGGGCTTATAGTCCTCAGTTGCACAGCATGCCTCCTCATTGCTTAATTTCCAGGCACAGCTTAGGCTCCAAGCCTCTCCTGTTGCTACTGCCTTGGCTATATCCCTCAGCTGTCCAGCATGGCTTCCTCATAATTTCCAGGCGTAACTAGACCCCAGGCCTCTTCAAATTGCTACTGCCATGGGCACCAAGCCCTCCATGCTGCAGCTAGTGGTCCCAGACCCCTTAAGCAATCAGTCTCTGGGCCCTCAGCCCCTCCTCAGTCTCTTGCTTTCCTCTTTCCCTGACCTGTCCTTCTAGTGACAGGCCAGCTGGCCCCTGGCTCTGGCGCAGCCCCTTACTTTCTGCCCCTGAGCTCCATGCGCTGGGCCCTTCTGCGCCTACATTTTTAAGCGCTCGCCCTACCTGGGAGGTCTTCTTCTTGGGTTGGGGGGAGGTGTATGTGCCATCTTCAATGCTGTCCCCCCAGCACAGCCAGCATCCTCGTCGCCAATGTAGAACTCCTTGTTCCCCACAGATGACCATGACCTCAGGTGAAGTTCCAGTAACTTCTTTATTTAGTTCCAGTACATTATGATGGTCATATAATGTCAGGTACATCTGGGTTCAGGGCAACATACACCTGCATCCTCCCAGGTAGGCTTACATCTCCCAACTGACTCACATAGAACCCCAGTCACACATAAACATTCTAACCCTTAACACTCCATTGTCAATCAATACACTGACCAAAGTTTCCATTAGGATGCAGGATAATACCAAATCCCTACACTTTGCAAAGGAAATATGGCAAATGTTCTTATAAACCGGTCATTATTTATTATAACCAAATATTTGTACCGATAAGTGTATATGGTGCCCAAACAAAATTTCCAAATGACTCACCCAGATGGGACATTCTAGAAGGAGCTTACTGGAAACGCATCCTGTCATTGCCCATGAGCGTACCAATTGCAATCATAGGATTTTAATTAGGGCTCATATCATTGGCAGCACGTGTTAACTGGCAAATACTTGCACTATATGGGAAAGCGATTACATTAGAGGCGCCTGCCTACAATCTCTTTCCAATATTAAAAATATTGATGTCATCTTCATCCACCAACTGCCTTCAGCCATGGAAAACACGCTGTCGATCTATTATGGAGCAAACTGATATATCTGAACAACTACTCATAGAAAACCCAGATAAAGCTAAGTTAAAGCTTTGGTAGTTCAATTTGAGAACAACTTGGGAAGCATGCAACAAATATATGATTTTTAAAGTCGGAGATTTTATACCTAAAGCTATGCATCAAATTTCATTGTAGCTTTTAGAATTCCCTGACCGTGAATACACCAATACTACACCTTTGCCTAGATTTATGGACAACGCGAAGCAGAGCACCGATTTATACACAAGGTAATGATCGCATCACAATCTGATGCTACTGCAAAATACAGAGAGAGAAGACACACTAGAGCACTTAATAACTAAGTGCACAGCCCTAGCAAACGCTAGACATACGTATTTTGGGAAACATTTAAAGCATATGGAATCTTTAACAAAAAAGATGTGGTCCAACGTCTTCGATACAAATACTGCAACATTAAGTATTGCAGCTATTCAATATCTTAAGTCCTTAAATCTAGAAGAGACTAGGTAAATCATACAAAACATATGCAATAATGAAGTCTAATTAGAATTGCAGTGAAAGTGAAACATCGAAATGAGACACAGGATTAAAGATAATTTAATCTGACTCACTTTTTATAGGACAAACCACTGAGGGCACTTTCCCTTCGTAAATATCTTATTAGAAAAGTATTTCATGTGATTTCATATACTTTTGATACAAGTTTCATAATGTAATTCTGCGTCGTCTATTTTGCTACGGTAAAACAAAGAATTATGTAAGTGATGAACTCAGCAATCTTTTATACTTTAAGAGAGGCAGTTTTAGAACAGCAATTGTTAAGAAATGTCATTTTTTAGTGGTCTTAGTCTTAAGGATTAACTGATTGTAAAATATTGAATTAACAAGTGCTTGTAAAAACCCATCGTTTAACTGCTTTAGCTGTCCTTGCAGTCATTTTAAGGGGGGAAGAAGGGCTATTTTTGTTGTGTATTAGCATCAATGACCAAAACATGCCTAATGAAAAAGAACACAATTGTGACAATTTATACCAATGTTGAAATAGTTGATTTATCAACTAAATTAAATTTCTAATAAAAAAAAATATGAACAGTGCAAACTAAAAAAATAATAACAGTATCCAGCAGTTTTCCATCCTTCCTAAGTTTTAAGGAATAAAAAAAGAAAGCAGACAGCTGTTTTTTTATCTTGCCTTATAACTTTGCACTGTGGGACTATTTCGAATTGAAATTGGAAGAGCAATCCAAAGGTGGCAATCCAAGATGCTAATTATTTCACCTCCAACAGCTTTTTTCTTTAATTTAGCCACCTGCTCTAGATCTGCTCTGCTTGATCGAAGCTCTCGAGCGGGGACGTTAGGCTTTACAAACGTGGCAGGGTATTTGGGCGCTAGTCCTACCCTTTCTCATCACAGCACTAATAACCCACTTCTCCCACTTTGGCAGCTCATTCCAGGTTCCTTTATTAAGCAGAGGGATTCCGGATACTGTGATGGGTTATTTACCAAAGATGAGATGTGGGAGATAGCAAAACAATGGGGGAATTTTGGGAATGGGTTTTTATTGAAAAGCAGATTGTCTTGATAGAGTAAGTTCTGTGAGAGGAACAGTTGGGCTCATTGTAATGAATAGAACTGGTAAGTAATCAGACCACATATTAACAGCAACTGTGTTTTTGCCTACTAACAATATGGGCCTCATTTTCATGAGGGGCTTTTAGGCATGTTTCTTACGTCATACCCCATTTTCCTATATTTGTATATGGCGGAGAGGAGGCAGAGTGCAACTTGCAGTTCCACAGCTCTCTTCCTCTCTGTCATACAAATACTCCCAGCATTTGCACCGGCCTGGATTGTCAAACCGGCACAATTGCTGTTGATCCCTATGGGGTGAGTCAACTTTACATGCCAGAACAAAGCAGGCGGACTCAGTGTCCAGTTAAAGTTACGAAATCAAAAGCATCGAATCCCAAAGGTAAGAGTGCATTCGACCGAAAACAAAAGGATCACATTTTTTTTTTAAATGTATATTTTTTTTAAATTTAGTATAGGTATAGGTGTTTTTACAACAAAAACGGGTGTTTGGGGGTGGATCCCCCAAAAAACAAATTGACTCAACCCTCTTCTCATTTGACCCTTTTGAGTCGAAACTTTGACATATAACCGGCGGACTCCATAGGGATCCATTATAGACTCTACCTGCTGTGCATACATGGCAGACTGCGTTTACTCAGTTTGCACGGTGGAGTGCAAAAGTGCAAGATGTTCACTCTTGTACGCCGCCTATTGCCCTGCACTTCGCTGTGCAAGTGAACACGATTCAGCAGCAAGGACCCACTTATGTGTTAGTCTACACGTAAGAAGTTTGTGCCGCTGTATTACAAGAAGCAGCAAAATGGGATCCTGTTATTATTCACTTTGCTGTTTCCTTCTCAGCTATTCACGAAATTGTAGAGGTGGTGTCTATTTTTTCAAAAAGCATTTAGCACCACACATATGCCCCTGCTTTTGCTACCCATTTAATGGACCCTGTTTTGATGACGACCACATGTTTCTTCTTTGTGTATTGCTACTGGTGAGCTACTTCACCTGCACTACTCTACACTTTTCTGGTATTGAACATGCTTGCAATCACCTACCCAGAGATGAGTGCCATATACTTCCATAACAAGGGGTACACACACCCACAGAAGAGGTACCCAGTTTAACAGTTTGAGGGGTACACACACCCACAGAAGAGGTACCCAGTTTAACAGTTTGAGGGTGAGATGGTGAAGGGTGTTGGTAGCCCAACCAGTGTATCAAACCCATGTTGACTTGCGTTAAAACATTCCCAAGTCAAGCATGTTGCACTGATGCGATTCGGGGCCACAATCAGCCAGGGCCATGCTTTGTCCTGAATAAGCATTGCCAGTAAAGAATAGCTTGGCACTCAAGGGGTAGCAATGCCTGTCAAACCTCTGCCACTTGGAATGACCTTGCAACATTGAAAGGGATTGATGGGAAATCTTTAAGTTAATTAAAACCTCTGCTGATTGATGTGGACATATCTCGATTCAATCAGTGTTCTGCCTTGTGTGCCATTCCAGCAGTGGAAACATCTCACTAATGGGGTCTAACATGACGACAAATGACTGAGGGAATGAAGCTGTACCTCCATGATGAGGTCAGAACAGGGCCAAAACATGCCCGATGTGCCTTCTTATGATCATGGTCAAGGAAGGTTGCATAGCATTTTGCATTGAACTGGCCGTCCTCTTTAGTGGTGTATATGGTTGAATGGTCAGCAACAGAATGGAAACTGGCTAGAAAATTGGCAGTGGCTATGATGTATTCAAGGAGTTCCAGCCATCACTTGTTTCATTCCATTCTGGCTCTGATAAGCCACATTCTATATACCGGGGCTTGACTCATTAAATATTCTAAAATAATGTGATCAAATCTCCTGTAGCATGATAGATCTATACCAACTACACCTCCTGGCCAGCATCATCGCCAAGGCCTTCTACATCACTTACAAGCCACTATATATGTCTGAGAAGGTTATTTTTTGAGGGGGCAGGTAAACAAACAACAGCTAGAACAAAGATGACATTAAACAGAGTATGATACATTTTTTTACAAACAACACATCTTGTCCAATTGCACCACCAATATATGGAACAACCTTCTATTTTATTTTATTTTAATTTTTGTTCAGAACTGGCCCTACCCAGAACGTCTCGAAGTGGCTTAGAAGATTCAAAGGCTGAAAAGGTGGGAAGTGAAACTGGAAGTTACAAAATATTTTGAGTATATAATAGGAAGATTAGGATAGATAAGTGGTAGCAGGGGAAATAGAGGGGCAGGGTTATGTGTCTTCTCAAAGATATTAAGCTTGCCCACTCACCAATGAAATTTAGATGAAAAGTTCAAACTGAGCTATCAAAGGCAACCACTTCTGGCACTGTATGCAAGTAATTTGTGCAGCGCACCGTCCTGAAGAAGGTGAGCTGAAATAAATTAGAGCTGCCGAAACTGGTTGACCTAAATCTAGAGATGGCAATTAAATAGATGTGACTAGATCTCACTAGCGATGTCCTTGATCTAGCGGGTCTTCAAATGAAGAAATAAACATCTTTTAGTGGTTTAGGGACCCACACAATCAGATCTATAAAGCAAAGCTGTTCCCAGAGGCAACTCTCTGAGTTCCGAACACTTTTTTAACAATGTGTTTGACGTGTCCCTCACATAAAGGTGCCTGTGACAATTACCATTATCAGTGCAGAGCAGCGCTCAAGCGACTGTCAGGGGTCCTCCTAAGCCCCCATCAATCAATCAGTCAAGTTACCTTTTGTGTACCTAGTACAGTAGGCGGGTCCTAGAGAAATGTGATGACGATTGACCATAAGCCAGGCTTGTGTTAAGCTATCATATGATATCTTAACCCCTTGCGTGCTAAGGTCGAGTATGTTCATACTATTTGCAGAGACCTACGTAGAGCTCAGCATTTGTTTGTTTTTTCAAAAAAGGTTATTTGTATTTGGTTACATAACCTTTTGCAAAAATCAACATACCCAACAAGACAAGCGATAAAACCATTAACAATTAGCCACATTTGAATAAAACAATAAAATCAAGAAAACATAACATAAATAAAAGTCTCCAGAATACATCATAAAAGACCGGAAATGTGACAAATATATCTGTTCAACATTGATTGGAGTCGACTAAGAGATAACCACAAGGACTCACCAATAGCTTTCTTCCTCTCCTCTCGTACTGTTCGCGGGGGTTTTCAAGAAAGGTGAGTAGAATATGAGAGCCTCCCTGAGTCCCTTCCTCCACTTCTTATGGCAAAAGCTTAGAAGAGAAGAAGGGCTTCAGGGAAACCCTCTGGGGAAAAAAAAACCTGCGTCGTCGTCTGCCGGACTGATGTCGTCAGATGAGAAGTGCAGCGAACGGTCTTGTATTTGATTGTAGAAATGCGTCTGACCAAGAAGTAAGAGAGAAAGGTAAGGTAAGAGCAAGACAGAAAAGAATAAGAATTGTAATGATGTTCTGAGTTACCCTTAAATAGGACTTGGGTGCTCTATTGAGTTAGAAGAGGTGGCTTCCAGCAGGCTCCCTATTACGTGAGGAATTTATTAGAACAGTGTAAAGAAGTGGACAACAGATGGATATAGGTAGATATGATCTTTACCTGACAAAGTGAACGGAGTGGTACTGGGAGACCTATGGCGGGTTTGTAAGCAGAGTCGGGGGTACCGCAGTTAGTACGCTGGTCTTCTTAAAAGGTGTAAACAGAAAAGAATAGTGCCAACTTCGTTTAAGACGTCTATTGTTATTTAACCCTGATTACTCTACTCCTCGTACCAGGCTTTTGGAATTGGAAGAGCCGTGAAGTCTGCTGAATAGGTTCCCGACCGGAGCCTGTGTGAGCGTGTGTTTGTAGAAGGATCCGAGCCGCCTTCGAGGGGAAGGGATCGGTCTTAGAGGTAGGTTCTAGGGACAGGAATTAATGAAAGACTGGTTCAGAAGAATGAATATGAGGTTGATAAGAAAGGTTGCGAAGAAGCGTTCTAGAATCAAACTTACGAAGCGTTGTTAATGTGGAGTAGCAACGCATCTGCGTGTTGTTGTTATGAACTGATATGCAGGAAACCAAACAGGAAGGCGGAGTCTGCTCCTTACTCGATGGCGCATTAACTAGACTAATGCCCTCAGATCCGGCAGCCATCTTGGAAGGAAAAATGGGCGACACCCGTCTATGGTACCAACGAAACCACAGTGACCAACGCTTTCTGAGGGACGTGACAGGAAAAAGCGATAAAACACAAAACCAGGAAGAACAAGCGACAAGATATACATTTGAGTCGTTTAGATTTTAAAGACAACATACCACACAATGATCCACAGTCTCCAGTTTCTAATGCTTTCTTCAACCCATGTGATTAAGGACAGAACATGTCCTCAGCAACCCCAGGACATTAGATCATAATGTTATTTCTTTCCAGAACTTGTCCCAGAACATGTCGAATAGGAAACTCTCTTTTCCCACTCCAAACTTAGCAAACAAATCTGGCCTTGCGGGTCAAGTACCCTCGCATTCCATCAACAGGTGTTTGAGGGATTGGATGGCTGGATTTTTGCAGACATCAATAGGATGTTGGTATTCTCCTCTTGCCCCCGATTCATAAGAATCTCACCAGTTTGGGCTACATTCATTCATATTCTAAGGAAGATTTTCTGAACGTTCCAGTGAGGGAACTTTACTAGGTATCTCGCAATAAAACCCAGTTTGTTTTGTCAACTTTCAGAAAGAGGTTTGATGTAGCTAGGGAGTGCAGGCTATCGATTGTTATGATCCAATCCATCACTTCCAGGGTCTTTTTGGCCTTCATCGGATTATGGATCAGTGTCTCAGTGTCCGAGTCAGCTTTAGCCAGTGCCCCCCTTCACTCTTTCTTCCAGATTTGATAACATTTTCGATTTTTGGCCTTCCAGATGTGCCTTAATGTCTGCATAAAGAGTGTATTCCTGGGCAGTAATGATTAAACGAAAGAGGGAGATCAATCTCCAGTTTGCTTGGGCTTTTATTGATCACAGACCCAAATCGAATCAAAGGCTAGAAATGGAGAGGCTCATGGGTAGACTGAGAACTCTCTTCCAAATAAGACCTTCTAGTTTTTGCCAATCTGTGTTCCATAAAAAAGGTTTATCCTCCAAGCCATGCAGGATCACAGGAGTGACCTTTGCCGAATAGTACTTAATCAGTGGAAGGATCAAGAATTAACACCTTTTTTCAGCTGAGATATTAATTGTGCAATCTTATTCTATCCATCCTGCTCCACCTTACATGCAAATGGTGAGGCATAAACTTTATATCCTAGATAGAAAAGATCCTCCACTCTTGGGATAACCTGCCCTCCCAACTCCCAATGGGGATAGATCACACTTTTGTGTGTGTGTCTGAAGACGACTATTTTAGATTTTATAGGATTTATGGAAATACCATTCTCTTTTGCATAGTCGTCCAGTTTGTTGAGGAGGCGCTGCAGTCCCACTGCAGTGTTATCCAACAAGACAACATCATCAGCGTAGGCCAGCCTGTGTATTTTACCTCCATTAATCACTGGACTGGCCAATGCTGATGATTCCAGAAACACGCCCATATCCGCCAGATACAGGTTGAAAAAAGAGGCGCACCCAGACAACCCTGACGGACGCTCCTTTCCACCCTGATGGATTCTGATAGATGCCCTTCATCATCAAGTTGCACTCTGATAGTGGTGTCCTTATGGAGCTCAACCAGCATTGACAGAATACCCTCTGGGATACCCAAGCTTCTTAGCTTCGTCCATAGTCGATTTCTGTTTATTTGGTCGAAGGCCTTCGAAAAATCCACCCAGGCCCCATAAAGTTGTTGTTCTTCTTTGATCCTGTTTTTTTTTATTCATGATGTTCAGGGTCAACACATTCAGGGCTGTAGATAGGCCTCTTCTAAACCCTGTTTGATATTTGGATAGAATTTTTGCAGTTTTCACCCATCTCTTCAATTCTCCCAAGAGAATCCTCATGAATAACTTACTTTCGATGTCAAGGAGGGTGATTGGACGATAATTAGCTGGTGACATCCGGTCGCCCCCCTTGAAGAGTGGAATAATTGTCACCGTTTTCCACAAAGGTGGACAAATGTTGTCTCTCAAGGATCTCCCTATAGAGTGAGAATAGGAATTTGGCCCATAAAGCTGGGTTATTCTTCAGGACCGGATACATCAGTGCATTTGGACCAGCTGCTTTTGAAGTCGATGAATTGGCAATCAAGTCCACCAGTGCTTGTTCGTCAAAAGAGAGGTGCCAGAGGACGTTTTTAAGGGGTCTAAATGTGGTCTCCACACGATTTACGAAATTAATGGAGATGTAATCTATCCACCTGCTCTCCTGCTCCAGGTTATACTGGGTACTACGTGAGTTAATCTCTACTTGGTGCATAACTGACAAGAAGTTTCTAGAATCTTTATTACAAATTAGTTTTAACATTAGGTCTCCATCCTGTTATAGGCGCAGCATCCTTATACCCACTGACCACTGTTTGTAATGCTGCGAAAGAAATCTAGACTCTCTCCTATAGTTCTCCAAACCAATATGTAATCTCTTTAGTTGTCTCAACTTCTGTTTTAACAACTTTTTTTCAGCCTTGTTACCTCATCAAATGTGTGGCAATGCATTTGTTTCTTCACCCCTCCTCCTGAGCTTGGTGGGCTTATTGACCAGACACATTTTACAAATACCTCTGTGTCAGGTTCTGATGCTTTTACTTCCCCGTTACCTGTTTTCCCCTCCTCCTCCTCACCTGATGATCCGGTAACTGAGTTGGTAGACAGCCTGGGGCTCCGGGCACTCTAGTGCGTTTTTCTTTTTTGCAGAGAGGGTCTCCCCCCGAAAGAAGCCACAGTGAAGCCTCCAACCCGGCTTCCCTGTGAACTCCCCACCTGAGGGAAACAAATGGGGAAAAAGCTGGACAAGGCACAAAAAAACCCTGTTGATTTTCGATGGAGTAGAAGACTTCCTCTGCAGCGTATTGAGATTGGTGAAGGAAGATGGGTTCCTTATGGCAGAATCAGTAAGTAAATGTCCTCGTGTGGTAGAAGGGAAAGCAGGTAAGTAGAATAGTCGATCGGAACAGAACAGGCTCTGTGAAGCCAAAGAGAACCAGCTAACACTTGACAGGAAAACAGCGAAGCAGAAAGATCAGGAGCAGAGAGAAGATAGGCGCCACGGAGGATTTCCGGCGTGAGAGCGAGAGTATGGGTGAGAAAGTAAACACGGCAGAGCCGTGAAAGAGAGAGAGAGAGAGAGAGAGGGAGAGAGAGAGAGAAAACAAAAGAACCTACAAAGGCAGTGAATCCAAGGAGGAGATTAATCGAGAAAACAAGGGAGAAGAGGCAACAAGCCCAAAAGAGTAAAACTCAGCGTTCGAGCAACAAAACCGCAGAGAGAGTTCCGCAAGAGTCGCAATGCAACGGCGGCTGTGGAAGGCTTGGCTTATGTACGTAGACCATACCCTGCAAAAACAATTAGACCGCAGCCAGCGTTCAAATGTGATGAACACCTCGATCCCTCAGGCGATACCTGATCCACATGCGCTACGGAGCAAGACGCATGACACTCTGGCTGACAGTTTTCCTGCTGAATGTTATTAGAGAGATCCGATAAATTGCTGTTAAGAACCTCACCATCCTGTTTATACTTAGGTAGACATTATCTACCCTTTCTATTTATGAGGGCCTGTACCTGTTTATCTGGCAGTCTGGTGGCTGTATCAAAAAATGTCAGATCCAAGCGAGAATGGTCACTACCTCCATCCACCTTAATACTCAGGGAAACATTTCTTTTGAAGAGGTCTGCTGACATAAAGATGTAATATAGGGTTGAAGCAGTCAGGCCTCGATGCCAAGTAGGGGATAACGCAATGTACCCTATTATTACCCAATTTGTCATGTTCAGCCCCCAACCAACCAGGAAATCAACCCAACTTCAGCCCTTGTCTGAGACTCTCCGTGGTCTTTGATTTACCTTCTTCGGTGATAATGGAACACACTGGGTGTTCAAGTCCCCCTCAAGTATGATATGTACTCCCCCATGTGAAAGTTTGATCTTTTCCAGCAATATGGCAAGAGTATTCAGAAAATCCTGGAGTCCAGAGCAGGCGGGGTTCCAGTACCGTTGATGAAAATCACCTCAAAAACTGGCTTCTGAAATTTTATTGTGACCTTATAGGATTGGATACTCATTTTATTATTAAAGATCACCATGGTGTTTTCAATCGTGGTATTTTTAAAAGCCATCAGTAATCCGCCTGATGGCCTGCCTTTGGCTATTTGAAGCGCTGGTTGAGTGTACGCTGTATATCCTTCAATTGCAATAGAATTGACCAGCCATGTTTCCTGAAGGATTAGGATATGAGTGTCACAAAAAAGAAGCTATTTAATTTTTTTTGTTAGGTAAAAGTGTTGGGACACTGCATGTTCCAGCATATCAGGCACAACTTTGTCTACCTAAAGAGACTGCATGCCCACACTCAACTTCTGTAACACTTGTGTTAACATTTCCGGCAGTAAAGAGAGGGCATTATCTTGAAAACTTCCACTGTTATGCTTTTCCCTTATGGGGGAAGCTTCAATCCTCAAATCTTTCCCAGAACCCCAGCTTGACCTTGTTCACCACTTCGGGGCAGGATTGTTCATCCTTGGGGTTTCTGATGGAGTTATATGAGAAACTGAAAGACCCTGGGCCTCCAGCTCTCTTGCTGCCCCCAGTATAGCATCTTCTCCTTTTGTCCATGTAAGGGCAACTTCCACACATAGGGGTTGTGGATATTAGGGAATTGGACGAATTCAATATCCTGTGAGACAAAGAGGTAGAGATTTGCTACCCTTTTGAAGTGTGACAAAATTACGCTTCTGCAAAGGGACTTGTGATTATTGTTCCTTTTTGTTGAAAAGAGCCAGATCTACTGCATCGCAAAGGTCGGATTTTCTTCTTCTTTACTTATATTTTGATCCATTGCTGCATCGAATTATGCTGGATTAAAGTGGATTGATGGACTTCTACCCTAACCTCCACCGACTTCCCAGCTCCTTTAGACTTCATATCAATCGCAGACTGCTTGCCCTGCTCCATTCTCACTTCTTCAGCAGTAGATATTTTTTTGTGCTCCCTGTTCAAATGTTTCAATATATTTGGGGCTATTTTCATACTAGCCACCTGTACATCAACTGCTACTGCAGTGGTGCATAACCTTAGTGTCACTGTAGAGCGTTTATTCATCAGGAAGATCGGGGCTAATGGCAATTTGGTCCTTGATGGGTTGCGATGGTTCATTGAAGTATGGAGCTTTCTCATGCCTCTCTGAGGCGTAATGACCCCCTTATGGATGTTTTTGTTGGGTTGCAAATTCTTGTTATTAGTTCCCGGTTCTTGCCGGTCCGTTTGGAGCCCCACACATACATTTGTAATTCCAATCTCTTCTTGAGAGTTGCCTACAAGGGACAACCCCTTGGCCTTTTGGTTTTCTTTTCTTGTCTCGACTTTCCCCTCCTTATCAGCTTTTTCACTGGATTCCTTCCTGGTAGTAATTGTGGAGTTAAGGCTGTCTTTTCCCACTGAAAATGCTGCTGAGGGGGATCTTGATAGCGACTTGAAGAAGGAGTTTGTTTCCAATTATATTGGTTTTATTTATTTTTTGCTTCCTCATTTTTTTCAGCTCTTTCATGAGTAGCAAGGTAGCTTTGTTCCTCCTGCTCTTCCTTGCTTCTCTCTTCCTTGCCCTCCTTCTACCTCTGAAGTATCGATGACCTGTCTCTGTCTCATTTTGCGTGACTAGATCCGGGCCTCTGGTGGAGTCTGCTGGGGGCTCTGTCTCCCTCTATAGTCCCCTCTACCACGTTAGCCAATCTTCGGAATTCCTCTAAGATTGACTCAGACAGGGGAGTGTCATCGAGTGGTAAGTTTGACTCCTTCACTCTCTCCCCCTCTCCTTCACTCTCTGTTGATTGAATTATAGGTTTCAGTTGAGTCAGTAATTCTTGCACAAGCAGGTTATTAATATCTTCCTCTTTCCTTCTTGCTAGAAGGGATGTTTGAATTGCTGAAAGATCCAACTCTTGTTTGGCTGTCTCCAATCGTATGTCCTTCAAGGTAGGGACCAAAATGTAATTAATAGCACTATTGATCCCTACCAAGGATGAATCACAGTTTGCTATTTCTTTTGTAAGTTCAAGCAGCACCCCTGCTTGTGACTGCACTTCTGCCTTTAACAGTTCAAAGACAGAAACCAAAGAATTCAAGATCAAGTTAAGCGCTGATAGTGTGGGTTCACTTGTTTGAGGAGCAGCCTGCATGGTTGAGGTGGTCAGCAAAGTGCTTTTTTCTTCTGAGTTTTCATTACTCCGCCCTTCTTCTATTGGGTCCCCTTGGGTACAGATGATGGCCTCTCCCCCTTCGCCTGATGCATCCAATGAATCCCTTTCCACTGAAAGGTCGCTCAGGCATGTGACATGATGTAGGGACATGATCAGAATACAAGGCTTCTTGCTCATTTGCACTTCTGCACTTCTTTCTTCCAAAGTGATCCTCAATCTTTCTTTGTATCTTCCTTGTGGTTACTGTATACTCTAAGCCTCACTTTCATGAATGCAATATGGCTTGCTGCCCCTGATCATTTGCACCTTCTACCACAGGTTCATGCTTCAATGGCTGCATGTGTACTTGGGCTTGTACCAATTGGCTTGTGATAGGTGCTGAGTTATTCTCAGCGACCACCGAAGCCTGCTGTCACCGAGCCACTGAGGAATCCATAAATGAACCATCCCACTCTGGGGATCTAATGTCATCCTGAAAGGTTGTACTGCAAAGCTTCATCTCGTTCGGCTTCAAACGCAACCAGTAAGAAATACTGATTACCACACTTAAGAGGATTTGGCTGGTCACACTTTGCACTGATCTGTGTGTTTCTAAGCTTTCTTCTCCCAGCCAATATTAACAGTTACAATATCAGTCTGTGGTGATGGAAGAGCCCTCTATGTGAGATGTCAAGGCGGTAATTTATAACAGGAATTATTCTGTTCCCTTCCAGAAAACGACAAAACTCTCACAACAAATTCCGGGGCGAGTTCACGTTCCAGAATAAGAAACCCGCAACAAACAACTACTGGATGAATGTGATGCAAGGATGGCGGTGCAAGGGTGCTGCAAGTCTGAGGACTGAGCAGGGTAGTCCTTATTAATTAAATATTTTCAGAGTAGTGTAAAGTAGAGCAGATTCATCACGCTCCAAAGTCACTCCTTACCCAGTCACAGTCTCAAACTTACTGTTCACTTTGTATCACGCCGCCTGCTCTTTTTCAGTCTAGCTTTCCAAAACGTTGCTGGGGATGGTAACAAATTGAGAGTTCTTCAGTCCCCTCAGATCTGATGTGCTCGAAGACACAAAGACTCTACAGACGACTCCGCCGCCGCTCTGCGGCTTCAACCCTTTTTGAAGATAGTAAACAGCAAAATGGGACATCGGTCCAATCCTCAGCAAACAGCAACAAGTTAACAGAGTCTCTAACACAAGCTCAGCATTTGTAGGTGCCTTGCCCCGGTGTTAATTGCTTGGGGAGTACGCCATAACTGCCATGAGACTATGGCACCTTCATTGGTATATCATCCACTGTAACAACGACCATGCAGGCGGTTAGCATTTACACTCATGGCAAACGCTTAAGCGAAGCATGTACAATGTGTGTGCATGTAAAACACATGGTAATTGCATGCAGGGAACCAGCACCGGTTGTGCTTACATGTTGATGTGTCTCCAGAATGAAAATATAAACATTTACCAGGTGTATGGTGAAAGGAAAGAGAAAAACTAGGTGACTTTACTCTTTCTGTTTATTCTCTGTTTAGTAAACTAATTAAATTCCTCCTGCAAATTATTTATTTATTTATTCGCATTTGTTTGGCGCACAGGCAGCCCATTGGGCATCGTGGTGCTTGTTACAGATATGAAAAAGACTTGTTGTACATACAGTGAAGTTCTTACTTAGTTGCAGGAGAAGAATAGTAACTACAGGAGAGGAGGCGAGAGAGAAGAGGAGGAGGAGAGAGTAATCGAGATGAGGGAAGAGGAGTTAGTTAAACAAGGTGGTTTTCAGCTTTTTTCGGAAGGCAGTGAGAGAGGTTTCTGCCCTGAGTGTGCTTGGTAGTGTGTTCCATAGTTTAGGGGCAATGTAAGGGAAACTTATTCCACCTGCTCTAGTTCGTTTGATGCGTGGGACCCTAAGTTGGTTGGTGTGGCATTGCCTAGTTGGTCTGGTAGAGTGAGATCTTTCTAGCGTATCAGACAGGTACGCAGACCTAGCGTATCAGACAGGGTGCAGACAGGTTGTTACATTTGTGTGCGGTGGTAAGTATTTTGAACGTAATGCGCTCTTTGACAGGTAGCCAGTGTGCTGCCTTTTTAGCTTGCGCGATGTGGTCCCTTTTTGGTATATTGAGGGCTGCTCTTAGTGCATTATTCTGAGGAGTTTGGAGTTTATTGAGATTGGAGTTGGGAGTGCCAGCTAGTAGCGCATTACAATAATCTAGTTTGGCTCCAATGGTGGCTCTGGCAATAGAAAGGCAATTATCTTTGGTTAAGAATGGTTTGATGGCATTAATGAGCTTGGTGCTCAGGGCGGAGGCAGAAACAATGGAGTTGACTTGTTTGTCCACAGAGAGTGAGGCGTCAATGTGGACTCCAAGAGTTTTAACAGAAGGTAGAACTGGGATGACACAGTTGTCTATGCAGAAGTTGGTGTACAGTGGGTCGAGGTTAGTGAGAGTGGATTTTTGACCAAGGAGAGAATTTCGGTCTTATCTCCGTTGAGACATAGGCCGTTCATGGCCATCCATGCTTGGATGGTGGCGTATATATTCTGGAGGGTGGCAGCGTCCTGATGGTAGAGTCCTGTGAGCGGGAGGAGTACTTGGATATCGTCAGCGTAGTTGGTGTATGTGAACCCAAGTGCGTCCAGTTTATCAAATAGAGGTTTGGTAAAAAGATTATAGAGGGTAGGAGCCGTACATGAGCCCTGAGGGACTCCATACCTGATGGTGATAGGCTCTGCATTCGCTATATTGGAAAACACTTTCATCACTCTTCCTTCGAGGAAGGAGGTGATCCAGTTTGTGGCTTGTTTGGAGAAATGTGCGGCCTTAGTGAGATGATTCGTGAGGATGGCATGATCGACTAAATCAAATGCCGCCGACAAGTCTAGGAGGAGCAGAAGGGCCGGCTTGCCTTTATCTAAAATTAGGGTAATTTGGTTCTTCAGATCTAATAAAGCGGTTTCAGTGCCATGACCTTTGCGGAATCCGGACTGCCTTTTACCTAAGACAGAGTTGTTTTCCAGGTAGGACTGTATCTGCATGTGTGCAGCTTTATCTAAGATTTTTAGAAGAAATGGATCCGTTGAAATGGGCCGGTAGTTGTTAGGTTGGGCAGGGTCCAGGGTTGGCTTCTTTAAGAGGGGGCGCACCCACGCCCCTTTAAGGCTGTCAGGGACTTTGCCCGTCTTGAATGAGGCGTTAATGAATGCTGTGATGATCGGTGTGAGGGGTGCCGCACACTCTTTAATGATCTTGGGGGGGCATATATCGCCTTTGCATTAAGATGGTTTGAGCTGTTTGAGGATGTGGAGAGTATCTGATTCGGTGATTGGAGAAAAATTTAATTTGGGGGTGTGCTTGTCTTTAGCGGTATTGGTGGAGAGGGGATGTTGGGGGTGCAGAGCCTTGAAGTGTTCTGCTATTTTATTTTGAAGAAGGTATATTTTATTTAACATCGTTATGCTTTCCCGGTGGCATTCATTAATGGGCACCTATGGAATGTGTCTGCTCTTTAACAGGTGCAGAATTGTGGCAGACTCAATCAAAGTCTATTTGTTTTACGCCTGAAAACTCATTTAATTTACACCTGAACATCTTGTTCAGGTGTAAAATTAAGTGCACTGGCAAGACAGAGAAGTGCATCATGGCCGGAGACCTTTGCTTTGCCCCGCGCCTCTGCTCTTCGCTGAGGTTGCCAAGATGTTGGATTTGGGTGTTATTGAACCCTCAACCAGTCCCTGGTCCAGTCCCGTGGTCCTTGTCTCCAAGTCAAGTTCCCAGGCAGGTACCAAGGATTGGCGATCTGTGTGGACTACCAAGGAGTCAATGCCATCACCAAAACTGACACGCACCCATTGCCCAGGGCTTATGAGCTTGTGGACACCATAGGTGCTGCCAAATTTGTGAGCACTTTGACCTTACCTCAGGCTATTGGCAAATAGCTCTGACGGACCATGCCAATGATAAGACTGCGTTCTCAACACCTGAGGGACTTTACAAGTTTAGAGTAATGTCTTTTGGGTTGAAAAATGCACTTGCCACCTCCCAAAGAGTAGTCAATCATTCGCTCAGTGGGCACGAGACCTTCTTTTTGGCGTACCTAGATGACATTGCTGTCTACAGTTCCACCTGGGAAGAGCATTTGACTCATTTGGATAAGGTGTTGCAGGCCTTGAAAAGGGCTACGCTCACTATCAAGGTCACCAAGTGCCAGATAGCTCAGGGGAAAGTCACTTATCTTGGTCATGAGGTAGGATGGGGTTGAATCCAACCTTTCCCCAGTAAAGTACATGATGTACATGACTGGGAGACTCCCACTACTCAAACCCAGGTGAGAGCCTTTCTGGGCTTCAATGGGTATTATCGCAACTTCAAGGCAGACTATGGAACCAAAGCTGCCTCTCTGACAGCTCTGACTTCACCCAAACAACCAAGAAAGGTTAACTGGGCAAAAGACTGTTAGAAGGCCTTTACTGGCTTGAATGAAAGTCTGTTTTTAACCTTTGTTGTGTGTGCCTGATTACAGCAAACCCTTTATCTTTCAGACTGATGCCTGAGACACTGGAATTGGAGCTGTCTTGTCCCAGTTAGATGACAAAGGGAGAGAACATCCTCTCATATTCATCAGCAGACAACTCAAGGGTAGAGAACTTAGGTGGGCTACTGTTGAAAAGGAATGTTTCAGTATCATTTGAAGCCTTAGGCGTTTTAGGCCCTACCTTACGGGGTCTACCTTCAAGGTCCAAACAGACCATAAGCCCCTGAAGTGGCTTATGCAGATGAAGAGTGAAAACCCGAAACTGCTCAGGTGGTCCATTAGCCTGCAAGGGCTAGACTTGGGAAATTAGACCACCCTAACCTCAGTCTGGGGGGGGGCGAGTGTGATGCTGGAAATGCATTGGAGGAACAGGGCCTCCATGTCCTTGCCCTGTAATCCTTTCTATCATGTATGTTCTGTGTTATTTTCTGCACAGGAGTCCATGTGGGACTCGTGGAAGTGCAGCTCTTCCTCTTTTATGTTTGGTGTACAGACCCTTGGGATACCCTAATGGCACCCATGGGTGGGGGTACAACCTTCTACCCCTAGTGTATGTTTTTGGGCACCTGTGTGAGGCCCACAGAGCAGGGTATGGGCTGGTGGCAGCTCCATGCTGAATTTTACAGGTGCTCTGAGTATCCTCCATTTTGGGATACCCAGGCCCTGCCGTTGGAATCAGATGATTCCTGATAGGAGACAAGTTGGGCCCTGTGGCCTCTTGCTTTCTATTGCCGGTTACCTTGTTTTTCCCAAAGTCCTGGGAAGCCCTGACTCTGTCCCTTCCCCCTGACTGGCTGTTGGGTGGAAGTTCCATACATGGTGTTGTGAGGAAGTCCAGGCCAGACAGGCTGCAGCTTTCCCAATGACTGTATGTTGTGGGTACACCCTTGGGGTTGGACCTGAGTGAATGGAGTGTGTGACCGATATGCCCTTCATGTTATGGGTGTCTGGTTTATGGTATGTGACGCAAAGACAAAGACAGCCCTTCCCGAAACTGGCCTGAATGCAGTCTGGTGTGCTGAATGGCTGGGTACTTGTTCCAATCCACATTCCTTGACCCCATAGCCGATTTACATGACATCCTCATGCATCTTCTAAGTGATAACCTCTAAACCTCTTTGAAAACACTCCTCCTAGGCGACCTCAACCTGGGCCTCAACGATCCCAAGGACAAACCAGCCAAAGCCCTAGTCCAAGCTCTTCTTGAGCTTGGGTTCCAGCAAAGAAAACTCACACCCACACATTGCAAAGGTCGCACCCTTGACTGGGTAGCTGACCACAACTGTAAAATAGATCTCAGCTCCAACACACAGATTCCTGGTCTGACCACCACCTCATCCATTTCTTCATTCCCACGTTCACTGACACACCTAAAATCCCTTCACCCATGCCACAGGCACTAGCCAGAAGTGCCCGAAACCTAACCAAAGAAAACTTCCTCTCTTTCCTAGACATACTGTCCCTCCAGCTCCCCACCTCCTCAGACCCTACTGTACTCGCACTAACATACAACTCCATCATGGAATCGCCATTGAAGCCATCGCTCCTCTCCAAAACAAAAAAGGCCAAAAAATGAAAAACAATAACACTTGGTTCACTACTGAACTCAAGGAACTCCGGACACAAAAACCGTAAAGCACTAAAGAATTGGGAAGCCTCCCCACAGAATGCCACGCTATTAGCCTACAAATCCATTGCTGCGAGCTACAAAAAAGCCATATTAACCTCCAAATCCTCCTCCTACAACAATAGAATCACCACCGCCACAACCGAATCCAAAGAACTTTCCAGCCAAGCCACTAAATCCTTAGAAATCACCAAAGATGTAGCATGGTGCACCAATGTGCAAACAGCCTTAATAAGTAAAATCGAGCTCCTGCTGGGCAAAATAATGGAACATCATAAAAACCTCTCCAAAAATATCAATCTCACATCCTGCACGGAAATCAAGACTAATCTGAAAAAAATAAAACCATTCTCCTTCAGGGAAGTCACTATGCCGGAAGTAATAGAAATAGTCAAAAAAATCAAACCCTCCAACTGCAAAGGCGATGCGTGTCTGGCTAAACTCAGAAACCTTAGGCACATTCCTCAAAACCTTCATCAATGCCTCCTTCAACTCGAACACAGTCCCGACTGCCTAAAAGAAGCTTGGGTACGTCCGCTACTGAAGAAACCCACACTAGATCCTGAAATAGCCACCAACTACAGACCTATCACCACCGTACCGTTTCTGCTCGAGGTTCTGGATAAGGTGGCATACACACAAATACAGCATTTCCTAGAAGAAAATAAAATACTAGGCAAAGGGTAATCTGGATTCCGTCCCAGCCATGGAACCGAATCTGCTTTACTAGATTTAAAAATACAACTCAGAGATATCATGGACAAAGGCAAACCGACACTTATCCTTCTACTAGACCTGTCCGCTGCCTTCGACCTCGTCAACCATGTTATTCTAGGCAAGCAATTTAAAAAACGCTGCCCACTTCTCTCCAGAAGCTACAGCCTGGATTGACTCCTTCCTCCGTGGTAGCCTCATGAGAGTGTTCTGTGACTCCGCCTCTGCCCCACCTACCGCCACACACTGCGGAGTGCCACAAGGCTCCTGCACGGCACACACTCTGTACAACATTTTTACTCTTCCACTGTTCAATGATCTTGACAGTCGCAACATAGCTTACACCAACTATGCTGACGACACACAAGTCTTAATCACACTCAAGGCATCTATGAACAAGATGCAGCAACCCTAACTAACATCTACGCTGCAATCCAAACCTGGATGGCATCCAATGGACTTTGTCTCAACGGAGATAAAACCGATATCCTTGTTGCAGGCACCAAAGAAACACTAAACAAACTCTCTCCACAATACAATTCCTTCAACGTCGACAACACCACTATCACAGTATCCTCACCAGTAAAAACACTAGGGGTGTACCTCTACTCCTCCCTATCCATGACCCAACAGGTTAATGCCATAGGCTCGTCCACAGCACTCACCACAAAAATCATCAATGCAGTCAAACCTTTCCTATCTATACAAAACTGCCTACCGACAGTGGCTAGAGCCACTGTCGGTACCAAACTTGATTACTGCAACGCCCTCTTCTTGGGCACTTCTGCAAAAAACCTACACAAGCTACAAGTGATACAGAACAATGCCCTGAGAGCTGCGTTAATTATCCCCAAAAGGAAACACATATCCCAAGCAAGAAAAGACGCACACTGGCTTCCAGTCAAAGAGTGTATTCTCTTCAAGACACTGGCAATTACACACAAATGCCTCTCACTTAATGCTCCTCCCTACCTCTCCGAAAGCATTACGCCTTGTACATCCTCCAGACCCACCAGATCTCACCTCACCAACCAGATCTACGTCCCCTCTTTTAAAAGAGTCAAAGCTGGTGGCACCAGTTTCCATCACTTAGCACCACAAAATTGGAACTCCCTCCCCACACCCCTGAGAAATGAAAAATCATACACTGTGTTCAGAAAAATGCTCAAAACTAAACTGTTCAATTAAGTATTCTGCACAACTGCCTGAACTCTTGCCAAACCAAGCCACTGGTCCACTGTAACCTTGCAAGGTACCTGTAAGCTTGCCTGCACGTATGTAACTTTTTATGCAACTAAAGAATGTAAGTAGCAAGCCTTCTGAAACAAGTGCTACGATGCCCAGGGGCCACCAGGCGCTATACAAAATCAAATAAATAAAATATATACATGTTGTGAGTGTCTGGAGGGAGGAGAATGGCCTGAATGCACTGTGAGCCCGATTGGCTGCCTGCCTGCATGAATGCCCCTCTGGATGATTGGTTGCCTGAGTGTGATCCAGCAGAGTGAATGAGAGACCAAACAGTATATCTGGGGACCTCTCATTGATGGAAATCGTTCAGAAGTTGAAGTTGATACTTGATGCTTAATCTCAAAGCCGAGCCGAAGAAGAAGCTTGACTGCTGTGACCTTCACCGCAATCCGAAAGCTGCTGTGCCATCAAAACTGATCCAAGAGAGGACCTAGCTAGGAGAACTCTTCCTGAGCTGCGAGGGACCATCGTGCACCGTTAACCTTCACTGAAGCACCCTGGAAGTCAGCCTTCCAAAGACTGTGAACTGGAGACGGGAACCGCTGAGGAGAACGAAGAGAAGCACCAGACAGCCGTCCACTGTCATCCACCAGGGTTCTCAGGTTTGCCATAACTGATGGTGGCCCGTCAAAGCGGCGTTGCCCAGAAGCATGAACCACTTGACACTGAGCCGCCAACAACCAGAGCCGCAACGTTCCATTGATTAATACACTTTGAATTTAAGGACGCTCTCACCAGCACCGCTGACTGCTTTATCCCACCGGAGAAGGCCAAGGCCGGTGATGCGCCGAGGAGCATTTGCCAGTGGGTTTCCCACCACCCGACGACCGCAGAGATGCTGATGACCTGATGCCCATACTGGGCCATATTTCTTCATAAACTCTTTGCGGCAATGAACTATCGTCGTCGAGGTGCACCGCACGCCTCCTCTTCACAGGACGTCCAAGACTGATCGTCGATCAGCACCGCTAGGAACGAAGCTGCTGCCTCAATGCCTTTGTTCATCATTTCCTTGAGGGATTTTGACGATCCGTGGCTCCTGCCTTAAAGTGAGCCGCTCAAGAAGGATCCATCGAAGACCCGACGTCGAACTCTGCTTTTCTAGGTACATTGGGGCGATAGATACTTTTTAGAGGGAAAGAAGACTCATATAAACAATATATGGACTGGGCTGTATTATATCTTTATTTACAGGTTGCCCAGGTGGGGAGATCCTCATACAGAACTGTGCCTAGTGGTGAGGGCCCAGTATTCTGCCTATTGTTTTAACCAACCTGCTTTCCTCCTATTTATTTTGTTGGTTCTCCTTATTAACTGATTTGTATGACATTTGAACTGAGTACAGCTGATGCATTTTAATGGAATCCAAGAGTATTTGTGGTACCTCACAGAAACTGTATATATTTACCATTTTAGATTAACTTGAGCATAAAGTGTGTTATTGCGATTGTGTACATAATTTGAGCCTATTTATATAAAGAACTGTGTTAGAACATAACATAGTGTTTGGATATTCCTTTGTGGGTGCTTGAGGACTACACTGTACTTAGGAACCAGCCTACATCACCTCCTGAGAGCTAAGTCTTGATTGCTCGTCCATTACTACCAACAATAGAGAATCTTGGCTGGGGTGCCCTGTGCTTCCACTCTGCCATATAGAGAGCAGGAGTACAGACACCCCCTCCAGTCTTTACACATACCTCCTTCGGAATGTCGCCCAACATGTTTTTGTACGGGTAAGAGCAAAATATGCTTCCCGAAGATCTTCCAGGAACAGTTAACATACCCGCACTCATGGAGCGCAAACAGGTGCTTTCAAGCATCAGGCATGCCAAAATCGGGAAAAAGCTAAAGCCACATACTAAGGGTATGTGGATAATCAAAGGCAGGAATCCCCTAAGCATATGCCAGGAGATAAGGTGTGGCTCTCCACTCAGAACATACGTATGGTGGGTCCGTGGAAACTTATGCCATAGTTTATCGGACCATATGTGGTGCTTAAAAGTGTGCCTGATTTAGCTGTAAAACATAAATACATGCTGTGTTTCATGTATTTTTACTTAAACCAGCAGCCCCTGGTATATGGCCCAAGCACCCACCTATCATTTTGAAGGATGGGCAGGTAGAATATGAAGTACAAAGAATACTGGATTCCAAAACGCATTACAAACGCCTGTGGTACCTGGTGGATTGGGTTGGCTACGGGCCTGAGGATCGTTCCTGGGAACCGGCAGAGGAGGTGCATATCCCAAGATTGATCAAGTTGTTCCACAAGCGACATCTGGAGAAGCCGGGACCTGGGGAGGCTTCTAGGAGAGGAGGTACTGTGAGGATTGGTGGGCTGTGGAGAATGTGGAGACTCAGGAACTACATTTCCCCGCAGGCTCGGCTGCAAAGCACATACAGCACATGCGGCCTGAGCTTCAAAAGTCTCACAACTGCTCATGCTCGGCAATGATTGTTGCAACCTTCAGGAGCATGGGCATGGTGTGGCAGGAGAGGATGTAGCAAGTTGAGCGGCGAGGCTGGACAGTGGAGGCCTGGTAGCCCCGGGCCATGGCGGGGAACCCTTTAAGCGTTTGTGGCCTCTGAGCTACTGCGATGTACTTTGCGCTGCCTGCTGGAGCGCAAGTTACTGACTTCTGCTACTCGCTCGGGGTTGCTGCATGGCGCTCCTGAGCCAAAGATAAGTAAAAACCCTGAATGTATAATCCAGTGTCTGTGTACAGGATATGGTTCAGCTTCAAGTGTGAACAGCTTTGCAAAAAGGAACTCTTGTGAAGGAACAAGGTTAAATCATGAATATTTTTGGTGACCTTTTCTTTCAATGCTGTGTTGGGTGCCAGGAAGCCTGGTACAGGTTGTTAACTAACAGCAGTACTATATTGAGGAGCATTTGATAACTGGACAGTGTCTTGGGGAAACTCCCAGCGGGTGGCTCTCAGTGCAAACCCTTTACATCCGACAAGCCAGTTGGGGGCAGGGTGGCAAGAACCTCAATGTTGTGTTATTCATGTTCATTTATCTGACGCAAACTATGTGTCATTGTGCATGGCTTATGGTATCACAGCAGCTCTCCATGTGTGTTATGTGGCTACATCATATCGACTGTATGTGCTTACATTTTTAGGGAGGTTAGTAGTTAGACCAGCAGCAGGAGGCAGAACAGGTCTGTAGGTGTTAGGCATGTGATTCAAGCAAGAGAAGGTCTAGATTCTTTTGGCATTTGCATGTATATTGTATGTTTTTCCCATGTTTCCCCATACCCATCCATTGAAGCATCCCTACCCTCTTACCGGTAATCCTAATATCCCCCTACCCATACACAACCTCTCCCTCTTCCCCCCATTGGCTGTCTTGTGATAACCTGTTTATACGCATCAGGGACCCATGCACAACCAAGGTGCGACGGCCGTACTCCCTTCGGCCTCCGTGGTTACAAAGGGGTTGCGCATCCCCCTTCAGTTGTGACAGACATTTTCATTCCCAACACATGTCTACAGCAGGGCAGTTTAGGTGCCAAACTGTAATGGCTATTTTGGCACCAGATTTCTATAACTGCCGGGTCATGTGGCGGGAGCTACATTGTCACAACCACTTTTTTAATAAAGCGAAAGCAGGACATATTGTCACCCTGTGTGGCATTTGGCTGTCCTTTAATAAAAAACAGTTCGACTACTCATCATGAGGGTGAAAATGTTAGAAAAGCACCACTGCAGTGCACACTGCAAAATAATATGCAAAAATCCTGTCTCCACCCACGGGAGCAGCACACATCCTGGAAACCCACTTTCTCGCTGGCACATCCAAATCTTCTTACATGTGGCATGTGACACTTTTAGTTTTGGCTATTAGGTGGCGCTGAAAACGCTACCTAAAAAGCCGAAACTATTGTCATTCAAATAAGGGCTTTAACATGAAAGCTTGAAAGAGGGGCTTTGGATGCAGGTTTACAATGCATTTCAATGCAGGTTGATATATGAGGATGGATTTCTTGTAGTTTGGCTATTTGGCCCACCCATTTAACACCCATCGCTAAGTGAAATCTATAGGTTTCTCCACCCATTCCCACCCATCTCCACCCACAACACACCTCTTTTTGCACGCTGATTTTCTAGTGTGTGGTGAATTTGTCAGCCATTTTTCCTTCCAAAATGGTGGTCGCTATATGCTCATGTTAATGAAAGCTAATTGAAATTGTTTTTGAATTAAAAAAATATATACTAGGGCTTTTAAGTTATCCAATATATTTCTATTTAATTTAGATTACAAATAAACAGCCTACTGTTATGGATACGTTTTTCCAAAATGTCTCTGAAACTTTCAGTGCACTTGTGTGTGTGTGTGTGTGTGTGTGTGTGTCTAGTGTTGTCTGATGTAAGCAGTACCTGCTTGGCTGTGATCTCAGTAGGATGTGGTGTGTGATTCGCTGTAGAGTATGTGCTTTTTCCCCACAAAGCAGCCATTTTCTTTCATCGCATCATGAAGGATCTACACCGTGAGGCTCCGTGCTCCCTTTCGTCTCTCCTTTCCCTTGCATTGTACTGGCAGGCTGTAAGCCAGTGTTATGTAATATTTAGTAACCCCATACCTTTCTGTAGCCCCTGGTCATTGGCTATGTTTGGGACCAACCTTTTCATGGCTGATTGGCTGCATAAAGCCTGAGCACTGGCCCCTCTTCCACGCTGTCACAGAGTACCGCAGAGTACCGGGCTGTCTCCGTTGTAGCAATAGACACTGGTTATTCTGAGAGAAAGCTTTACATCCGGCTGTCGCTAAGGAAGCCGTTCATGTAAGGCTTTCTCTCAGAATAATAAACAGTGTTTTATCTATGCACAACGGAACGCAGCTCGACATTTCATAAACTGGAACGTGTCATTGTGGCAGCCCTCAAATGAATACAGGAAGCTTGCATGGTAGAAAGAGGTATTTATTCTGCCACCTGGCACAGACAGGGCAGGAGAAGCATATGTCCAGTAAGAGGGTGGGGCAGTCCTCACAATTCAGTTCCTTCGCCCCATGCACAGTGTGGATGATAAAGTATTAGTGTCCTCTGCCAGCTGCAGCTCACAAGAGGCTTCCCTCAGCCATGGTATTATGCTCAGCTGTGGCAGGGATCTCAGATGAGACAAGCTGCGTCGGATAGCTGGATTCCACCACTATTCTGCCTGCTTCCAGGGTCTTTCGTGCTTCACGTGCAACCTCTCGCAAAGTCTCGTGAGATCTCGCTGTGCCGAGATCTCGCGTGATGAGTCCCCACACACATTTAAGTACGTGGCTTTGACTGAGGAAACCATTGATAGCACGTTACAGTTTATGAAATGTGGAGCTGCGCTCAGCTGTAATGACAAGTTGCATGTGTGTGTTTTCATTTATTCTGGACACACACACCCCTTCGGCTGCCCTGACAGTGTTTGCTTTTTTCTGCTCAGTGATACCTCTAGTCACTAATATCTGAGAGGACTTGCACATTGAGGGCCAGGTCTATGTGCTCTAAAAACCGAACGGTGGCATGAAATAGACGTGGTACATTGGAACTTTCAGTCGGCCCACTGCACTTTGTTTAAATATTTGTTGTCAGGGGATGTTCCAGCCCCTGCAGGGGGTGCTCGAAGGACTTCCCACATAGCCTGGGCGCCCCTCTGGCAGCCCCTCTCCCCCCTTGGCCAGGCAGGTCCCTACCCCTTCCGCTCCATCACGAGTGGGGGCGGGAGTCCCCAGGGCGGGCATTTCCGGCCAGCCCTGGGGACAGCCTACAAATACGGAGGAGGACTAAAGCACGGCCTCTTGCAGTCCTCCTCTGTTGAATTAACTACGCTGATTGAGAACGGTTTTCCAGGGCGTTCGTGGTCGAGACGACGAAGCCTGATTGTGCGCGCGTGGACTCTGAGTGGGTTCTTTGCCAGCTAAGGGGATTTATAGGCCAGCTGCAAAGGACCAATTTGTTTTTTAAGATGCAAGCGGTACAATGGACAGCACTCACGCAGCGGTAAGGTGTTTTTGTGATTGAAATACATGCGGAAATAAACGGCAGCACAAAAGGTTTGATTAAAGGATCAGTTGCAGGTGTCTCGGGAGGGGAAGCAGGGGTCAGAACCAAGTAGGTGGGAGGTTAAGTTGCAATTAATAACTTTATCCCAGGTTGGTTAGTGTATAAAGCAGTAAGGGGCAGGAAATAATTAGGTTAATACGCTGGAAGTGAGTAAGGAAATGTATGGCAATTAATTTGTCTTAATTTTTCATCCAGCTCTAGGTTTGCATAGCAATGTCTCAGATAAGTTCACCCGGCCTGTTTTCAGGGGTAGAGATAGTTTTGGACACATCGGCCAATGAATTTGATGAGGAAGCCAGGTGTTCGCACGATTCCAGGAACAAATGCGGGCGAGAGCAAAGGACTGGGCAGAGGAAATGCTGAGTGAAGGACAAAGGTTGCTACCCAATCAGCAGACCGTGGTAGTACAACTGCGTGCAGTTACGGACATCCCCCTACTGGGGGATGTACTGCTAGTGAATGGCCCAACTCCTAAGAGGGCTTACAGGACCAAGCAGGGTGAGGCGCTGTTTTTTGTGCCTGTAAGTGCGCTGGTGGGATCAAGGTTGGGGGTCCAAAGTACACCAACCCAAAAGAAACGGGCAGTTGGGAAGTGCAGGGCGGCACAACCCGTTGTCAGCCCTCTACAACCACCATCAGGAACAGTGTCCTGCATTGGAGGACTCACACCAACGGGTGCCTTACCTCCCCCGACGGGGAATGTCTCTGGGTCTGCTGTTTTTGGGCAGTTAGGGGGGTTATGGTGGGAGGCATGGCGAGTAGCCCGACACTAGCGGTAGGTGCGGTCGTCCCAGCGCCCTCAACCACCACACCCACACCGGTGGCCGCCCAGCAACCAGTTGGGACAGCAAGTGCGCCCAAAACTGTCACTTCAGCCATTAGGGAAGGGGGGTCCACAGTCCGGGGAGTTGCAAACGCACCCTTATTAACTTCCATGGGTGGGATAGCTCAGCACATGCATAAGGTTTTTAAACCAAGAATCTGGGAAGGGGAGCAATGTGGCACAAGGTGCAGTCTTGAGACTAAAAACGCAGAACCAGATCTTAACATTAGCGGGCCGAGGACAGAAAGAGGGGTGAGAGGGTAACACCAGAGGAGAACATACAGAATTGGAAATTGGCATTTGATCTTTTGGCAGCGGTCTGGTTGGAGAAATTCCCAAAAGATGGTCAGGCTTTAATGACATATAAGAAGGGAATCACGACAGAGTACGATAAATATGGGACTCCTTTAGAAGGAGGATGGCCCGCGAACAGGACGTGAGGTGGGATGGCAAGGATGAGGATGCATGGACTAAGTTTATGGGAGGTAAGGACCAGCCTGCCTAATGATGTAGGGATCAAGGGAGAAGGGTGGCCATTGATCAATAAGGAGGACCAAAAGAAGGAGTGGCAGCCATTCCAGCCACCCCCTCCAAGACAGGGAGGGGAGGACCAGGCCAACAGGGTATCCAGGCAAAGAAATGGGAGACCAGACGGGAGGAACCAAGCAAACCGGAAATTGAGGGAGGTGAAAAAATGCAGGTCATTGAATAGTGTCCTGCATCTTGGGAAGCAAGCGCTGTTTCTCTCATCTATGTTTTACATGTGGTGGCAGCCACCCAGTAATTTCCTGCTCCAAAACTGAGGGGGGACTCAGGGCTGAAGGAGGACAAAAAGGGGGGCAATGAGGTGGTTTCGTCTATGGGGCCACACCCGGTGGACAGAGGGGTGCTCCTGGAATTTCTGCAAGAATGCCCGAGTGCTGGGGCTAGGCAATTACTGTTGGGAGGGTTCTCTCAGGGATTCAGGATTACTCGTGAACGTCCCTGGACTGGAAGGATGGCGAGAAATAAGTGTGATGGCAAGTTGTTGGAGCATGGGGGCATTGGGGGTAGCGAGGGGCCACCCTCATAGCGTGGCGGAGTTAGGGGCAGTCCTAGCTGGGGAGGAGTACACCGTGGCTTGAACCGTGGGCGGTTTCCCGATGGCTGCACTCGAGCCAAGGTCGGACGACGGGAATTGGATCCCTATGGACACTGGAGACTCCTCACCTTCATGTGCAGTGGCCCGAGGGAGAAGCACTCTGTGCACCAATCTGACGCAAATGTCTAGTGCCTTGCGACATGCATGGAGGCGGCAAGGGGACACCGGAACAGTCAGAAGTGCTGCCCCACTTTTTGGGGACTAGGCGTTTTTGTGGTATATGGTCAGGAACCATGATGCTTTAGGGCTGGGAATGCCCCCTTTGTATCGTATGCTCCAATAAACTGAGATCTGTGTTTCCAAAAATGTAAACTGTTGTCAGACTATTATTCACTGACTGCTCGGTTTTGGTTCCCAAGGTGTCATCCTCACACAACAGGGGGGGGTGCCAATGGGGCTGACACCGCTAAGGGAATGTTCCAGCCCCTGCAGGGGGAGCTCGAGGGACGTCCCACATAGCGTGGGTGCCCCTCTGGCAGCCCCCCTCCCCCCGTGGCCCGGCAAGCCCCTACCCTTCCGCTCCATCACGAGTGGGGGCGGGCGTCCCCAGGGTGGGCATTTCTGGCCAGCCTGGGGACAGCCTACAAATACGGAGGACGATTGAAGCACGGCCTCTTTCAGTCCTCCTCCGTCGAATTACCCACCCACCCGCACCCAATGGTAGGGGCGGGAGCTCAGTGAGGTTGAACTAGGGAGTGAGTATCTAGGTAGGGAAAGACGGGGAGGGTGGAATATAGGTTGAACGGAGGATCAAGGTGTAAGTGCCAGTGTTGTAAATAGTTTCACGGGTTGGCTTGCTTTGTCAGGCAGTAATGTATCCATTTTTAACTAGAGAGTGAGGTGTCAAAGGGGGTAAAGGGAAAGGGTTTCAAATGAATGCTTACTTCAATTCGTATTAATTTTGCATTTTCAGAAGAGATCGAGGGGAAGTAAAAGGGAAGGAAAGTGGGTTAAATTGCTTGCTTTGTGCCGTACAAATTTCAATTCTTCAGCAGAGTGTAGGGTGTGAATAGAGAAAGGGTTTAAGAGTATTTGCGGTCTTCAATTTGTATACATTTTTGTTTTCAGGTGACATCGAGGTGTAAGTGGGTGCAAAGGACGATGTTTGAAGCTTCTTGTTTCATGCTGTATAATGTTCCAATTTTAGCATAGAGCGGGGTGTGTCGGGGGAAAGGTTTAAAAAATGTTTGCAAGCTTCAATTTGTATAAATGTTTATGTTTTCAGTGGAGATCAAGGTGTAAGTGGGTGCAAAGGACAGTGGTTTTAAGGTTCTTGTGGCAGGGTGTGTAATTGTTCAAATTTTTAGCGTAGGGCGCGGGTGTGTGTCGGGGGAAAAGGTTTTAAAAATGTTTGCAGGCATCAATTTGTATTCATTTTTACGTTTTCAGCAGACATCGAGGTGTACGTGGGTGCAAAGGACAGTGTTTGAAGCTTCTTGTTTCATGATGTATAGTGTTCCAATTTTAGCATAGACCAGGGTGTGTCGGGGGAAAGGTTGAAAAATATTTTGTAGGCTTCAATTTGTATAAATATTTCCATTTTCAGCGGAGATCGAGGTGTAAGTGGTTGCAAAGGACAGTGTTTTAAAGGTTCTTGTGGCAGGGTGTATAGTGTTCCAATTTTAGCATAGACCGAGTTGTGCGCCGGGTAAAAGGTTTAAAAATGCTGGCATGCTTCAATTTATATACATTTTTACGTTTTCAGCAGAGATCGAGGCGTAATTGGGTGTGAAGGGATTTGTGTGAAATTCCTGGCTTTATTTTGTACTAATTGTTCCATTTCTGTCACAGGAGGAGTTAGGGGCAGTCCTAGCTGGGGAGGAGTATGTGGCGGCTTGAACCGTGGGCGGTTTCCCGATGGCCATAGTTGAGCCAAGGTTGGTCGATGGGCATTGGATGCCTACGGACACTGGAGACTCCTCACCTTCATATGCAGTGGCCCGAGGGAGAAGCACTCTGTGCACCAATGTGGCGCAAATGTCCAGTTGCTTGCGACATGCATGGAGGCGGCAAGGGGACACCGGAACAGTCAGAAGTGTTGCCCCACTTTTTGGGGGCTAGGTGTTTTTGTGGTATAGATGGTCAGGAACCATGGTGCTTTAGGGCTGGGACTGCCCCTTTGTATTGTATGCTTCAATAAACTGTGATCTGTGTTTCCAAAAATGTAAACTGTTGTCAGACTATTATTCACTGACTGCTCAGGTTTTGGTTCCCAAGGTATGTCATCCTCACATGACGGGGGGGCGCCAATGGGGGCTGAGACCGCTATGACTTTAATGTGCTCTCTGTTAACTTGTTTTATGTATTGCATGCCCCTATATAAACCACCATTTGGAACTGCATGGACTATTAAAGTGTAGAGACTAGCCTACTATATTGTGAAAGCTATGAAGAAATCCGAAGCACGTTGCAATGCGTGCCTGCCAGGCATGGATTATCGACTTTTTTTTAAATTAAAGAGTATGTGTCATGGATCCAAGCTCAAGGCAGCAACTGGTGCAGGCATAGAACGAGGCAACAAAAGCCCACATTGCAATGTCATATTCCTTTGCCTGGCCTATGTGATGCAGGACACTTTTACTAAAGATATTAGCCTGAAGTTCTTGGAAGTGAGAGACCATTCACCCTCCGCTCCTAGGGGTGGCCTTCCTGCATTTAGGACGGGAACGCACCCCGGCATCCCGACTACAGCCTGGGGCCGCCCATAGTATGCCACACGGCCAGTGTACAGCTAGCAAAGGCCCCCTCGATCCTCGCTGCCTGAGGGCAGCACCCAATGCTTTCAAACGCCAGCCATCTCACATAGGCCTCGCCTCACCTCGGCCTCACCTCGCCATGATACCTAAGGATCTGGGCAAGTAACACATGTAATAAATAAATAAATAAATAGGCGTTTGCCCTAGCAAAGCCATCGGGAGCAGGGCATCGTTTCCCAGGTAGGACTGAGTTTATATAAGGAGTCTGCATCTCGCCAGATGTGTTGTATGTACTACGACTCCCGTGATCCCTCCGCATTGACTAGGAAGGCTAGGTCTGATGGAAGTTGTAGTCCAAACAATCTGGGAGCCAAAGATTGTAGACCCAGGGTGTAAATGGCAAATTAATAGGGAATTCAATTGGTCGGTTTTGTGCCCTGTGAAGAGTGTAGGCGATTAGCCAACATTCTTTCTGTGGAGCTTTTTCAAGGCTGGAATGCAAGAGGATATAGTGTGTTTTTACATGTGAGAGTAGAACTGATAAACCGACAATAGGGGTAGAATTAAGGTACATTTGAACATGTGCAACCACATTAGCACATGTACATATTATATTTGAATATGTGCAAATACAACAAAACTAGTTTGCACAGTAGCTAATGTAGTTGCAAACGTTGAAATACCAGCTGTAGACGTGAATGTGCTTTGTAGTATGGCCCCAGGTGTCTCATTACAGAAACCTTTACACGGGTGCAAGTGCAACTTTGCACTAGGTAAAAAGTGCCAAGTGCAAAAAAACTTCTTTCAAGGCATTTTTTCTCTAGGGCGATCTTTGTCGTAATGTCAGTATAGAACAGTATTAGCGTCAGGAAACGTGTCCCTGTTGCAAACATGTCTTGAAAGAATGTATTGTTTGTACTAGGCAATGTTTTCCCTTGTGGACATTTTGCGCAGAATCACACTTGCACCAGCACAGCATTTCTGTATGACAGCCTCTGGTATTATGGCACATCCTGTCCTGCACATTATAAGGTGCAAGCCGCAGACCTGGCTGCCTGCCACGTCAGCAAAATAAGTCTTAACGCAAGGAAATGTCAACAAATCGAATG